>NC_141550.1:79447500-79747500 GCF_021556685.1 Rattus norvegicus
GGCAGATCCTACAGGCAAGGGGCTCTTATGATTGTTCCCAGCCACAAGTCCCAGGTGAGAACTGTGCTTCTTTCCCACTGGCTGTAAATCTAGGGTTCTCTTCCATTTCTCCTCCGTCAGAGCGTTTGCTGTGGTGATTCACAAAGCTCAGGGAGATATTCTGCTTTTTACTGGTTTCTTAGAAAACACACATCTAGAACCATCAAATAGGAGAGATACACGGGGTGAGGTGAAGTGTAGGGAGCAGACGTCTTCCATGTTCTCTCTGGCCTTGTTACCCTCCAGGTGCACATTATTGCATCCAGCAATAACAGCATAGTTGTGGTTCCATGACTAGAGTCAGGTAACCCCCAAACCCTCTTTCTTGCTGTGCTGTCTTTGTCTTCTGCCTCCCTCCCACCTCCGAGAACTGTTGCCCGTGTTTCTCTATTATGTGCCCATTAAGTGCTTGCGAACCCAAAAGGCCACCAAGGAGCTGATTCTGATGCAGCCCCACTAGGGTCTTTTTTATTCAAGCTCGAACTTGGCCCACCACCTTTGATCCTGCGGAAGATAAAGCTCAAGGCCCAGTTTCCAGCAAGCGTTTATAGAAGCGAGCAAACAAGCAAGGGGATGTCTAGCCTGGCACACATCCAACTGGGGGGCTATTATGGAATCTCATTTTCCTTTAAAGCAGTTGGCAGGCGCAGGGAGCCAAACCATAAACTTAACTTCTGCTTTCCTCCTGGTTGGTGCTTCTTAGTGACATGGAGGTGCAGGCTTGTTAGGGAGTAACCTGGAAACTAGGGTTAGGGGCAGGCTTCTTGGCTAACTCAAGGTCAACCTTAGGTCAGGTTCTCTAAATGGAGTTGGTCTGGTCTCTGAGCTGCCCCTCTGGGTAGTGCTCTTGAGGGTTTAACCGTCCATTCTCAATGATAGCTTGGCCAAATACCGACTCCTGCAGCCACCATACCCAGAAGGGTCTCCAAATTAACCTTTTTGTAGGTTGTGGGTGGGGCCACCCTCCATAGGAATATTTTTTTTTTCTTCTAGGCCCCCATGGAGACCATCTTTGATCTCTTTTCTAGTTTGATCTTATTTATGCGTCCTGTCTGGGGCTTAGCGGAACTTGCCCTTGAAATGGCTTAAACAAGCACTTAGAATTTAGTCTGAGGTAAGATCAACAACGGGTCGATTGTTCTTTTCCTAGCCAGCTGGTAGGGCTTTCTGTCCAAACAGCTGCAGCTCCCTAGGTCAGGTCACCAGGTCCCAGCCTGGTGTACCTGAGCGTCCACGTGCTGTTCCTGTCATTTGGGTTTTGACTTTAACCCTGTCCTTTAGAATTGTGTCTCTGACCCAGGAAGGAGATGATTTTTTTTTCTCCGCCATCTCCATGTTTGGCCTGCAGCTGTGTTTGTCTGATTTCACAATTTTTCCCTCATCTCAACTGCGCCTCACCATCGGACCCAGCTCATCTGCAGCCATCGGTAATCTCCGTTCAAATTAATCTTCCAAAGAAGCACATTACGTTGATTGCTCCGCAGGCCCAGTTTCGGTGTCCGTACCTTTCAGCTGCTTATAGAAGTGGTGAGAATGAGAACTTCGTATATGAGTTTCGGTAACCAGTGAAACTTATTTTTGGATCTTGTCTTAATGGCTTGTTTCCGTCATGTGTCTGTTTTCAACATAAAAACTGAAAACGAGGGGGGTGGGTTTTTACCGTACTGTGTGCACCCGTGCCTCTCAGGCATCCTAGGCTAGCCACGGCCTTGACTCTGCTTGGGTGACCTAAGGTATGCATGACGAACCGCCAGCATCGCTTCTTCTAGCCCTGATTTCTCTTTGCAGTTAAAACAATTTATTCCTGAATTAATGTAAGCAAAGGCCCCGTGGCCACCGTGCCCTAGCTACCTAGCGTAGAATTTAACCCAATGCATTGTAAACATTTGCCTGCCAGTCAGTCTGACCGGTGCTATGCCCTCCTTCAGGACAGGGAGAGCGCTCCTCAGTGGGCTTTCCTGAGTGAGCAGATTCCCTTTTCACTCGGTGGAAAAGTTGACACAGGAAGTTGAGTGTTGCTTAGAGGCAAAGTCAAAGAAAAGTGTTGGCCAAGAGCTTTGTTTTGTGTGGCCTGAACTCTGCCTAGAAGTTTTTTTTTTTTAAACCAGTGTATGGCGAGCTTAATTCTGAAGAGGAAATTTAGATGCCCTCCTTTGCTAAGAATGTCTTAAGACCTGAAATGTGCTAGAACCAAGGCAGTGGTCTTTCTTCTCATCTTCTGTTTCTCAGCCATCCCTAAGTAATGCCATGAAGCCCTCACAGCCTTCCAGTGGACAGGCGAATATCTTGATCGTAACTTAAGCATGGTAAAGGATGTCATTTTTTATTGTAAATATGCTTATTGTAAATATTGGCATCTTCAAATGGAACACTAGCATCATTGTTTTAACTCACCAGCTAAATGGAATCTAAGTGCCATAGACATTCGATACCTGTCATTATATGTTTAGAAAGTACTGGAAATAGTTGAATTTTGTCAAATGCTTTCTCAGCGTCTAATGAAATGATCATGTGGTTTTGTTCTTTCAGTTTGTTTATATAATGGATCACGTTGATGGTTTTCCGTATATTAAACCATCCCTGCATGCCTGGGATGAAGCCTACTTGATCATGGTGGATGATTGTTTTGATGTGCTCTTGGATTCGGTTTGCCAGAATTTTATTGAGTATTTTTGCGTCGGTATTCATAAGGGAAATTGGTCTGAAGTTCTCTTTCTTTGTTGGGTCTTTGTGTGGTTTAGGTATAAGAGGAATTGTGGCTTCATAGAAGGAATTCGGTAGTGCTCTGGCTTTTTTAAAAAAAATCACAGTAAATATCCTCCTTTCAGTTAATATTTTATTCCTATGGAATTTTATCCTGGGATACCATAAGCATCCCTGCAAAAATATGTACATAATGTTTAAATTAGATTCTCTGTGGCAGTAAGGGTCTAAATGTATATTGTAAAATCTATGTATACAGTTACCCCAGGCTAAATGTGTTATTACACATTTTAATACAAGTGTACAATCTGTGAGTACTGTAAAAGCAGAATGCAGAAGTATGTTTCGGATAAAGAGATGGAGCCTTTCCTACTCATCCTCCCCAGTCCTGTCCATGATATCGAAAATTTATTACGTTGAGGGTCAGCGAAACTGTCTAAGTAAATACGTAAGTGGAGCTGGAGTGATGCTATGCCAGGCCCTTCCTTGCAGGGTCTCACTATGAGGCCCAGGCTAGTCTGAATTGTGTAGCCCAGTTGGCCTCAAACTTGCAGTTATCACCCCCAGCTCTTTGATCTTTTTCTAAGTTGAGCACCAGGCTACTTAGTTTGCTTTCAGCCCGGCTGTTGTGTTAGCCTCCTTCTTTCCAGCTGTTGTGTTAGCCTCCTTCTTTCCAGCTGTTGTGTTAGCCTCCTCCTTTCCAGCTGTTGTGTTAGTCCCCTCCTTTTCAGCAGCGTGTTTTTGGGTTCAGGAGCTTATGCTGCTGTGAAGTATGATGGAGCCCACATAAGGGTGCAGCAGGTGTTAAACCCCGCTGTGTGTCCTAGAGGCTTATAGCATAAGGCAGTGAGAAGTAGTCCCCAGATATATAGGAGGTTATGGGACGAGAGGCATTGTGGACTGGCAGTTCCTCAAGGACAGGATCGTATTGTGGCTTAGTTCCATTAGGGACTGCCTCTGGGACTGTGCACAGTGTTACAAAGACTTCAATGCTTAGCAACTTTTTTTTTCTTTTAAATAGTCAAGATCTTGTTTTTCTGTCTAGTCTAGCCTTGAACTTGCTTGGTAGCTCAGCCTAATATCTAAGTCATAACCCGCCTGCCTCAGTCACCCAAGAGCTGGACGTGCCGCCATTTTCATCTAGCAATCCTTAAATGTAATTTAGACTAAACCATCCTCTACTTTTAAAGGTTGTGGATTCATTTCCTCACTCAAATTTACTGTAACTCGGAGATAGTCCTGGATGGTGTCCCTCCTAGTCATTTGAAAAAACAAACAAACAAACAAACAAACAAACAAACAAACAAACCCAAAGGTTTCAGCTGATGACCACCAAGGCAAAGCCAACTTCTGCTTTCAGTTTATTCTATAAGGAAGTGTCTCCCTCCCAGTTTACGCAATTCCACAATTTTGTGCTTTCTGGTGGTATTTTACAAATTAGTTATTATTTTTTTTATCCATCCATTCACTCGTTTATTTAGTGCCTGTGTTTGCCAGCAAGCATGCCACGGCGGGCAGGTGGAGGTCAAAGGTCAACTCATGGGAGCCAGTTCTCTCCTTCCACTGTGTAGGTTCCGGATAGCAGGCGGTTGCACCCAGAGCAGGGCGCTTTTGCCCACAGAGTCGTGTCTCCAGCCCTCTGGTGGGATTTTTGCAGTACAGAGGGAGCACCGCCCTTGGCTTGCTATAACAACTTACTACTTTTCAACCTCACCATAGTCTGAAGGCGTGGGCCATTCAGTAGCAACTGTTCTTGGAGATTTGAATTTGGGTCTTTGTTTTTCAGACTAGTGATGCTTGGCGATGTCCCCTGTCAGAGCGTGGGATGGTGTGAGTGGTCCCTGCTCCTAGACATCCGCCATCATGGGGGAAAGAGAGCATTGATGTTGCAGTTTCTGTGCTGTTGCCCTCTGATGGTCCAGCGAGCACGTTCAGGGCACTTCCCGTTTAGACCGCTTTCAAGTCAGAATGGGCGCATCAGGACATGGCCTCATCGTGGGCTGTGGGGTATCCGCAGTGTTGGGGTGCTACTGCACTCCCGGGGTTCCTGTGGAGGCTATGAGGCACCTTATGGAGAGAAGTCATGTATTACAATGAAAGCTTCATTTGGGTACAAATTTTGACACCACTGGCTCTGAGTTCAACAAGGGAGCAGTTTACAGAAAAGAAGGCATCTTTAAACGCAGGCGCACAGAAAACAGGGCTGTCTACGGATCAGTCAGTGTGGCCGGAGGCTTAGCAGAGCCTGGCACCGTGTTCCTCTAGAGGCCATGGCTCTGTAAGACAGCTACAGCAATTAATGAGACTCAAGTTTATATAAGTCCTACGTTGATGTTAGAGATTTGGGAGCTCGAAGACTAATTTCAGAATATTATCTAGGTAGAAGGAATCACACTCACAATATGCAGGCAGCAGGGACTGTTTAACTTTCGAGAGGTGGGTACTCGGCAAGCCATCTCCTAGGAGTGACATCTCCCCACGTCTTTGAAGTGCGTTCTGAAGAGTCATGTTCTAAGGCCGAGAAGTGCCTTTGCCATCTGTTGCCCTCAGTGTTTGATTTTCCTCCGGTGCTCGGGATTGAACCCAGGTCCTCGCAAGAGTGAGAAGCACGTGCTCTACCACTGAGCCGCACTCCCCTGCTTCCCCCTTCAGCGCTTAGATCTCACTGGGCACTTGCAGTCCGGGCAGTACAGTGAGGAGCTGAAGAAAGAGGACGGCGTGCGAGTGACTCTCCTCTTGTCTCACTGAAGTTCCAGTTGTAGGGAGATAAAAGGGCTCAGGAAAGAAAACGGCTGCACTTGGAAGCCGTACTGGTCTCCTACTTCATATTCAAACCCAGCCTTCTTTTATTGTTTGAAGTCACATGGCCTTCCCCCCTTGCTTTTTATATATATTTTTTGACATTTGTATTGTGCATGAGGTGAGGTCAGAGACAACTTTTGAGTCAGTTCCTGCCTTCCACCATGTGAGTCCTAGGGCTTGAACTTGGGTCATAAGGCTTGGCAGAAAGAGTCTTCACCCTCTAAGCCATCTTCCCAGCCTTGGACTTTTTTGCTAATAGCATCTAGCCTCACAACCGTGACTCTCTGTAAATAGCACATGGAATGCACTTGCCGTGTTTTAGAGACATTTATATTTGGAGAAACATAGTGGGTTTGGAATTGTGACTTATCCTCCATGATGTCTTTGTGACCTTGTACTCTGATGAGTGGGGACTCACCTCCCTCCTCAAGGGCACAACATAGGCACCCAGAAGAAGTCCTGTCTGTCTGTCTGTCTGTCCGTCTCTACCTGCTGAGACACCACCCAAGGTTGGGAATAATTTTCCAATCTCTCTTTCTACTCCTCATATGAATTTTTGCTTTGTTTTTGCTTGATTGAGATAGGGTTCTCGCCCTGTAGCCTCAGCTTCCTGAAACTTGCCAGATAGCCCAGGTTGTCCACATACCACTGCCTCTGCCTCCTGAGTGCTGGGATTATAGGCGCCCCACATAATTTTGTCCAGCTCTAGGCTGTTTTATAAGCTCAAATCAAATCAATCCAAGTCAGAAAGACAACGATTCTCTTTCCTTTTCACTTGTGTTGTCTGCAGTTGTAGCTGTTTCATCCATCTGAGCCCTCCTTTGTGCATGTACTGGGCCCCAGGGTTGGGAAGCCCAGGGCCTCCTTCCCTGGGGATTTGAGGATCCAGCAGCACAGAGGTGCTGAGGTGGGGAGATTCCATAGAGCCACTTCAGAAGGGGCTGTTTGCTCAGGAGTCTGAGGACTCACCAAGGAGGTGCACTGGGCACAGAGGTTGAGTGATGGGAAGGAGTTTATCAGCTAAATAAGGGACAGAGAATCTCAGGCATGTGTCACAGCTTTGGACAGAAGCCAGAGGGTGAAGGGTGTGTGTTGTTGAGGTCTAGTTAGAGGAGAGTGATGAGAGAGGACATAGACTTTTTATCCTTCCTTCCTTCCTTCCTTCCTTCCTTCCTTCCTTCCTTCCTTCTTTTTTAGATTTATTTATTTTACATGATGAATGTTTTACCTGCATGTATGTATGTATGTATGTATGTATGTATGTATATATGTATGTATGTATGTATATATGTTCATCACTTGCATGCCTAGTGCCAGCTGAAGTCAGAAGAGGACATTGGATTCCCTGGAACTAGAGTTACAGAAGGTTATGAGCTGCCATGTAGGTGCTGGGGATCAAACCCAGACCCTCTGTGACACCAAAGAGGGTTCTTAACCAGTGAGCCACCCCTCCAGCCTTTATTTTTATGCCATAGTTAGTAGTTTGTATTTGATCCCGTGGCAGCAGAGAAAGTCTAAGAGATACTCGATCAGCCTGTGTGTGTGTGTGTGTGTGTGTGTGTGTGTGTGTGTGTGTGTATGAGAGAGAGAGAGAGAGAGAGAGAGAGAGAGAGAGAGAGAGAGAGAAAGGGAGAGAGAGAGAAACAGACAGACAGACAGACAGACAGACAGTTGGAAGAGATGAGTGCCCAAGCAGGGGAGCAGAACCCTTAAGAGATGATCAACTCTCTTCCTTTGCCATTGTGGATTTGGGAATGTTGATTCTAGAAAGGAAGGGTAAGGAGATTCATGCTTGGACTTGGAATGAAAAGTAGAGTCTTCTATTGACAGTGAACAGAGGAAGGTGCTGGGTCCCGACGGTGATGGTGAAGCAATTTCTGTTGCTCTGTTTGCTGGCAGAGGAGATGCGTGGGGTGAAGGAAAGGAAAAGCTCTCTTTGAAGGAAAGGGCCCAGTGACATCGCCTGAGGATGGAGGTGGCCAAGTGAAGGTGTTGGCAGTGTTGGGCTGCAGGCTGGTGTTTAAAGGTGTCCTATGGAAAGCTGTCACTTGCTTGTCCTCCTTTGTCCCTATGGATTCTGTACTGAGCAGTTATCCTGAGGGCTGAGACCATGGTTTAGGCTGCAGTGGACCCAGTTTGGCCCTTCACCAGCCTGGGATCAGCGATGAGTCCCCAGTCCGTGTCTGTGTGTCCTTCTTGTATCACAGTGGTGAGAGGTCCTGCTTAGTGAGGATTTGAGGAGATGTGGCACTGGTTCCTGGGGTACGGCACTAAAGATGTGACAAATGAATTACAGCAGCCGAACTTATGCAAAGACAGGTTGGTCCATAATTCAGAGTTGGTTTTCTTAAGAGGTTTATTTTCCATTTGTGAGAGAGGATAACACACAGCTCCTGCAGAGAGTGGGGTAGAAACTTCCCGGTCAGCACACTTAAGACGTTCCATTTGCAAACGGTTCGCATGTTTGAAAGTGGTCACCCATGGTCAGTGATAATTTGTGGTGTAATAAACGATGCTGTATAATGCTTTCCACTTTTAAGGCCTTTCTTTAGCTTTCAGTTCCTCCCCCTCATAGACATCATGGGGGCTGATACAGCCGAGACTCATCTGTATCAGAGATGAGATGCCTGGCTTCCCAGTTCTTTGGGGATAGTTGACACTGGAGCCAACTGAAAAAGCCCTTTTGCTTTTGAAAAAAAAAAAAAGGATATCAAAGAGATTTTTTTTTTAAAAAAAATAGACATTAAAAAATAAAAAGTCTAGCTGAAGAAATAGCTCAGTGGTTAAGAACACTGGTTGCTTTTCCAAAGGTCCAGAGTTCAATTCCCAGCACCCACATGGTGGCTCCCAACCATCTGTAACCATAGTCCCATGGGATCTAATGCCTTCAAGTGTATATTCAGACAAAACACAGATACATAACATAAATAAATAAATCTTAAAATTAAAAAGGACAAGAAATCAAGGAAGACATTTCTATTTGAGCAAATGCATTTCTTTCCATATTTCAAGTGTGTCTATTTTTAAAGCTATCGTATACCTTGTAAGTGCATACATCTCTCATTCAATTCACAGACTTAGACGAGTAGAGAAAAGCCAAGAGAGAAAGCAGCTTGTTACTGTTGACTATATTGCATAGGGCTGCATGAAGATTGAGTCCCTCCCTCTTTTTTTTCTTTGTAGAATGCTGGGGATAAACCCAGGATCTTACTCATGCTAGACAAGTGCTCTGTCACTGGGCTAAATCCCTAACTCCTGTGTTGCCCATGGTATGAATTTATCCATGAAGGGTAGAATCCTAGAAGGGACATTACAGACCAACTTTTCAATTACAATAATCAAGTAAGCATTCCAGACACCGATTCATTTCTCTTATATTTCCCTTGAGATCTGACTGTCCTACCTGCCAGTGAGGGCCTTTGGATATGAGGGTGTCACCATGACCATCACACCCTTTTTTTTAAATTGGACGTTTAATTTAGTTTACATTTTTTTTTTTTGGTTCTTTTTTTTTCGGAACTGGGGACCGAACCCAGGGCCTTGTGCTTCCTAGGTAAGCGCTCTACCACTGAGCTAAATCCCCAGCCCTTTAGTTTATATTTTAAATGTTATTCCCTTTCCCAGTTTTCTGGCCATAAGCCCCCTATCTCCTCCCCCTCCCCTCCTTCTAGGAGGATGTTTCCCCTCCCAAACCACCTTCTTCCTACCTCCCTTGCCCTAACATTCCTCTACACTGGAGGGTCCAGCCTTGGCAGGCCAAGGGCTTCTCCTCCCATGGTGCCCAACAAGGCCATCCTCTGCTACATATGCAGCTGGAGCCATGGGTCCCCCATGTGTACTCTTTGGGTAGGACCCACCA
The DNA here is from genome assembly GCF_021556685.1 of Rattus norvegicus. NCBI lineage: Eukaryota > Metazoa > Chordata > Mammalia > Rodentia > Muridae > Rattus > Rattus norvegicus. Next base: position 79,456,904 of record NC_141550.1, read on the forward strand.
CACTTTGAATTGACACCATTTTAGTCCAAAGTAGGTTTGGTTTGGTCTGTGCCATAAAATATGAGTAACTGTGATGTCCACTGGGCCTTTTGAAATATTAAAAATAGGTGTCCCTAATATTCCTTTCGGGGACATCCATAGCTGGCTTTAGCCAAAAGTTCTAAAATATGGGAGTCACTTGCTCATGGCAGAGACGGAGGGACTTTGAGAGGTGATATGTCGTCTCTAGTGTGGGAGGATACCACCAACATCGCTATGTCTGTTCGTGAAGCTTGCTCTCATGTTCCTTATAGAAAACACCATTATGTAGCTGTAAATGTACACATACCATTGTGTGTGTTTGTGTAAGTTCGTGCATGTGTAGGGGCACTGTGTGTGCAGGTGCATGTTCACACATGTGCACATGACCTCAGCTGCCACTCTCATGATCATGTGTGTGCACATGACCTCAGCTGTCACTGTCATGATCCTGTGTGTGCACATGACCTCAGCTGCCACTCTCATGATCACATGTGTGCACATGACCTCAGCTGCCATTCTTCAGATGTTATCTTTTGGGAGCTAGGGTCCCTTGCTGACTTAGAACTCATCAAGCTGAGTCCCAGAATTCTGCTCGTCTTTGCCCCTACAGCACTTATGTTTGAATGTTTCCCCTGTGGGTTCTTGGGCTCCAACTTAGATCCTCATCCTTCAAGGCAATCTCCTTACTGACTGAGCTGCCTTCCTAGCCCTACACTCTTTTTCTGTTCAGTGTAGAGGCAGGCAGTGAGCTTCTGTCAGAACTCCATTATTCGCTCAGACTGCATACTGATTCGTGTGCCACGGCCCCGTGCGACTATCCTCAGAAGATTATTTCCAGGCCATCAGATCTAAGCAGTGAATAGCCCACACCAGCTGCAACTGTCTTGCTCCACGAATGTCAGAAGTCCCTGAAAACACACAGTGAGGTAGCGTTTGCTGGAGACAGTCTCTATGTAGTAAGAGTTTGCTAAGCAGGGCCAGCATCTTGACATTGCTCACTCTCCTCTGAGAGCTAACACTTAGCTCTGCTATCTGAGTGCGGTCAAATGTTTATACAGGCCATTCTTACTGGAAGTAACAAGCCTCCTGCCTAGATCCTCTGCCTGTTCTTGAACACCGTTCAAGATGACGAGGCCAGGGGAGGGGGATCACCTTTTAACTTCAGTGCTGGAGAGGGTGGGCCAGGTACCTCTGAGTTCAAAGCCAGCCTGGTGACTGAGTTCTAGGCCAGCCAGGGCTCTTTAGTGAAAGCCTGTCTCAATAGAAAAACAAAGAAAGGATGTTAAAATTCCAAGCTTTTAAATTGTTTTCTTCTCTGATTGTTTTGAAACCAACAGAGTAAAACAGAAAGATAAACAAGGAAGCAGAGGGAAATGGAGGCTGACGGTTTGGCAAGTGCTTTGTTTGTTTGGTTTTAAATTAAGCCGTTGGCTGCACTGCATCATGGATCCCACTCTGGGCCTCTGGGCTGTGTTTGTGGCCTGTGGCCCCTCACATTCTCATGGGCTGTTCTTGCCTCGTCTCCCTACTTCTTCTTCACGTGGGGCATGGAGGTCAGCCATGGTGACTCATCACAACTTCAACCCTCCAAACCACAGACCTCTCCTTTCTTTCTCAGGGGATTACTTTTTGTATTGATCCCCCATATTCCACCACCTCACCCCCAGTGTCTCTCACCTGTCTCCTTATTGCTTCCCCCCTCTGCCTGTGGTCCTTTCATCTGTCCCTCAGTTGGAAAGCCACGTTTCTCTCCCACTATCCTGCTTCTCTTGTCCCCTGTGCTCCTGGCCAGAAATCTTAACACTTTTTCAGCCTGGTGAAAGGACACCCAGTCCTTAGGCCATATCCTATGGCGAGATCTGAACCTGACTTAAAACTGGGGCAAGGGGATTGTATTGTTTCCACCAAAGGAGAGAAATGTCTCCCAAGGCATTGTGGGATGTGGGACCATGGGTGAAAGGTTATCGAGGGGTCAACCAAGGGTGAAGTACAGAGATAATGGGCACATGAGATGTAGCTGGTAGAGTGTTCGACTAGGGTGTGTAAAACCTTGTCTCAGTCTTCAGCATGACCTTATAGAACAAGAAGAGCTAGGCATGCTGGTTCCCAGCCTTTGGGAGGTGGCTGCAGAAGGTTCAGGAGTTCAAGGTCATCCTTTATCTTCAGCTACAGTGCAGGCCACTGTCTAAAAACAGAACAAGACATAGATCAATCACTTCACGCCCTAGCTTAAAATCAGCCAGAAACTCACCAAGCCAGGGGAGGGAATATCAGCAGAGCACCCCGCGTTCTGTTTTTCCACGTTTTCTGTCCTCCTTACCCTTCACTCGGACTTCAGAGTGCAGTTTCCTGAATCCTTTGTGGTGACCCTCTGCGTCCCTCCCTCCCTCCTTCCCCAGCCCTGCTCCGCTCTTCCCTGCCTTTATCTTTCCTCCCCCTTCCCCAGCTCTGTATGCCCCTCTGTGTAGTTCCCCACCTCCCCTGTGTAGGCCAGAAGGCAACCTCAGCTGTTGTTCCTCAGGAACCATTGACTTGGTCTATTGAGACAGAGTCTCTCTCTGGGGCCCAGAGCTCTGTCATTGCACTAGGCTGTCTGGCCAGCAAGACCAGTAAGCACTCAGCTCTGATCTGGGGTCACAATGGGGCCACCAAGCCTGGCTTTTTACCTGGTGCTGCAATTGAACTCAGGGCCTTTTGCCCATGTGGCAAGCACTGCGAGGACTGAACCGTCTTCTTTGGTGCTGCCTTTCTCTGTTCTAGCTCTCTCTTCTCCAAGCCCCATTCTTCATTATTTTGTGGCAGTCTTTCCTCTTAGAAGGTTTTCCAAGGCATGGGCAGGCAGTGTCTCACAGGCGGGAATTGAGCGGATGGTGAAGGGAGAGTGTGGGATGGATCCTAAATCCAGGAAGAGCATAGCTTTGCTACTTTTACCTGCTGTTGAAGCCTGTCTCATTAGCAGGTGATTTGATTGAGCCATCCATCCATCCATCCATCCATCCATCCATCCATCCATCCATCCAACCAAACCATCCATCCATCCATCCATCCATCCATCCATCCATCCATCCATCCAACCAAACCATTCATCCAACCACCCATCCATCCTTCCATCCATCCATCCACTCATCCATTCACCTACGCATCCAACCACCTATCCACCCACCCATCCATCCACCTATTTATCCATCCATCCACCCAATCACCCATCCATCCATCCATCCATCCATCCATCCATCCATCCATCCATCCATCCGTGCATCCATCCAGAACAGATCTCAGTAGGCAATCCAATGTGGAATTCACTATGTAGACCAGGCTAGCCTCAACTCTCACAGAGATCTGCCTGTACCTGCCTCTTGAGTACTTGGATTAACAGTGTGTATTCAGTGGTTCCTGTTCTAAGTCCCAATGTTCTTCCTGCCCACCCTTTCTCCCCCTAAACCCAAATCAGTGGAAAGTAAAAACTGAATTCTTTCCCAGTGGCATGGTTTACTGACTCTTTTTCAAGTTCTGCGTTTGGGGATCCCCCCATGATTTCAGGTATGAATGTGGCAAGGTCATTTCCTTGTGAAAATATTGGAATCGGGGAGAGAGGGAGAGAGAGAGAGTCTAGACTTTTTTCTTGATAACCTTTTCTTACCCTGTACAGATATGGCTTCAGGATCAGGGCTTGTCCTGGCTACTTTTATGTCAACTTGATACAAGTTAGGGTCATTTGAAAGGAGGGAACCCCAACTGAGAAAATATCTCCATAAAAATCTGTCTGTAGGGCATTTTCTTCATGATTGATAGGGGAGGGCCTAACCTATTGTGGGTAGGGCCATCCTTGGGTCTATAAGAAAGCAGGTTGAGCAAGCCATCCAGCAAGCCAGCATGCAGCACTCCTCCTTGGCCTCTGCATCAGCTCCTGCCTCTAGGTTCCTGCTCTGAGTTCCTGTCCTGACTTCCTTCAGTGAAGGGTTATGATGCGAATGTGTAAACCTAATAAACCCTTTCCCCCCTGGCTTGCTTTTGGTCACGGTGTCTCATTGCAACAGTAGAAACCCTAACTAAGCTGCAGGGCAGGCCGCATGCGGTGACACTGAGGCCCCTTGGACGCTGGAGATCAGCATTTTGAGCAGCCCCTGCTTCTCAGTACTGTCCTTACACGCTGCTCCCAGTCCACTGCTGCCCATTGCTCAGGACTTCCCTGGGCTTGCCTTTTCCCCGAGTGCTGCCGGGAACTTGGCTATCCTATTTTCTGTCCCTTGCTTTGACTGTGGCCGTGACCCCTTCCTTCTCGGTTGGAGGGCAAACGCGTACTGGGCTACGAGAAGGTGCATGAATTGCCCAGTAGCATTGTGTGGTAAACGCTGTGATAGGCGCTGAGGAGAAAAGAAAACAGAACAGGATTTGTTTAGGTGACTGGTCAGGAAGCCTTTTGTGCTCTTTGAAATGTGTTTTCTTTTAAAAATATATATTATTTTGTGTGTGTGTCTGTGTTCACATGGAAGTCTGAGGCCTCCTTGGGAGGGTTGGGTCTCTCCCTCCAACCAGTGGGGCAGAACTTGCCTTGCTGTTTCTGACCCTGTAGCATCTGTACACGGGCAGCGTCTGTTTGATTCTTATCTCTGAACCCCACCTCTCCTGGAGTTCTGGGCATGTGGAAGATATGCACACCACATCCTGAGGGTTTGGGAACCAAACTCCACTGTCAGATGTGTGCAGCAAATGCTTTTCTCTGAGTTCGATCATTTTTAGGTACCTCCTACCTGGAGTCATGTAGAATTTGTTGGTTTAGGCTTGGGTTCTTTCACTGCTAGTACAAAGTCTCCAAGTGATTGACTATCCCCGCACTCTCCGTGGTTGAAAATATCTCATCCTACAGATCTATGTTATATCCGTGTTCTCTGGAGAATCTTGTATGCTTTAGATTGCCTCCCCGTATTTCCCCTGGTTTTCAGCGAGTTAACTAGCATGCCATATTGCCAATCCATACTTCTCAGCAGACTGACTTCACAATTTTGAAGTAGATCGTGGGAAATGTCACTTCCTGGGGTGTGTGTTTATGTGCCCCTCCTTGAGGGCGGATATCTGGATGTCTTTAAGTTGAGGTCATCCTTGGTGAACGTGCAAGATGTTATGAGGCAGGGGCAGAACTACAAGAACGTGGGCCGTTTGCACTGTCTCCTTTCTCAAAGGGGCTTAAAGGGGGAGCCGGTCACCCAGAAGCTAGGGTTCTCCTGACTTACTGCCTAAGTCTTCTCAGGGTTAGGTCTGTCCTCTTGGAGCCACTGAGTCTCAGGACAGCAACACCTGGGAAACAAAATACCTCTCTGGAGAGCTTCCCTGGGGAAAGTGACTTGATAATTGTTTTTATTGTTTGCGTCTAAGGAGCTCACGTTCAATATGATCAAGTGGCCAGGCACATACATGCACATACACACACAAATAACATACATGCATTGAGTATCATGACTAGAGCCAGAGCAGTTCAGTACCGTGGGTAAGGCCTGAGTTTAGTGGAGGTTCAGGTTCCCCCAGCCCCCATTACTGGGGATTAAACCCAGGGTCTGCATCTGCTGGGCTCCTTTCACTGAGCTTTTCCCTGAGCCTGAGGTTCGGTTTAATTTTGAAACATGTGCTTCATTTCACTTTTATTGATTATATCCTGCCAGTTTCTGCAGAATTTTTTTTTCAGGCTCTTGGTCTGTTCTAATTGCCCAAGGCAGCCGTCTAATGATTTGTTGTGGTGGCTTTTGCATATCTGTGACATTTCTAAAATGTGCCTGGTGAGCCTGTGCCCTCCTGCCTTCGCAGATCCAGTTCCACATTGTAACAAGTACTCAAAAAAAAATCCATTTGGCTTCATCCATTTTTAAAGCTGTGAGCCTTTTCCCTAGGCTTCTGTGACATCATCTCATTAAATGTCGGCCCATGAAGTATCCGAGCTGGTCCGGGTGACAAGCGACCCAGGACAAGATGGCTTCCGTTGGCCTTGTCTGTTGTTCGTTCTTGTTTGCTTTCAAGTCAGGCTCTCGTGTAGCCCAGGCTGGCCCCAAACGATCTAGCTGGAGACTCCCTTCAACTCCCGACGCTCATCCTCCCCTACCTCCTGAGTGTGGCGAGTACAGGTTTATGTGGTGTTTCGAGACTGAACCCAGGGCTTTGTGTATGGCTGGAAGAACTTTGCTAGTTAAGCCACGTCCCCAGATCTTATGTTTGCTCTCTCTCTTTCTTAATGGTGCTAGAGACTGAACCCAGGGTATCTCTCAAGCGAAGCACACACTTTTTTTTTCTTTTCATGAAACTGTAGCCTAAGCTCTAGTCTTTTGTGTTTTGTTTGCTTGTTCCACAAGCATATCTGAGCATGGGCAGAGTGCCAAGAGCCTGAATTCGGAACGTTCTGGCTTTGGTTAAAAAAAAATACAATAAAATCAAGATTGCACCTTGATGCTTATTTGCACATCCAGTGGAGTATTTTCACAATTCACATTTTACACAGTTCTGAAGGAGAGACCTGAGTACTTTTTCCTATAGGCACAGGCCCAGGGCCCTGTTATGTGTGTAGTTTACCGAGCAGAGGTAGGTGATAGCTGGAGAGTAGGAGTGCTGGCAAGCCCTAATAACTAGACAGCTGAGATGCTACCAACTGTGTGTGTGTGTGTGTGTGTGTGTGTGTGTGTGTGTGTGTATGAGAGAGAGAGAGAGAGAGAGAGAGAGAGAGAGAGAGAGAGAGAGAGAGAGAGAGAGGAGGGCTGGGTAGGCATGGGACAGAGAGCCTCATGCATGCCAAGCAAATGCTTTTTGACTGAGTAACATCCCCAGAGCAGACAGAGTTTGATAGGAAGCTCAAGCTGGTCTTGAACTCACAATCATCTTGCCTCTAGCTCCTGACTTTGGATTCGTCAACAGAACTATGTTGTAAATGCATTTTAATTGCTAGTGCTATTCTGCCCGGCTGCTTCTAATCACGTTGTTGATAATAGTTACAATGTTAGAACCCCAAATACTGATTCTAAAGCAGAGGGTAGAACATCTGTTGCTGGCTTCCGTTGGCTTATTCTTGGTTGGAGTTGGAGTTTGTCAGACTGGGTTGGTGTCCCAGGTGACAAATGGGCAGAGGCACAGAGAGGACATGGGCTCTAACCACACAGACATGTTCTGTTTTGTCTTCTGTTTCCTGGGACCCCACCTGCAGTGTGAGCTGAGAGCCTGAGGAAGTCTGGGTGGAGATTAGCAGAAGGGAAAGCCAGCATCTGCCTACTCTCCACAGCCAGCCCTCTTGACAGGCACTAGAGAAAGCAAAGTGGAATGAGTGTCTTGTTAAAAATGAAACCATTCATACATTGTAGCGGACACCTGAGGTAGGACTAACAAAACAAGTGGTGGTAACGAGGGGGCGTTGGGCCCCATCTTCTTTCTTTGTGATGAATCACTTGCTCATCTGCGTTTGGGCCTCCTGGGTTCCCTCCTCCCCGGAAAATTGTCCAGCATCCTGCTGGTGCTGTTGGTTTGTGAGGGTGGCAATGTGTGTGATGGGATGTGATGGTGATGGGTAAGATAATGATGATGAGGGTGATGATGGTAGTGATGTGACAATGGTGATGATGATGATGTGTAAGATGGTGATGATGAGGGTGATGATGATGATGAGGGTGACGATGGTGCTGATGTGACAGTGGTGATGATGATGATGATTGTAAGATGGTGATGATGAGTAAGATGATGATGGTGATGTGACAGTGGTGATGGTTATGAAGCTGTTGGTGACATATGATGGTGCTATGGTGGTAATGATGCTGTTGCCAGGTGATTTGTAGGATAATAACAATGGAAAGAACACTAATGTGATACTGAGAAGCTGCTGGTCATTTGATGCTGTTTACATATCCTGAAGTATTGAATTCAGAGTAGTTCTGAACAGAGAATTTAAGTACTCTACTCCACTGTTACCATGTATTTTACCGTATAGCTATTATATATTTCAGATACACATGTCGCCACCTTTTCTTTGGAGAAAAACACAATAACCATATTTTTAGAGGTTGTGTTATGGAGCCTGTGCCCACCAGTCTTGAAATCAGGTTCTCTGAACTTCCTTGTGAGTTACAAGGATCACAAAGTGATTGAAGTGGTTTTCGGGATGATCCTGTGCTGAGCTCACGAGGAAGAACTTGTTAAAACGTTGCTAAGCTCTGACTTCATTGTAGCTGGGGACTTGAGAATCTGCATTTCTAATAAGTTTCTAGGAGATGTGGCTGCCCTGATGGGAGACCCAGGGCTCTGAGAATCACTCAAGATATTATCCTAATTACCCCCCAGGTTTTCCCTGGTCTGCAGTAGAATGAGAAAAAAACGATTGTGATGTGGTTCTCAGAAGTTTAAATTATTAAGTGGGAAAGATTTACCCCCTTTCCCTTTGGCACCACCATCCGACTCTCTGGAGGAAAGCTAGGAGTATATGCCAGTTTGGATGTGCTGACTTTTACTTTACCGAAACATTGTAGCGGAGGGGCTGGTGAGACGGCTCAGTGCTGCTTACTGCCAAGCTTGAGAACCTGAGTTTAATTCTTGGGACCCACGTGATGGAGGAAGGGAAGACCTGGCTTCAGAGAGTTACCCTCTGAACTCCACACACATGCTGGGACATTTCTGTGAACACACATATGCAGTTGTGTTCACACATACATTCGCCCATGTACATGTGGGCACACGCATGGGTGTGAATGCGCATACACAAATAAAATGTAATAAAATGCAAATGAATTACTGCCGGATACTAATTCATTCAGGTCCCAGATTCTTTTGGGGAAAGTTTTCCAGCTTTTGGAAATTCAGAATCTAGTAAATGTGTGGTTTGTTTTGTTTTAATATAAAAGAAAAGAAATTCTTCTCTTTAAAGTAGAGATAAAGAGAGGGGAGGTAGTAAATATTTGGCTAAGGCTGTCCTAGTTTATTTTTTGATAGCTTGTTGCAAACTTTCTGATTTGCAAAGTTGCCCTGTGGACACTGAGTATGTTGGCTGTCATGTTCTATTTTTGGAATATCTTCCTTCCCTGTAATTTCAGAATCTGAGGCAGGGGAATAAATGACCACTAGAATCCTGGCTAGACTTTTGTGTGTTTGTGCATGTGTGTAAGCGAACATTTGCACGCGTGTGGGTATGCATTTACATGTGTGTATATGTGTGTGTAGGCCAGACAAGAACCTTAGATCTCTTTCCCTGAGAGCTTTGTTTCATGAAGCAGGGTCCCTTACTGATCAGGAGCTTGCCAATTAGGCTAGACTGACAGACGCTGAGCCCCAGGGGACATGGTCTTCTCTCTCTGTGTTCTTGGATCAAGCTAAGATCCCCATTCTTGCAGGGCAACACATTATTGATTGCACTCTCTCCTCAGCCCGGCTTGGGTTTAGGACCTGACATCTTAACTTCCGACTCAGACTGAGATGTGTTTTGCATACATATTTCCCAGTTTTTGAGCATCTTGCAAATTTTCAAGCCTTGCTATTTGAGTAAGTGTTAAGACAAGCGCCCAGTTGCAGGATCGCCCTGGGAGGGTTGTGATGGGCATTCTTCATGGTCTTAGAACTGTCTAGGCCAAGTGCAGAGGAAAATGGAGCAACTGTTCCTCCTTTATCTGAGCTTGGACGGCTTCCATGAAAAACCCTCTTAGTCACGGTGGCCCAGCCTTCTGCCTTCTTCGGTTGAACGATTGATTGCTTTAATTCAGCAGTTGGCCTTGCCTGCGTAGACGTCGTTTTAATTTGAAGTTGTTTAGACTTCTCTGGATGGCCAAATGCAGTCCGACATAAAGACACACATCGTGGGGAATCAGTTTCTTTATTCAAAACGATTTCACAAGACGGTCATTTGGAATTCCTACACTCAATGCTGTTTGATGACCTCCCTACCCCCTGATAATCTGTCTTCTTCTGAGCTTAAGTTGCTACCCGCCCATGGGTTTAGATTCTCCTCCCCAACTTAGTATATCCCTTCAGTATATCAATTTTCTCTTTCAAGAATATTGTACTGTATTCTTCAAAGCTTTTCTTCTATATTAATATTATTTATAACACATGTGATTTTTCTTTCCCAAAACAGCTACTTAGTATATCAACTAGTTTCCTTTAGAATCCTGGATGATAATGGTCATGAAAAAATATTTGTATGTACAAATACTTTCTGAAAATTTCCTCTATGTGATACCTGTCCATCATATTTTTAAAGCCCTTTAAATATATTTTGTATTATTATTCTAAAGTGACAGACTGGAAACTACTCCTTGCTTGAAGCAGGTTACAGTCACGATTACTTTTGTCTTCTTTCTAAAAACAACAATTATTTTATGTGAATTGTTGTTTTTCCTGCATGTACATCTGTGTGAGGGTGTTGGATCTTCTGGAGTTGTGAGCTACAGTTGTGAGCACCACGTGGGTGCTGGGGAATTGAACCCGGGGCCTCTGATAAAACAGCCAGTGCTCTTAACCTCTGAGCCATCTCTCCAGCCCCTATTTTTGTCTTCTTTAAAAGACAGTCATGTGACCGTGAGGCAGGAATACTTATGAGTGTGTGAATATTCTTATGCTAATACTTGTGTACGATGTACAGTAAAATATAACAGAATAAAAGGCAGCATTTAAAGTTGGGTATCCACATCATTTTCCCTTAGGAAATACAGGGTAAGCCCTTGCCAATGGCTCGTCCATTTTCAAAACATATGAATCACTATTAACTATGTTAATGGAGAGGTTTCTGGAAATGTCAATTCGGATGGAAACGTTTGGCTTGGCTTGAACTTTCCGTGCTATTATTCATGCGCTGCCGTTTTCGTTCGCTGAGATTTTTGTATTATTAATAGAATAGACAAATCAGCATTTTGTCACTGTGTAAGACTTCGCTTGTTTTTCCTGCCTTGATTGCTGGTTGCACAGAAAATTTGGAGAACGATAGCGAGTGTCACTCAGAGAAGAGGGGTCAGGGCGACTCCACCTGTTCTGGAGGCCATCGATTGTGAGTGATCTGAACGGAGTGTGTTATGTAATGTGCATCTCAGGGACCAGAAGTCTATGTGTTCTAATCCCCCAGGCGGTACACTGTGGGAGCCAGGATGGGGGAAGGAAGGGCTTTGTCCACAGACAAGAACTACCATTAGCCAGGGTACGGTTCGGCCAGCGCTTGGCAGAGGAGAGAACTAGCATTTACTGCAGTTGGTGTATTGCAGTTTTCAGTGTGAGCAAAGCGGTTTTGTCTGTGGCTGCGGCTGCCTTTAGAGGCCTGTTCCCTCAGTTTTCTGCTGTTCTCATTAACTCAGCAGCCCTGGCTTCCGAGCATTCCCTTTGTTCTCAGAGGCTTGCCTTGGAGGCTTCATTAGAAATGAGTCCCTCTGGGGTGTGGCCAGTGGTTTGTACGTGTCTCCCAACGCCGTCCAGTGCTGGAGATGCCCATGGCCGCTGAGGTCAAGTGACCCTGTGCAATATTTTGGGGGCTCCAGAGTCACACTTCTTAGTTCTGGGTCATTATTTAGTTGTGGAACAAATCACTTGAGCTCTTGGAGCATCTTTCCTCATCTGTCAAACGGGGGCCTTTTGTTTTCGGGATAGTAATTTCCACTACAGCGATGTATGAGTGTGTTTATCCGGTTGCAGCTTCCAGTGAGTAGCCTTACACTTTTCCCACATTTTTATAAATTGAAGTTTTTAAAAATTACTAAATTAGCCAAGATAGGACTAGAATTGATTATTCTGTTTAGAAAGGCCTGGGGAATTGTACCTATCCAGGAATCCCCATATGGTAAGAGTTAATGAAGGACGGTACACCGCTGCAGACTATTCTAGTGTTGTCGTTGGTGAAGGTTATACCTGAGTGTGCGGTGTGGTTGGAGACTGCTCACGTCAAACAGCTGCCTGCTTCCCTGTGCTTGCTTTTCTCCATTAACCGACCCTTGAGGTCTCCTTTTGACTTAATTTTAGAAAGGTAGCAAGAGGTCATCTGTTGGCAGTGCCACCATTTTGTAAAACTCCGAGAAGAAGAGGTGTAAGCTGAGTCCTGACGGTTTTAACACACCCACACCTGCCGTGCAGATGTCCGTGGGCATGCATAGGGAAGCTGGATGTTAACTTCCGGCCTGTTCCTCAGCCTCACACACTCCTCAGTTTTTTGAGACAGGATCTCTCATGGGTCTGGAACTTGTCAGCGAGGATGGCTGGACAGTAAGTGCCTGGGACTCATCTGTCTCTGCCTTGTCAGTGCTCGCAGTACAAGTGCGAGTCACCACACTCAGCTTTTCATGTGAGCTCTCGTGTTGAACCCAGCACATCATGTTTACTTGGTAACACTTCTCTGACTGAGCTAAGACTCCAGCCCTTTAATCTAGTTTCCTTAACCCTTGACAGGCATAATCTCATGACAACCCAGCTGGACCTCCTTCGTTATTAATTGTTATTATTTTTTTAATAAATAAAAGACAAGCCAGAGAAAACCAAATCCAATAAAGTATGTTTCTAGCCTAGGGCCACTTGGCCGGTTCAAGAATAGAAATGGTTTATCCCTGTACCTGCTGCTGACGGGCCGTAACATTTTCCAATGTTGGGTAGCAACGTTTTCCAAGTTACTAGGAAGAATGGGAAAATCCACCAGGTACCCAGAGCCAAGTCCTGTTTCCTGACTTTTCCACAGGTTTTATTGACAGCAAGCAGAGCGCGTATTAGGAGTGAGTCAGACTCATGATTTTCCTAGTGCACAGAGCACTGAACCGGCAGCTGTCTCCCCAGTGGACCCCGGGTGGATTCTCAATGCAGCCAGAAAGTGATTCAGTTTTAATCAAAAGAGAAAACACAGACACACCACAAAGCAAAAATAGAGCGTTATTCCTTGGTTGCAGAAAAATCCCAAGACTGGAAAAACTGTCTCTTCTGTTGCTGAGGAATTTGATTGTACGTATTTGGTGTGTTCTTATGAGCGTCTCGCTGGGTGAGCTGTGACGGCCATGGGTGCTTTGCCAGACACAACTCGAGGTGTGTCTTGCTTTCATAGCGATTTCAGTCGCACCGGACTCCATAAAACTTCTCACTAAGCAGCGATGAATTGAATGGATAACTCTTTTCAGGCTTAGTTGGAAAATCACGTCAATGGAACTTTTGAAAAGATGACATTTCGGTGATTGATGTCAGGGAGATGTGACATAAGAGTCCTTTTCAGACCGAGCCTCAATGGATGGCCCACTTTCAACAGTATTTACTATTATTTTAGGAATTATGTTTTTCCCCCTAAGTCTAGTAGGACATTGTTGGCAGTGGGTTTTCTGCGTTGGTACAACCTTGAGATGACAAAGGTTTTGCAAACTTAATTAACCTTTTTTTTTCTTTTTCTTTTTTTTTTTTTTTCGGAGCTGGGGACCGAACCCAGGGCCTTGCACTTGCTAGGCAAACGCTCTACCACTGAGCTAAATCCCCAATCCCTGACCTTGTTTTTCTTGGAGCTTTTGGTAGATGATGTTGTTGTGTGTATACACACATACACACATATGTCTTTGGAATTTTCTACAATCTCGTAGCACCTTAGAGGTTCTGGAATTCCTAATATTCTAGGTATTCCTAATAGCCTGTGTCTCTCTGGTTAGACAGACGGTTTCAGGAGAAGAACAGATGTATCGACTGTCCTGCTTGAGAATGACTCCAGCTGTCTCCTGTGAAGGATCAGTTGACTTTGTTTTTGCCTCCTCTGAGAGTTGCCCTCTGTCCTCTGGGTTTACACCAGTGTCTGGGACAGCTGAAGGGTCTGGTACTCTGGTTTTCAGATGAAGAAGAGACAGGCTGCTGCAGACCAGCTAAACTCGGTTCTGTTGTTAGCTAGGAAATGCCTGGGTGATGTGTTTCACCTACTCTCAGTAGAACACTCTGGACCTGCCCACAAACACATCAGATACACAAATACACGGTCGTATGTGCCCTGAACTTGCTCTCACCTCCAGTAGCTGAGATGGCCATGCTGCCTTCTGCTCTCCAGTGATGTCTCTCCTGCTGTTATGGGGCCCCAAAGGTCATATGATACAATCCCCGCTTTCTGGATCTTAGGAAGGAGGAGGAACTAAGTGAAACCCACTTATACAATCTATACGGTGGGCGTGTTGGCTTAGGTAGCTGGGTTGGATCGTATTTGGGATAACTCCCAGGGATAAAGTTATTTCCCTCAAGCTTGACCCAGCTTTGTGCTTCCCTTCGAGAGCTCCAGAGCATGAGTGAAACTCCTGTCAGTAACTCTTATGGATCTGTGGGCAGAACAGATCCAGGGTGCTCTATTGTGTGCACAGGGAACTTGGAACCCAGGCGTTTCTCCAATGGTAGGACCGAGTGTCACTGATGCCATAGCCACTGGCTGTGGGTGGGTGCCTACCTTCTGGCACTGTCCTTTGTAAAATGCTGGGCCATTTCACCTGGTCCATCTGTCTGTCCGTCCGTTTTGAGACAGGCTTTTGTGTAGTCTAAGCTGAACTTGCTATGTCATCAAGGATGAAGTCCAACTCCCTATCCTTCTCCTCCAGTCCCAAGTAGCAGGTTAAGAGGCATGGACCACCATACTTGGTTATGTGGTGCTTGGGATGGAAGCATGACCTCACACGTGCTGGACAGTCACTGCACTGACTGAACTACATCTCCAGCCCAGGACCGTATAAAAGTTTGCTTGCTGGAGATTGATCCCAGGGCCTCGTGCACCCCAAGTATACTCATTTCTCAGCTACTTCATCTGAGTTAATATTCCTTAGTCCCCAGAGTCTCTTTAGAGAATTTCCGGTTACATTCTTGTGATTTCCTAATACCCCACAGAGGCCAGGCTTCGGGGCGCAGTTTTCCATTGTTATGGGATAGACATACCTATGAAAATTCTCTTACTAGTTTGGGTGCCAGCGGATGCTGGGAGTGTGCATGGAGAGCCATTGGTAACCGATCTTAATAAGGAGTTTAGTTTCGTGCCTTTCTCCGGCTAGTCCAGCATTTAGCGTGCATCGGTAATGGGAAAATTACACAAGCACTGAGAAAAATAACTCAGTAGCTATGATTGAAGGGGCCCCACATCCACGAGGGTTACCACCTAATAACAGGATTGTCAAGGGATGAGGGATGTGGTTCCTTGGGTGGGAATAGCTGCTGGATTTCAAGCCATAGCTTGCAGCTCGGACCATCGGAGGACATAAAGAGAAGAGTGCTCCCTCCAACAGACACCTTATACATCAATGGTGTTCAACCTTCCTACCGCTGTGGCTCCTCCCGTCGTGGTGACCCCCAACCCAAACTTCAAAACTGTCAGTTCGCTACTGTTATGAATTGTAAATATCTGATATGCAGGGCGTCTGATAAAACAGGCAACCCTGTGAAAGGGTTTTTGACTCTCCTCCCCAAAGAGGTGGTGAGCCATTGTTTAGAAACCACTATTTTAGATAAATGGGAAATAGAATTCTGGCCCCCGGGAACTCTGTGCCAGCGTGGTTTCTCTTTAGAGAAGGTGATGTTTTGGGAAGGGTTATTCATGTACAAAGAACTTTTGCTTATGTCTAGAAAGCATGAGTTCATATTTTCATTGTAAAATCAGTAAGTTTACAAGGGCACAGTAGTCACTTTCTCCCTGTTGTGCTAAAATACCTGACAGAAGGAAGAAGGAGTCTATCTGGACATGTGGTTTGGGGGTGACAGATCCCATGGTGACAGGAAGTTGAGGCAGCTGAGGACTCGTGTTCACAGGTAGGAAGCGTAGTGAGACAAAAGATGCTCTCAGTTTACTTTCCCTTCTCTTTCGTTCAGCCCAGGACCCCAGCCTATGTGAGGGCATCGCCCACATTCTGGATGCTCCTCCCTCTTCAGTTAAACCACCCCGATAACACCCTCATAGACATAGCTAGGGGTGAGTCCTTAGAGCTGGAGAGATGGGATAGCAACTAAGAACATTCAATGCTCTTGCAGAGGACCTGCGTTTGATTCCTAGCACCCACATGGCAGCTCACAGCTGTCTGCAACTCCAGTTCCAGGGAGCACATGCGCACATGTGCACACGCATGCATGCGTGTACACACACACAGAGGCAAAGCACCTATGCGTGTGAAATAGAAACAAGTCTTTAGAGAAAAACCCAACAAAACTAGGGGCATCTCCTAGGTGGTTCTAATCCAGTCAAGCTGACGAGGATCAGTTATCACTAGGAGCTCCTCCATGTTATAAACTATAGTAGTATGGATTTTAATTTTCTTGCAGAGATCTAAGGCATCCATTTGCCTTTATCACAAAGGGCACTTTTCTATATTTTCCATGCATAAAAAATTTAAGTTAGCCTATAAAATAACAGGTTTTATTATGCCATTTTCATATATATTATTGTATGTTTGTATGTGTATATGTATGTGTGTATGTGTGTATGTATGTGTCTGTGTGTGTCTGTACGTGTATGCGCATGTGCATGTGCATGCCTGTGTGTATGTTTGTGTGTGTGTGTATGTATATATGTGTGTATGTTTGTGTGTGTATGTGTGTATGTGTTTATGTGTGTGTGTCTGTGTGTATGTATGTGTGTGTATGTGTGTGTATGTATGTGTGTATGTGTGTATGTGTGTGTGTGTCTGTGTGTATGTATGTGTGTGTATGTATGTGTGTCTCTGTGTGTGTGTCTGTGTATATGTATGTGTGGTATATGTATGTATGTGTATTTATGTACATGTGTGTATGTGTGTGTCTCTGTGTGTGTGTGTCTGTGTGTGTATGTATGTGTGTATGTATGTGTGTATGGGGATTTTCTACAATCTATATGTATGTATGTGTATGTATGTATGTGTGTGTATGTATGTATGGGAATTTTCTACAATCTATGTGTATTATGTGTATATGTATGTGTGTATGTATGTATGTATGTATGTGTGTATGTATGTGTGTATGCATCTATCTAGTTAAATCTTGATTCAGCATAGAAGAGCAGGCACTATTTTGTCTAACCCCTTCCCCTTCCTCTTGCCTGTTTGGCTCTCTCTCCTCCCCCTGTATCTCTTCTTCCATTTTCATACTCCTCCTTCTGGTTAAAATCTGGAATGCTTCGCAAGTTTTCAGGGGTCGCGCTGATATCTTTGCCGTTCCAATTTTAGCGTCTGTGCTGCTGAAGCAAGTGCACAGCTGTCTTAAGGACACAGAGAAATAGAGGCAGCAGAGCCGTGTCGGCCGCCTTCTCTGGACTTTGGGACTTGGAATGTTTTCTTGTGTGCTGTCCATGGCTCTAACCCAGTCGATGAGCGCTCCTGCCTAACTGTATCACAAGGAAACGGCCTTTAAATTGTGACAGATCAATCTGGTTGTCCCTGGGTGTTTTGTGATTTGTGGCCACGTTGCCAGACTGTCAGGCACACAGCACCTCTGGAGTATTGATGGCGAAAATCTGGTCCTCTTTTACCCATATGGGAGCTGCTGAACACAAAGACGGAGGATCTCAGGTTCAGATGACAGCAGTGTTTCTCTCCAGCATTATTGAGACTATGAGTGCCTTTGCCTGGCTGATTTGGCTATTATTGGGTTTAGTTTCTGTGGTGCAAAAAACAAAGAAAATGTCTTGAATGCTAGGTATCTGTGGTGAGCAAAGTCTTCTGCTGGTGTCCAGATAGCTGTTGGTTTTCGTTTGGGATGCCCAGCATCTTCCCTCACACTGACCTGTCCTGTCTTGTTCGGCATCACCCAGATGGTTAGGATGTGTCTTTCAGGGACAAATGTACCCTCTTCAGTCTTCAGAGCTCCAACCTCTTCCTGCAGCTGTCATCCCAAGCTCCTGTGGGGACGTTTCAGCCTACCAAGCATTACCTAATCCAACGGCACTTGAATGGTGGTGTCTATGGGCAATTCTGCAACCTCATTTCCCATCCACCCTTTCCTGAGCTATAGCCCTTCTCTACACATCCCTGGACATCTTTAGGCAACCATGCTGTTGTTATCTCAAAGAGACCTCTTCATCCTTGGCTCCTCCATCCCATTGTGATCCTCTCCTAAGTCCTCCATCTCTGAATGGCCCTCACAGTCTCCTCCAGCTGCCCACGTCTGAGATCTAGTAAGTGTTTTGGCTCCTACTTGTTTTCTACCTTTTCATTTATTTTTTAAGGGAGGTAATTATTTTAGTTTTAATAGTGTATGTGCGTGTGTGTTTCTTTGTATAGGTATATGCACATGAGCACAGGTGCCTGTGTAAGCCAGAAACATTGGATTACCCAGAAGGTAGAGGTTAAATGGATGTGGATTGCCTGTGGTTACTAGAAACTGAACTCCTGAACTGTAGTCCCTGATTTCTGAGAAAGGTTTTTGCCAAGGCCAGACTCCATAGGTAGCCCTAGGCTAGCTTTGATTTCACGATCCTCCTGCCTCAGTAACTGGAGTATCATAATTACTGGACACACCACTATTAAACATGTCCTAGCTACAGGTTGAGTAGACCCAAGCTGAAGGCCGGAGATCTGAAATGCTGCAAATTCTCAAGCTCTTGGAGCGCTGACATGATGCCATGGAATTCCATACCTGACCTCTTATGACAGGCAGAAGCAAAATCACAGGCACATTAAAAAGATTCTATAATGTCACCTTCTGGCTAGAAGGTAAGTGATACATCCCTGAATTTCATAGTTAGACTTGAACCCTATACCACAAAGACACACAGAAAGGTTCCAATATCTGAAAAAGTCTGCAATTTGAGACACTTCTCTTCCTAAACGTTTCTGGTAAGAGAGTCTCTTGGCCTATATGTGGTCTTCTGACTAATGAGTGTTTTAATGATGTCTCACTGCACCCCGACCCCCGTGTGACATTTCTTAGCCACAGTGAACACATTGAACAGATGGAGGTTGTTTATGGTTTTATTAGTTATCCTTAGCACACATTGGTTCATCTTTTTCCAATCTGACCCTCTATCTCTTCTTCTTGGCTAGATTGTGTGTGTGTGCAAGTGTCTTTGTATCTTTATGCATGCATGTGTGTATGCACATGTGTCTGTGTGTGTATGTATGTATGGGTGTGTGCATGTGTATATATATATGCATGTGTGTGTACACACATGTCTGTATGTTTGCACATGTGCATGAATGCATGTATGTGAATGTGTGTTCATGTGCACAAATGCATATATGTATATATGTGTGCATGCATGTGTATTTGTATGTGTGCACATGTGTATGAGTGTGTATGTGTGCACATGCACATGCATATACATGCATGTCTGTATGCATGCATGTGTGCATGTATATATTTGTATGCGTGGCCATGTATATAAATATGTATTTGTATGTGTGTATGTGCATGAGCTTGTGAGTATATGTGTGTGTCTGTGTTGCGTGTATGTGGTGAATGAATGTGTGCTTATATGGAGGGCAGAGGGTGATGTGTGTCTTCTTTTTCTCTCACCTACTTATTCCTTGGGTAGGGTCTCTTACTGAACTGGAAGCTCATCAGTCTGCCTAAGCAGACTTGACAGTGAGCTTCAGGGGCTTGTCTGTCTCTGCCCTCCCTGGCAGTGGAGTCACATACATGCTACCACACTGCCTTTTTACGTGAGTGTTTGGGACCCAAGGTCGGGTCCTCATGCTTGCCGGACAGTCACCTCTCTGAGGCCCCATGCCACTTCCTCAGGCCCCCATCTTTATTTTATTCCATCTAGGAAGCCTGCTTTCTTACCCAGCACCTGGTGAGGCTCCCTTCCTCTGCTGTCTCCCAGCTTTCTTCTCAGCTCTGTGTGCTTTTAGTCATGGTTAATTCCTTACTTGTTTTTCTACTCAACTAGATTCCAATCTGAAGGCAAACACAGTGCCTTGGTCACTGTGTTCTGAGGGTAGTGTAGTGCTTTTGGAATCTTAGATGCTTGATAAAGATTTATTGGACAAACAGAGGAATGGGTAAAGACATCGTGGCATATATGCGCAATGGGACTATAAAATTCCCATCCTGCTATTAAATAATTCGAGCTCACTGTGACTATTCCAGCAAGCAGCCCACTGCCAGGCACATGTCACCGCTTAAACAGCAAACTTTAGCTGGTCCTGGTATTATTTTACTATTTCCTCCGCACACCGTTCATGATCAGCTATTATCTGAGAACTGTAATGAATTCTCCTTAATAAAGCATCGTCAAAGCGTGGAATAGTTAGGTCTGACGTGGAATCAAGACCGGCTCCAAGTGAGTACCTCCCCTTGCTCAGAGCTTCCTTGTTGAGGGTGCTGCGATCTTGCTGTGCAGGTTTCCTGAGGACAGATCAGTTTCCGGTGTTACAGGAGGCTCGGGAGGAAAACTGAACTCATGATGATAGGTCAGGCGAAGTGACTGGCTATACAGCCAGAGGTTAAGTGCTGTGGCTGAATCAGAAATGTGTCCCATCTGCTTACATTTTGAATATTTATTTCCTAGCTAGTGGCACTGCTTTGGGAGGTTATAGAACCTTTAGGACGTGGAGCCTAGTTGTCAGAAGTAGGTCACTAGAGTTTGGCCTTTGAACTATATAGCCTGTCCCAAGTTCCTGACATTCTCTGCTTCCAGTCTGATCTGCAGTGATGTGGAAAGGCCCTACTATATGGTCAAGACACCGTGGACGGAACCCCTCCACCATGTCTTCCCCACTGTGCTGGGACACACAGCCTTGGGACAGCCTAAACTAACCCGCCCAGTGTTTTGTTACAGCAAGGCAGAATGAACGAATGCAGTAGAGTTAATGGAACTGACCAGAGTTATGCAGCTGCCCAAAGACTAGGACCACCTGCAGGTCCAGGCGGAACCTGGTAAGCTCTGGCTGGGGCAGCATGGTTTTCCAGAGGGAGTAGGGTAGGGACAGGTGAACACACTGTCTGGACACACGCACTGAAGCAAGGAACACACAAGGAAGGCCACTCCATCGTTCTCTTCTTGTTCTCTGCTCTTCAGAAACTCTACCATTGGCTGCCTCAAAGCCCAAGAAAACAGCACAATACCATCTGCCGGGCTGATCTCCCAACACAGGACGGATGGTAGAACTCAGATCTAATAGGGTAGAGATTAACCAGTGTGGTATCCCTTTAGTATGTATAGTTAATGAGCATGTTTAGTTAGTATATGCACAATTAATATGATCCATGCAATTTGTGTGTCAGTTAAAATGAATTTTATGAAAAAGAAGAGCAATAACATTTCAGTCGTACATCCAATCCCGTTTGCTTTTGTTTTCTTTTGTTTGCTTTTCTCTTCTCCTTTCCCTCCTCCTTCTTCTAGCCTTATAAATTCCTTTCCCCCATTTTCATCACCTGATATAATGATGAAGACACGCACATGCATGTTCTCTGTCTTACAGTTATCTCTTCGATAGTTACCTTCAGGCAGGACCTACTTGTCTTAGGGTCTCCATTGCTGTGAAGAGACGCCATGACAAAGGCAACTCTTATAAAAGAAAACATTTTGTTGGGGCTGGCTTCCAGGTTCAGAGGTGCAGTCCCTTACCATCATGTTTGCAAGCATGGCAGTATCCAGGCAGTCCTGGTGCTGGAGGAGCCGATGTGCTACATCTTGATCCGAAGGCAGCCAGGAGAAGGGTGTCTTCCACACTGGGCAGAGCTCGAGCATAAGACCTCAAAGCCCACCCCCACCGTGACACACCTACTCCAACAAGGTCACACCTCCTAATAGTGCCGCTTCCCATGGGCCACGCATATTCAAACCACTGCACTGCCCTTCGGGGACTTGTGACTGGACGATTAATCTTCATTGTCAGCTTGACTGGATTTGGAATCACTGCATACCCTGGTTGTGCCTAAGGGTTTATCCAGAGAGATTTCAATAAAGAAGGAGGGCCCACCTTGAATGTGGGCAGTGCCATCCATCCAGTGAGCTAGATAAAGTCTGGGACTAAATTAAAAAGAACAAAGCAGAAAGTGAGACGAATCGCAGCTTTCCTCTCCCTCTGCCTCGTGCCCGCAGACGTAGTGTGACCAACGGCCTCACACTCCTGTTCTCTTCGTTTGCCACCATGATGAACAGCGGTTTCAAAACCATGAGCCAATGTGAGCCTTTCCTTTCTTAAGTTGCTTCGTCGGGTTTCTTACCATAACAAGGAAAGTAGCTAATACCCAGTGTAGTTGATGCCACCAGAGTTAGTCTCAGCTCTCTCTCCGTGCAAAGAGGCATCACTTAGCAAAGGAATGTGGTCAATGTCTACCTGAAGGGATGCCATCTACGCTCCAGCATGATAAGTCACACCCGGGTACTTTTCTGAGCTAGAAAGGAATCTAGTATCTTTCGTATCTAGATTTCATTAAGTAAGAGTAAGTTATGGGCCACATGGCATGGTCTGAACATGGGGTGATGTTCTTTACTTAGTCAATGAGGGAAATGGAACATGAGAGCTTCTTAGATTGTGAACAACACTATACTTCCTCTCAGGCACTGGCCCCAGGCCCCACATCCCAAGGATCAGATGGACCTGTAGAAACTCACTGGGAGCTTTGATATGTGTGTGTGTGTGTGTGTATGTGTGTGTGTGTGTGTGTGTATGTGTGTGTTTGTGTGTGTGTATGTGTGTGTTTGTGTGTGTGTTTGTATGTGAGTGTATGTGTGTGTATGTGTGTGTTTGTGTGTGAGTGCGTGTGTATATGTGTATATGTGTGTGTATTTGTGTTTGTGTGTGAGTGTGTGTTTGTGTGTGTTTGTGTGTGTGTATGTGTGTATGTGTGTGTTTGTGTGTGTATGTGTGTGTTTATGTGTGTGTATGTGTGTATGTGTGTGTTTGTGTGTTTGTGAGTGTGTGTGTATGTGTGTGTTTGTGTGTTTGTGAGTGTGTGTGTGTTTGTGAGTGTGTGTGTGTTTGTGTGTGTGTATGTGTGTTACATACATACACACATAACACACACACACACACACACATATATATATATAAAATCTTCAAAGTAATACATTAGATTAGCTGAATTTTCTTTTTCTTTTTTTAAAATGTATGCTCTTTCCACCTTGTTCCTATTGCTTTACGACTGAAGTCGGGACAAGAAGAAAGATTAAAGCAAACAGTAGAGGGAGTTTCATGGGAGAGTTAGTCAGAACCACCACAGCTCTACATATGGTCCCTAGAACCCGGGGCTGCTCGAAGCTGTGCATGGGCTCCTGCTGATTGAAGGCAGGGGTGCAAACACACTCCCCTTGCCTCCCTTACTGTGTGTGAGGCTGTTCTGTCGCCAGAAGGGAGCTGGCGTGTGAAAGTGGGCCCGGAGGTGGGTTGAGGCAGAAGCTGAGGTGGGAAGAAATGGAGAGAAGCAGGGGATTAGTGGGATAGGGGAGAGAGACTGACGGACATTCTCCATCCTGAGAATCAGGTAAGCAAGCTACCAGGAGGTAACGAATGACCCCCACACTTCTTCCGATGTTCACTAATGTTGGGTGAAATCAAGGGTGGACCTTCAGAGTGCCCTCCTGACCAGTGAAGGGCTGGCTTGGGATCGGGCAGGCCTGCTCTGTGGGACTGAGGACACCCATCATCTGCCTTAATAAGGTCTCTCTTGTCCCCGTGACCACATCTGACTTTCTTCTCTCTTTGCTCTTTCCCTTAAGGGGTTCCCTGGGAAGTGATGGCTGCAGGCCGACATCTTCATATTCTCCTAGCATTTACAGCCTACTCTCTTCCACAGGAGATTGGAGGAGATTGTGTACTGTGACTTCCCTTTCACTCGTGTTTCGGGGTCTGCAGTCAGGTCATACCCGGGGAAGGACAGCCCAATGCACCAGTACTGCCTTTGGTTCTGCAGTTGTTACACCTCGGACAGAGGGATCCGGACGAATCTGGAATGTGGATCCTGGATTCTGTGGGCTCTGTGGAGATGGTGGCGGATGTCTTTCTGGAAGGTCGTCTCTCTGATTGATTAGCGATGATTAGCCCACAAGGATGGGTCAGAACCTGCGGTGGAGGTGGGGATCTGAGGTTTGAGTCTAAAACCCTTCCTGCTGCCGAAGGGACGAATCTGAGGCTCACGTGTCTGTTGTTGGTTGTCCCTGGCAAATCCATCTGGGTGTTACCTTGAAATTAAGGCTTGTTGCTTTTCTTCCCAGGCAGGAAGTGGGAATGGAGAATGAATGAATGAAGGCTGCCAGGGTTCTAGCACTTACTTTGCTCATCCCCAGAAGACCTTTAGTCTTTTGTCATTTGTGTTCCACCTTTCTTAGTCTGCCTCATGTTCGCCTCTCCCTTGAAGCCAGCTTCCACTGGGTGTTCCCACACTAGTGCAGACTTAGCAATGGGAGCCATTACAGAGCGGGGAGACCTGGTTCATACAATACAGTGCATGCACAGGGCTCACTTGTTGGGCTAGATGCATTGTGGGCCTGCGGCAGAGGGCTCATCTGTAACACACGGTGGGGGGTGGGCGGGAAACCAAGTGGTGTTCACAGCTGGTGCCCAGTCAGCTTTCAGTTTTGCCCACCTCTCAATCGGGGCTGCCTTTGTGTGTTTTGATCTAGAGATCAGGGCGGCATGGAGACCTGGGACTTCTACCTCAGAGCCTTTCTTACTTTATCTACTTCTATGCCTGCTTTTCCTCTGGCGATAGGCTAGCACACATTATTATCTAGGGCCTTGCAGCACATAAAACTTTATCACCAGAACTGGATTGTTATTTTTGCCCCCCCCCCCCCGTTTCTGTGCTCCAGAAACATCGCAAATTCACCTTCAGATTGAAGGGTTTGATAGTCTTAAGTGCTTGCTTCTTCAAACAAAAGGCCAAGGCTTTTGAATATTTTCTCCCCCTCGACTGCTTAATTTTGTCAACGAGAGAGATCAAACGAGGTCAGAGGAGTGACACTGGCAGTGCATAGAATTTTGGAGCAGTCGTGTAGAACTTGCCTGGACCAGGAACACATTATTATCGTTTTACGTGATTGTCTAGAAAGCCGGTGTATGCTGTGTGCTTGCTAAATGAAGACGACAAGGAAGAAGGAGACACAAGGACATAGATTAAGAGCTCACTTGCTATCTCACAGTGATGGCCTCTCCAAACAGCCATGAGTTCGGGCCTTGTTCCTTGTCCTCTCTCAGCTCTGTGACTTCTAGGAAAGCCTCACCTCACATTGCTTGTGGTTAGGATCTTACACAAGCAGTGTGCTTACATTTGTGTCGCTGTGGCGTAAGTACCTCACGGAAACAACCCGAAGGAGGAAGGACTCCCTTCAGACCGTGGGTTAGAAGTTTCAGGCTACAGGTGTTTGGGCCTGAGCTCCTCTGTCTTGAACACAACACCATGACAGAAGGACTACGTGGCAGAGGACAGCTGTTCATGCAGACTCTAAACCAGAGGTTGGACTGTAGCCTTCAGGGGTCAGACTGTAGCCTTCAGGGGTCAGACTGAGGCCTGCCTGCCGTGATCTATTGCTCCTAGCTAGCTCCCAGTTCCAATAGGTCTCACAGTCTCTCAAAACATCCTCACCAGCTAGGGAACAGATGCTCAGAACAGGAACCCATGGGGACGTTTCCCATTCCAACCCTAACAAATCCTGGACACATACCGAGAAGGACTATCTGTGACCCGGGAGCATTCTTTTTTAGGGTACCCTTAATATTTCCAAAAGCCCAGAGTGATATTGAGTATTCTTATATACGTCTGCAGATAGAGCTCAATTACTTTCTTGTTGCTTTTGTGTCTTGAGGAAATGAGCCCCAACCTTTTTCTCTTTTAAATACTCTAAAAACGAATGAATGGGAGTGAGTAAGGAGGGAGGCAGGAAAGAGGAAGCTGTGATCGTTTTCTTTTTGAGACTGTGACGTGTGAAAGGGTCTGTGGGACTTGGGATCAGGCACAGCCTTCGCTTATGACCTGAGGCTGTTTGCTCAGTCTTCTGGAATCTTCTTTGCATGAAGAATCTTTAAGGGTTTGCTGTAACATTTATGAGGGGAGCCCCGTGGATGGCCACTGATTTAATGATTTTATGTCTAGTTGATACTGCGATATGAGCAGGAGTCCTAGGCCAATCTTTCTGGTAGCAGCAGATACCCATTAGTGACCTAGAGTTAGCATGCAGTGGGTGACTTCCAGAAGAAACTGGAGATTTAAGGAATAGTGCTAGCAGACCTACATCCATAATTGAAAAGTTACTGCGGTCCTTCCTTGAGGTGTTCTTAAGCATATCAAATAACACCACAATGCATTTGTATTTATGCTTTACCTTGCAGCGCTCCCAAAATGCTCAGCCTGTATGCTGTATTTGCTTCAGGCGTATGCTGTGTTCAGAGGCCTGAAGGATGCTAGTGTTGAGTTTAGAAGAGGTGGGCCTGGCCATTAGCCAAGGTTCCAGTGTGAGGTGAGAAAGGGATGAGCAGGGGGAAAGAGAGGGCCAGGAGGCCAACTGCATCCCACAGACTGCATCCCAACAAGGAACCGTGACAGCGTGTGTCAAATGACGTCTCAAGGATGCTCTCACATCAGCTTCTTTATTCAGCCACAGAGGCACATTTGCTTGGCGAGCCTAAAACTCCAGGCTCCTAGAAGGGAAGCAGGCGCTGGGGATAAACCATAGTGTTGGCCTGAATGGCTTAGGCACAGTGAGTCACTAGATTCAGTTAGGGTAGTGGGAGCCCTTCCAAGCAGCAAGCTCTCAGACGTTAAGCAAGGAGGAAGAAGGGTTAGCTATGCTGTTTAAGCTGACCTTGATCAGCAGTCTTCTCATGCCAGTCCCCTGAGCAAGCAAACCTTGCAAAAGATGGCGCTGAGCCTGCTGGGGTGACTGACTGTACTGCCCATTCCGGAACGGGTCAGGCTTAGCCAAGAGCAACTCAGGTGGGTGGCTGAAGTCATCAGCTCTTCCTTTCTGAGCATTGGTCCCATGCTCATAGGGTTTGACCATTGGTTTGCTGTTCTGCCTTGGAGAAGAACCACCCTTTCTTTGTGTACCTTGTGTGCCTCTGATCTCTTGTGTCACAATAGGTAGATTACCTCATCGGTTCTTTGTCCTGATGAAATTACTCATATTGCGCTCTCTGAAGAAAAGGTGAGACACAACTCCCCAGGCCTTTCTCTCAATTGCTTTCTCAAGGAGCCTCTAGAACCTTTTGTGTTTGAGGCATTTCATCACTGCAGGTTCTTGGATGCACCTTTCTCATACGGTCATAGCCCGATCCTTGCTGTGGACCGACTCTGCTTCCTGTCTAGAACTTAAAACATTTTAGCATAATATTTTTAACGTGTGTTCCAATATAAGTTTGCTAGTTATTCCCAACTCTATACTCAGGAGTCATGGGTGTGTTTTTGGTGTTGTGTCTGAATTACTTTGGAACTTAGATATCTCATCAGAAGTGCTGGCATTGGGAACTATGCAGGAGAGATGGGCTAACGCTGCCCTCCAAAGAGGAGTCTTTTGTCTTTCCTTCCTGCCTTTCCCCATTCTGTTTCACAGTTAATAATTTTGATTTGGGGACTGGAAAGGGGGCTCAGTGGTCTCACTTACTACCCTTGTAGAGGACCTGGGTTCAATTCCCAGCACCCCCATGGCAGCTTACAACTGTTTGTAACTGCAGCTTCAGGAGATCTAATACCCTCTTCTGGCCTCTGTGGGCACCAGGCACACATGTTGTGTACGCACCTATATGCAGGCAGAACACTCATACACAAAAGATATAAAAACAAATACGCCTTTTAAAAACTAGTCTGATTTTGAAACAACAATAAAACGTATGCACCTTGCCTTTGGCTGCCGTGTAAACTGCACCCTTGGACCATGCTATATTAATCTTTCAGAAAAATGTAGTATTGATGTTTGGTTCTGTTTTCAGTAGAGATCTCCAATACTTAATTCTTAACTCTGTTTCTATTTTATCTTTGCTGTAGTAGTTAGCCAGAGTCATATATCATATATCGCTTACATGGGGAAAACTCCCAAGGGTAGAACAGACACTGGGCGCCATCACCTGTGACCCCCAGGGGTTCCTCCACACATCAAATCCAGGCTACCTAACGACTTTGCTCTCTACAGCACAGGCTGAAATCATTTTTCTTTTCTACAACTCATCTTTGAAGTGATTCTTGTCGGTTGTTTTCTGCGGTTAAAAAGGCTGTGTGTATCGGGGAGACCTGGGCAGTTTGTTATGGTTTAATATTTATTGAAAGCTCTAGACTCTGGGTGCTTTTATTGACTGGAGGCCAGACAGTGAGAGCTGCCTGTCTTCAAAGACACCCTCTGCCTGTACCGCCCTTTGTGTTTGCAGGAGGCCTTATCACTGTTTATTGAGCTGAAGAGCTTAAGTTGATATGGTTAAAATGTGTCTTTTGTTTCTGTTATTTTATGTTCCTCTGCTTTGGGACCTGGCAGTTTTCAACACCTGGCAGTTTTGGTTTTATGTTTTTTCCTCCCCAGTCACTTAGCATTGCTAGTGAGAAACTCTGCTGCCTGGCCCACTGCAGAGATGTGCTTCGGTGTGGTGTGCCCCTGAACTTGACCTTTCCTGGAGGCCTGCGAGACAGTGAAGACGGACATCCTTCTTTATTATGCCTCTGATATAAAGCAGTCTAGAGAATTTTGTTTTTGCCAAAAGAGAATGGGAAAGAATGTAGCATTGTCTGATATTTAGCTTCCTTTCTCACAGCAGATTCCATCCATCCATCCATCCATCCATCCATCCATCCATCCATCCATCCATCCATCTATCTATCTATCTATCTATCTATCTATCTATCTATCTATCTATCTATCTATGTATCTATCTATGTATCTATCTATGTATGCATCTATGTATCTATATATGTATGTATCTATCTATGTATGTATGCATCTATGTATCTATATATGTATCTATCTATCTATGTATGTATGCATCTATGTATCTATATATGTATGTATCTATCTATGTATGTATGCATCTATGTATCTATGTATCTATGTATCTGTGTGTGTGTATGTATGTATGTATGTATGTATGTATGTATGTATCTGTCTATCTATCTACCTACCTACCTACCTATTTTTGGCAGTGTGTGTTAAGGATTGGACCCAAAGCTACACGCCTGTTGGGGTAGGGCTTTCCCACTAAGTTTTGCTCCCAGTCTCCAGGACATTCTCTATAAATTGAGAGAAAAAGGTCTCCTCTGGCAGAATTTATTCTTTATAACTCCTCATAAAAGTTACATTTTAACTGTGTAGCACTTACGAAGTAGGAAGTCCATCTCCTGCTGCTCCTGCTTTATGCTGGTCTTGTTGGATTCACTTTTGGAGGTCTGTTTAGGTTGGCATGATCAAAGGTAAACTCTTTTCCCTCCCGTCTAAATGTGACTTGTCTGTGTATAGTCTGTTCCGTATTCAAAGATGGCAATTAAAACTCCCAGTGAGCTAGAAGCCCCAGATAAGGCCACATCACTGCTCTCCCCAACATACAATAGATTCGACAGTTTATAAAATGCAACTTACACAAAAGGAGAAAGTATAGAACATATTTTAAAGTTACAATTGGAACTTTATAGGTGTGTGTGTGTGTGTGTGTGTGTGTGTGTGTGTGTGTGTGAACAATATCTCTGTATGTAGCCCTGGCTGTCCTGAAACTTACTATGTAGATCAGGTTGGCCTCGAACTCATAGAGATTAGCCTTTGCCACTACCTCCCAAGTGTTGGGATTAAAGGCATGTACCATTACACCCAGCCACCTTATTTTTAAAGTTAGGAAAGAGAAAATTTTTGATAGAATAAAACCCATTAGCAATAACTCTTGATGTCTTATTAAAGCATTAGAGTGGAAGAAACGTGAGTGTGAACTATAGGCTCCAAAAAATTATATGGGGATACACACGCACACTCACGCACACACACAGACACACTCACACACACACAGACACAAACACACACACACACACACACAACTGTGTATACATGCTGCAGAGGCCAGAAGTCAATGTGTGGGGTGTCTTTCTCTATTATTTCCCACCTTCTGGTGGCTACTGATTATCTAGACTGGCCGGTCTGGGAGCCCCTAGAATCCTCCTGTCTCCACTTTCCGGTGCTGGGATGCTTACCATGTTTCTTTCTTTCTATTTGGGTCTCGGGGATTCGAACTCAGTTCTTTGTACTTACACACAGAGATCTCATGCACAGGGCCATCTCCCTAGCCTAGTAATTTGCTTTTCTTAATACTTTGATTTCTCTTAAAATTATATAGAATGTGTTTTTTCTGCCAATGCTTAATTTCAGATCACCTCCCATTCATCGCCACCGTCTTTAGCTTTTACCTGAACCTCAAGAACTCATTTCCTTACCTGTCTGTCCATCTGTCTGCCTGTCTGTCTTGTGTTTCCCTTTTGTTTTGAACCATTTCCCTTTATAGACCCTAACCATACCGGCTTACAGAGGAAGACAAACGTAGCCCTATCTGAAAGATGTCTGTTTCATTAAGGTCTTTAGAAGGCAGGTTCAAAGGAATGTACCCACGATAGTAAGATCTTGATGTGTGGAAATCCAGACAGAAAGCAGGATTTATGAACAGAAAATAGATATTGCCAACAGATACAACAGGCACTCAGTGGTCTCTAAGCACTTCGGTCAGATATATCAATGGATAACTTGTGTTCTAATTCTGAGTGTTCACACAGTGACAGGAGAGGGAGGGGACAAGAGAAACACATTGATTAAAGGTTAGAGTGTGATAGTGTGACTCTCTTCCTGCAGGAGAGGACCCTGAGCATGGGAATGCTCAACTCTTTTCCCCTCATGTTTGAGATGTAAAGAAGAGAACATACTGCTTAGAATTTACATCAAAGCTCTGCAATGGAGTCATCTTGGCCAGAGCTTGCTTTGACGTAGCTGCGGTCTGCCATCTTTGTTCGCCTCCCTTTGACCTGAATATGGGCCTTAGTCCTGCTGACCCTCGTCCTTGGGTGGCTTCCATTTTGACACCACCATTAAGGACTGTGAGGTAGGCAGTATAGACGACACTTATAGACACAAAGAAGGCAGACACAATGGCCTGCGAGGTAGTCAACAGCCTTCCCTTTGCTCTTCCAAACATCGCTGGCCAGAGCTGTGGATGCCGTTTTGTAGATTGGAAATACTCCCAAAGCCTTTCTTTCCCTGACTTGCCTTTAGCCATTAAAACCATTGCTTCTTGCAATGTCTGCAGTAATAAAAAAAAAGAGAAAAATATATTCCCAGTCTTTCCAATGTAAAGGTCACAAACCACGCCTTGACAACCACGGAGAATTGTGTTGCTAATTTATTTTTAATATCAGCCTAACTTTTAATGCCTTACTTATCCCAGGGTCTGGCTGTTGTTTGCTAGAATGAAGTTAACAATGTTTTGAAAAGTCGGTTCAGAGGTGAACAGACTACGGAGTCGCGACAGCAGACAGAGACTCGTTGGGGTTTTCTGAATGTCAGCTACTAATTTTAACATTAATACATTTTCGAAAGGAACAGGAAGTTCTAAACTAGGAAGAGGAAGGTATGCTAGACACTCTTGTCACTTGTAGATGTCACTGTTTACGCCTGTTGCAGATGTGGCATGTCGGCGTGAGTCCAGCGGTGACTGGTGAGGACGTTCAGCTGTTTGAAGCCGAGATGGTGGCTACGGTAGAGACCCATTTTCTTCCTGTAACTGAGCCTCTGCGGATAGCTCCCAAGGCCTCGTCTGTGTTGACCGGGTTCGTAGGGAACTCCATTCTTTCGAATGCTGGAATAGTGATAATGTCCCCGTTCCCTGGTGAAGTCTGTAAACAACTCTGAGAATGCAGGAGTCTCCTAGTCCCATTCCAGTTTGGACAAGAGGAGTAAACGTAAATGAAGGGCCTTTGAGAAAGGGCCAGGACTGTTTTGACCAGCACCCCTTCCTCTTCATCCTCAGATTTCTAATCCTTTCTAGACTTGATGAGTCTGAGTTTTTGGGCTAGTCCTCACTTTAGCATTGAAGGCATTACTTCAAATAAGTAATTAAGTTATGTGGCCTCACTTACTGTCAGTACTGAGAAAGCTAGCACAAGTATTGGAGGCTGGTACCCCACCCCAGGGACTTTTATGTGACTTTTTCTCAAGAAACACACCCAGAATCCTTTGCAGGAATGACTGACACCTTTCTGTCAGTTCTTCCTAAGAGTGAGACCCGATAGGTCACCTGGCTGCTGCCGGTCACTGAGCAGCTCCCAGATGGTGATTTTAGAGGGCAATTGAAGAGCTGTCTGGACTTCACAGCCAGGTTTGTTTGGTGAAGTCAGTCAGGCGGCATTGAAATAAAATTTGAATTTTTCATAAGAAAAATAAAATGAAGGTTAAAAAAATTTTTTTTTAAATCCAACATTTTGCTTTAGCATTTGGGATAGATTTTATTTCTCTCATTCATGTTTTATTTTTAGTCCTTTGTACTATTTTGACAGAGGGAGAGGAGAAAGAATTCTTTTCCTGGACGTTTGCTCCCTGTCAAGATCTCTGGATATGACCGCCTGAAACTGTAGTGTGGCTTGGAAGAGAAGGAGTCAGGGCGAGTCACACAGAGTTCTGAGCATCCCTTAGTGCTGGAGGCGCTGGGGGGAGCTGCTTAATCTCCCAGGTTCCTGTTACTTTATCTGTGTCATGGAGACAGTGTTCCTTTTGGATGCTGTGCTGATAAGCTGAACTCATTCTTAGAAAAGTGTCTAGTACCTAGAACATTTATAGCTATTACCCTAGGAATATACAGGAATTCTACCACGCGTCGCGAGTGCTATGAGATTCTAGTTTCTGGGTGCCTTGATATAAACTCTTTGCAGTTCAGAAGGAAGGGAAGTTGGTCTGTCGCCTTACTCTTCTGCTCAAAGCTCAGTTTCCCACACCACACATGTTTGGAGCCCCTCCAAAGTAGAGTGGGTACAGCCTGAGCAGCCACCTGAGGTTACATTGTTACGTTATGCAGCTGTGTCTACATTAAGAATACACACATTTGGAAACAGCGTGGGAAGGAAAAATGCTGCCACTAACTCTCGACATTCCTAACTAGCTCTGTCTACCATGCGCCAGGTCAGCTGTCTCTTCATCCAATTTTCTCCCTTTGCAAAAAATTCTAAGGTAATTTGCTAAGAGAATAGACTCAAGTGTTCTCACGACAGGCACATCACGGTGTCAGACAAGGAATATGTTGATTTGTTTCGGTGCGGTAATCATTTCACAACTTGTATGTGTATTTTAGAGTATCACATTATATACCCTAAATATATACAGTTTTATTAGTCATACTTCAATGAACTACACAAAAGCCCAAATCTCTCTCTCTCTCTCTCTCTCTCTCTCTCTCTCTCTCTCTCTCTCTCCCTCCTTCCCTCCCTCCCCCCCTCTCTACCTATCTATCTTTAAAGGCATCTTGACCTTCTACTTCTAATAATAATATGTTAGATGTCTGTTCCCTCATGAAAGAAAGGAGGAAGGAGACAGAGAGAAAGGAAAGAAGGAGTTTTCCTTACATAACCAAATTAACATAATCACATCTACAGTACGTCTTATACAACATCTTACTTCTTAGTTCATATTGAGAGCTCTGCAGTGATGGCCAGCTCCTAGCTGCCACAATTGTATCACCTGAGAGATGAGGAGGCCAAATGAACCAGATGACCTCAAAGGTTCATAGATGAGAGTTGTGTTGGCTGAGCTAGTACATACCTGTAATCCTGTGTCTTGGGAACCTGAGATCAGAAGGTCAGAAGTTCAAAGTCACCCTTAGCTACCTAGTAAGTGGTGAGTTCAAGACCATCCCGGGCTACATTAGATTAAAACAAAATGACCAAACAAACGGATAACAACAAAAGAAGATGAAAGTTTTACATTTCGAACCCAGAGAAGTGCTGCTTAGGTTTCAATAATTAGTTAATTGATTTTTTTTTTAAATTTTGCATGCCTGGGTTATATCCCATGACCTCAGACATGCAAAGCACATACTATGTTACTGAGCTGCACCCCTATGCCCTGTTTCTTGTTCTTAAGGGAGGGTTCTAGCTTTAAAGACAGAAACCGTGACTCATTAGCAAGATGAGATAGACCAATTGGATCTTGCAAATGACAGGAATACGTTGGTAGCATCTCAGATGACCCCTGACCTATAGACAGGCCACTTCACACCCAATGCATTGTACGCTGGCCAGGGAGAAGAAGGCTATGCACTGGTTGA
Source organism: Rattus norvegicus (assembly GCF_021556685.1). NCBI lineage: Eukaryota > Metazoa > Chordata > Mammalia > Rodentia > Muridae > Rattus > Rattus norvegicus. Next base: position 79,491,004 of record NC_141550.1, read on the forward strand.
GGCCCAAGAGGCTTGGGGCATGGCTCCATGATCTCCAGAGGCCCTTATAGTGCAGTCACAGAGAGATGTCTGTGACAGCCCTTTGGGGATTGTTTTGTCTCATCCCTTGAGCCTTGAGTCTTTTCTTTAAGACAAGAGAATGATGGATTTATCAACTTACCTGTCTTGGGAAATTCCCGTTGTCCCAGAGTAAAAGAGGAAGGAGTCATGCGTGGATAGTCTGGCAGAGACCAGGGATTGCTAGCCCAGAGGTCATTGGCCGATTAGATCCCAAACATCCCACAAGCATCCCACACGGTCTCCATTGAGCATGAGATTCTTACCCTTCTCGGGTAGGTTTAGGCTACAGTGATTCCGGAGGCGTGATGCTAGAGTGCCAGGCACGAGGGACCTGGATAGAATCATTCTCTCTCTCACTTGAGCTCCAAGCCAGTTGAGAAGTAGGGCTGAGGGGCTAGGCAGATGGAGGACAGAACAGCACCTTTATTCCTGCTCTGTGATATGTGGTGATGAAGGGCTTCCTGGTCTGGAAACTTAGGATCAGACAGGGACTTCTGTTGTGTAGAGACTCAGTCTGTGGGTCTGCTGCACGGTCCCACAGGCTGGGGTTCCAGAAGGAATATGTAAAGAGGGCTCAGCATTGGTTCATTCTCATTCCCTCCCTCCCTTCATCCCTCCTCCTTTTCATTTCATGCTTCTCAGAAGCCCTTATGAGAGTTGCTCTGTTCTCCTCCCTACTGCTGATGGATTGAAACCTTGGAAACCATGAGCCAAGATCGATCTTCTTTAAGCTGTTTATATCTTCACAGTGATTAAAAAGCTCACTTACTTAGAAAGCAAGGGTTATGACATCTGAAAGCTTTATTTAGAAGAATTCTGGGCTTCTTTGAGAGCTACATGTTCTGGACTTTTTCTGGCCCAAGTGCTATCATTCCCTGCACCCTGGGGACCAGGATAGTATACATGCTTCGGTCTTGAAGCAGCAATTTCTGGGATGCTTCTCAATAGAGTGGCCAGGTGCCCCCCTTATTGAGGGGGAGGTTGAGGAGAACCAGTCCAGGATAGTGGAGAAGCTGGTGTGAGAGAGGAAGTGCGCAGGGTGCATAGAGCCAGTGGGTGATGTTGGCTGATCCATACTTTCAGTTATTTTATGAGAACAAAGATGGAGCAAAAGATTGATTTCATATATTTGGTCATGGAAATAATTGTGGAAAAGTATATGGAACTGACAATGGACCACTCTAACAATTTCAAATGTACAGCTCAGGGACATTAAGGGCATTCACATTGTGTGTAACCACCACCTCCTATGCCCAGAATGTTTTTATCTTATCAAACCGAATCTCTTTACCCGGGAAGAACTAACTTCCCGTTCTACCCTCCCTCTATTGAAGCTGTACAATGCTTGCCTCTGCGTGACTGGTTTATTTCAGCCAAGGTTCACTCCGGTTACAGCATGCGTCCTTTCCGAAGAATTTAAATTAGCAAGGGTAATGTTAAGATCACGGTATAATATTTCATTTTAGCCTTAGCCACAAGTCTTAGAAGAGATGCAAAGGAGTGTAATACTTTAGGAACTCACATGCTTCCATAGACACTATAAGGACCATCCAGAAGGAGCTAAGCCCCAATTTCCTTTTCTTTAAGAAAAAAAAAAAAGAAAGAAAACATTTCTGACATTTGCTCTGTTAAGGGCCTGGTGTCACTTGAAGATGTATGACTTCTGGTTGACATTTCTGTAGTAGGGACATCTGGATTCGGGTGCTAACTGACTAGTCTACATTGACATTATATCATTTACATAAAAGCTCAGAAATGTCTCTCTTTTTTTAGCCCTAGAGGAAGATACAAAACATTTCTAGCATCTGAGACAGCTCCTTAAAATCCTTTGGTACATCCAAAAGTAAACATTCATCTGATTTTTATTACCATGTTAGTTTTACCTGCTTTGAATCCTCTATCTATGAAATCACACTTCCTTATCATGAGATTCATTTACATTGACACATCCAAAGGCTGTCCACGCCCCCTATGATTGTGTGATATTCTGTTCTATAAAGTCTAGACACTGTATGTTAGTTATTTTTGCATAGCTATGACCAAAATACTGTGGATAACAAAATACTGGGGATTTCAGTGAGGAAGCGTTTCTTTTAGCTCACACTTTCGGAGGGTTAAGCCCATGGTGCCAGGCCCACCGTGGAGGGAAGATCATGGGGATGTGTTATGGTGGATATTCCTCATTTCATGGTATATGGGAAACAGAGATTAGTAGAAAGACGGCAGGGACAGGATGGCTCTGTAACCCCCCATCCCACAATGATCAACTCTCTGACCTCCTAAACTTTACGTCCAAACCATGGGAACATTACGTAGTTGGTAAGATTTAAGAGTTAATAGTTTGGGACTATTAGGACTAAAGCAGCTAAAACCCCCCTCTGTGTGTGCTTGGTGGGTGGTGTATGATTTATGAATGAAGGAACTGTCTCCAAGGTATGTTATTGTTCATGGTCTGTCATACTTTTCATGTCTGCTGACTAAAAAGAGTTGAAATTCACACAATAAACCATATCAACCAGAGAGCTGCTGTTAACTTTCCACAGCTGAGCGTCACCTGGGGGACGTCTTCTTGAGGAATTAGCTCATCTCTGGTCATGCCTGTGGAGTGTTGTCTTAATTGTTAATTGATTAGGACATCCCAGACCATTTCTTGTGACACTATTCCCCAGGCAAGGAGAAACAGAGAAAAATCAGAGAAACAGAGAAAAAGCGAAGACAGGTAGGACAAGAATCTACATATCTATCCTGTCTATGCTGTTGACTATGGATACAATACATTGAGTTTCTTGACCTCTCAGCCATGATGGACTGTAGCTTATAATTGTAACCAAGTAAACCTTTCTTCTTTTAGTTGCTTTCCGTCGGGGTATTTATCATAGCAACAGAAAAGTAACCTGAACATGAACAGACTGAGTTTGCCTTTAGCAGCTCTGTGCTGATAGGAGAGATCATTGCTTCAGTGCTGCCTGCCTGGAATAATCATTCTCAGCCAACGTTTCAGTTTCCTGAAAGCCCCGGTCTCATGTGAAAGGTTGTTATTTCTTAATGCCTTCTCTGGAAGGGGTGGGAAAGAACCTTTTTGCTAAGTCTGCAAAGAGGCATCATTTTCTAATTATAGAGTCTTACTGTGAAAGAAGTCATGAATTACTAAAAACTAAGAATATAAACTAGTTTTGGGAATTCCCTGAGTTGGAATGAACAAGTTTTTTTTTTTTATTTTAAATAATCACGTATGTATTTGTTCTCCTATCCCTGTGCATTGTAATACAAACTGTATTTGCTGCTGACTTAGAATCTGTGAAAAATATAATTCTACCCATTTCAATCAGAGCACTTTTCTGGAGGACAGTTTCCTCTCACAACTTCCCAGGAGAATGTGTCAGCCTTAGAGAGTTGATGGGTCCCGGGAAAACAGCAAAGGTGAACCCAGACCCCCACTGGGAGATGAGACATTGCTTTCCATTTTAAGAGTGCATTTATTGGACTAGGTTAGCTGTTGTTGTGATTTGAATGTGAGATGTCCCTCACAGGCTCCTGTTTTGAATATGCAATCTCTGGTTTGTAGCTCTGTTGTGAAGGCTTTGGAATATTTAGAAGGTAAAGCCAGCCTGTGGTAGGTTATTAGGGGTGGGCCTTGAAGGTTATACCTTTTCCTCATCCTAAGCCAATACCTTGTTTTTCCTAATCTACTATCATAGGATAAGTCTTTGCACAAACTCTCACTGCTAAGCATGGTGAGTTCCCCTAGGCCCCCTATCCATTTCCTCAAGAACCTGAAATTGCTCTGAATCCAAAACAAACTATTTCTTCCTCAAGTTGTCTCTGTGAGGTAATTTGGTCATATGATGTGATTGACTGGAACTAATGGAGCAAATACTGTTGATCAGAATGGAAACCACACACATGTGTGTACACATGTGTACACATTCTATATTGCTTAATGGTATTTTTTGAACAATTCTGTGTGACCCATGTTGCAGATACATTTACCCAGGAGTCTTGGGTCTACATATTACTCCTGCAGAACCACACCCACATGGCATAGCTGGCATTTGCATAAAGGTGCTAGTAAGGCTTTGTGTCTAACACTAGAATGTTGAAAGCCCTCAAAGGTCCGTTGGTCAAGGACTGGTTAGTGGGATGGTTGTCACATGATTACTGAGTGATAACAGAATGATAAAAGGGTCCGGAGAGGTGGCTCAGTAGTTAAGAGTACTTGGGATCTTGCAGAGGACCTAGGTTTAATTTATAGCACCTACTTGGTTCACAACCATCCATAACCCAGATCCAGGAGATCTGGTGCATCTTCTGACCTCTGTGGAGTACCAGGCACACACATGATACGCAAACACACATGATACCGATACACACAAAATAGAGTAACTCTAAAAGGAATTTTTGGAGAAGGGAACGGCGATGACCTGTGTTCTGATATGGAAGGGTTTGCATGGACATGGGTAGGTAAGAAATCAAGGCAGAGAGTCACATGTGTATAAGAAATATGGTTGTGTAAAGGTATTTATGTGGATTTACTTGTGTTTTCATCAAGAAACACTGGAGGGCTGAGCAAGATACTCATGTAAGTGTAATCCAGGAAGCACGGGGAAGGGAGTGATTGATAGCAGGCATAGAAATGACTTTGTGAGTGGCTCTTCTTATATTCTGTTGACATTCGAATCATGCAAAACCCTAACAGCCAACCAACTAGAAGCTAATCTGTCATCGCAGGCCTTGACCCTGAGCTAGATAAGAGCAGCTGCTGGAAGGGGAGGTGCAGAGGTGAGGTCACCCACTTCATTACTTTCCCAGGGACTAAGTCAGCAGTCAATCAGCAAATGCTAATTGAACACCTCTGCCACACCAGGGGCTCTTTTAGGTGCTGTCATGATGTGGGAATGGTCACGTCCAAGCTTTCGAGGTGCTGGCATTCTACAAGGGAGGGGCAGACAGTAGACAACTCGTGATGAATGAGGATGAGAAATGTGGCAGGAGAGAGAGCGGAGAGGTCTACACTGAGGTCACCAAGGTCACCGAGGTCATGGGGGGTCAGCTGCTAATGTGTCTCTGAGCAGCACTGATACACATTTTGTGATAGGGAGCTAAATGCTCGCATTTAATTTCTTGCTGTACTAGTCAGGGTTTCATTTTATTATAATGTCATGATTTCTACAGAGAGGTTTCAAATACACACCCAGAGTGTGGCAGGCCACACTATCCCAAACTACTACCGCTCTGTTGCTTGGGGACTGGAATTTAGTTGGATCAGTAAGAAGCTGATTTGAGAGCGGACGATGGAGCTCACCTAGTAGAGTGCTTGCATGAGACTGTGGACACACTTAGAACCCGGGCCTGGTGCTGTGTACCTATAATTCCAGCACTTGGAAGGTGAAGGTAGACGGTCAGAAGTTCAAGTTACCCTCAGTTACACACATCACCTTTAAAACCAGCTCTGGGATACATGGAATCCCCCACCCCCTTAAAAAAAATGGACTTGACCACCATATTTGTATTTCATGACAGTGGGACGTGTTGGTGACAGTGTTATCTATCTCGTTAGTGACAATACGTTGTGGTATAACTAAAAAGGGCACGACTGGGTGAGTTCCCACTCCACGAAGATCCACGCGTTCTAGCTGTTTCTCTGTCAGCCGCTTTCACACACTGTCCCCTTGGCAGGTTGTTACCAGGCCTGACACACACATCAAGTTCCTTGGGCCATGCTAGCGTGGACCCCAGGACACGATAGCCCCTAGCACGGCTTCCTGTCACGGACTCTGCTCACACTCCTGACAACCCAGTTAAGTCATGACTCAACAAACTATAACCCAACAATCAGAATAATATGTTAATTACTCAATGCACAATACATTTACATAATTAACTCACAACCAGCTGATAAGGATATAGACTGCCCACCTAGATAAGATATGATTTGTTCATCTAGACACACAAAATCTTACACACACCCATCCCTTAAGAATAGTCCTAACAATCTGTAAATGTGTAGAGAGAAATCTTAACATCTCCCTCCATGTTCTCTTGGCTGCTCCCTCCCCACCTCGCTCTGGTCTCCTCTTCTCTCTAAAACTTTTCTCCCGCCCATCCTTCCTTCTTGTCCAATGACAGGCCTTGTTCTATCCTGTGCCTGCCTTCACCTACATAATGGTATCAACTTACAACAACAGACATAGGTTATTGGCTAGATAGAACATTACTGTGATACATATATATATGATAAATATATATGATAAATATACTTAAAAATGTTGGTGTGCTAGCTGTAAAAAATTGTGGGAAACTTCCACCCATGCACAGATGAACCACACAGCTATTCCATGGCATTTGTTATTAGGGTGGGTAAAGTCTGTAGATTTGAACACATTCCTCTCACCTTTGTTTTATTTCTCACTCTGGCAGGTTTCTCTCTCAAGCTTATATTTGAAAAGTTTCTGTGATTAAATTATTTTTTTTTAAAAGAGAATTTCCTCTGACTCTTTGAGTTCAATTAAATTTTGGTGAAAACTGAGAAACTCCCAGGAATATCCAAGCTATAGGAAGAAGCTAGAGTCAAAGTGCTTTCTGCTTGATTCTTCATGTCTACAACAATTAAGGTCTATTCTGGGAGGAAAGGCAAAAAAGCTATGTAGACCAGGTGGTGAACTTGTTTGCATGAGATGAAAATAAAATACCTTTAATTAACCCATCCGAACCATAGTTGGGTGGGACGTGGAGCTAAGATACCCAGGCATCCCTAGATATGAGCCTTGGTTTAAAAATGATCAGAAACCGTGTTTGTTTTCATGGTTGAAAAAAGTGCAGAGTAATATAGACCATTTGGTAGTAACTACTGTAAACTAGATTCTGTACTACAGTAAGGTATTGCTCCAAGCAGGCTCCAAACCTGGGGTCTTCCAGGAGAAATGCCATGGTGGGTGATCAGGGATGCTATTTTGCTTCCTTATCCTTGGTTGCTCAACGGACTTGAAGCGTCTTTGAGGAGTGGGTATTTCAGCACTTCGTCAGATCTGTGAGGTAAACTTGGCTTCATGATGGTAGAAAAGACTGACTCAAGCCCCTCCTCTCTGGCTTTGTTATCAGCCCCACAGGCCTGTATTATGGTTTGAATAGGAGAGTCCCCTACAGGCTCATGGTTTCCGTGCTTTTTCTTTAACCAGAGGAAGTGTTAGGTGGGGCCTCACTGGTAGGAGTAGATGGCTAGAGATGAGCCTTTGAAGGTTACAGGCTGGCCCTAGTCCTGCTTGCTGATCTGCTGTGATGTCAAGAGCCTTCCTACATATCCCTGCTGCCGTGACCCTCCCAAATCTTCACCAGAACTATGATGTCAGACCGCTGTGATGTTCTGAGACCCTCTGAAAGTGTGAGCCAAAACAAATTTTTCCTCCCTTAAGCTGCCCTGCCAGATAGATACTCTGGAAAGTAATGAGTACACCCTGGCTGCTGTTCTTTCTCACGGATTGGTGTAAGCCACCATTCACACTCACCAGCATTAGCAGAGAGAGAGACATGTTCAGGAAGGTACTGAGTTTGTTTTGAGCAATGCTTGGCAGACCTGCGGATGTTTTTCTTACCCGAGGATAATTACTTGAGTGTTGTGATGCGAATGCTTAGTTGGGGTCTGAAAACCAACCTAAAATGTCTTTCCCTACAACCACAAGTCACTGGCTGTTTTCTCTCATCTTGTTCCTATGACCATTGGATATTAAATAAGAATGTCAATAATAAGACACTCCAGGTCCAAGACCTGTCTAGATCTTGACAGGTAAAGGCTCTCTCTCTCTCTCTCTCTCTCTCTCTCTCTCTCTCTCTCTCTCTCTCTCCTCCCCTCCCGTCTGTCCCGTTTCTCCTTCTTTCCCTCCCTTTCTTCTTCTTTTCCTCCTTCTCACTTCTGCTTTTTTTCTTTCTGTTTTTGTTTTTTTTAAAGACAGTTTCATCATGTAGCTGAAGCTGGCCTAGAATTTGTAACTCTCTTGCCTTAGATTCCTGAGTTGCAGGTCTGCAGGATTACAGCCATGCATCCTTTCTATGCCTGGTTCAGATAATCTTCTCAAGTTCAGAGAGTGGCAAACTCAGCCATCACCATGTCTGGAACACTTGGCTAGGGAAGCTGTTGGTCTCTAGAATGCATATCATTTGGCCTTGTGACTTGACCTCCTATAATTTCAGAAGTTTAGCATCAGTGGCCAATGTTAGACAAAGCAGGAAAGAGTGAAGTTCATCCCCAAGGACACTCCATTATAGTTCATAGTCTTGAACTTGACTATTTAGTACCACTCATGGCTCCCAGTATAACACATGTATTCCTGACCGTTTTGGATTTTAGGCTGGGGATAATCAATGCTAAATAGTCCATTTGATTGTAGCATCAACATGGGGACCACTGACGAGAATGGTAGCCAAGAACTTGGGTAGCCGAGAACTTGGGTCTATCAGCCATAAAGTACTCAAGACTTCTGTGGATCTCAGTTATCTGTGAAGGTTTAATGGTGGGTATCTACTTAACAGATAATAAGGTAACATGGCAGCTTTTCTTCCCCAGCCAAGATAAGTGAAAATGGAAACTCTACTCTTTTGAGAAAGCCAGTGGTTGTGGACAATCTCCACTGACCCACGAACTGAGTGATTTTGCACATAATTTGAAGTTTCTAATGACCTTTCCATTTCACTTCACTCTTCACTTCATTAGTTGTGAGCCAATCTTGTTTTAGAAAATTAATTTTTTTTTTTTTTTTTTTTTTTTTTAGCAAGACTCACAGAGATTGCATGAATGCACAGATGTGTAGGCCAGAAGGCGACCTTGGGTGTTGTTTTGACATCTACTCTGTTGTTTTAGTCAGGGTCTCTCAATGTCCTGGAACTCATGAAGTAGGCTGAGCCAGCTGTCCTGTAAGTTCTTGCCTCCCCACCCCAGCATTGTGATTAACAGCATGCGCCATCACACCCAGGTTCTTCACATGGCTTCTGGGGGATCGAACTCACGTCCTCATGCTTACAAGGCACACATTTTACCGATTTAATCTTCTTCTCAGCCTAAGAGGTAATATTCTTAGACAGTAGGCACATTTTTATCTATGTTGTGACTTTTTTTTTGAACCCTTACTTAATATAATTCCAATGTTGCCAAGACGAGACAGCTGAGCACAGGCCGTTCATCACGTCACAGAGATTATTCAAGACCTGAGTTATTTTACTTTTTCTTCTTTTTTTCCTGCTGTTAAATATGGCTGCCACCCCCTGGTGCAGGCTGGTCAGAGGAAGCCAGGGAAAGGTTGAGATAATCTTGATCATTAGTAAACAGGCATTGACAAATTATTTCAGAAAATTTGTCAGAAATATCTTAGTTCCCAAACTCAAAAACAACAATAACAACAACAAACAACAAAACAAAAACAACTGAGGTGGGTAGGCTTCTCTCTGGGGACATAACTAGGAGACAGTGTGCTCCAGTAAAACTGCAAGGGCAAGCAACCATCGACACACCACGGAGAATAGTCTTCCCTTCATGCTGCGTTCCTTGGGAAGGGTTTGGCTCCAGGGAATGCTCCATCACCCCTCTGTGTTTTAGGAAGGTCACCGCAGTTGCTACAGCAGTTGTTTATACGAGAGCTCTGCCTGGTCCAGACAGATGTTAGCTGGCCAAGGAAACAACTCACTATAAGGATAGACGTGACTGGGAGTCCATTTGCTTAAGACCTCTCGAACTTCCTGATTAAAAGACACAGGGAGCCCATGTCAGGTTGTATCCCTTTAATTTCAGCATTGAGGAGGCAGAGGCAGATGGAACTCAGTGAGCTTGAGAACAGCCTGCTCTGCACAATGAGTTCCACGCCATCCAGGGCTACACAGCGAGACCCTTTTTCAAAAAACAAAACAACTATTATTGTTAAAACACTAATGGGCACAGGGAGTTTTCGAAAGTGATTTGAGAACCCAGTACCAAGAGGTTGGTTCTCTTGTTCTATTGAGAAAGCTACTGTTTCTATATAGAGACTGGAAGGAACAGGAAGATGGCTACAGATTGAACACTGGGGAGTGCAGATAAAGAGTAATTTGGCCCACTCTTAGGATGAGACCCAGGTAGAGATGAATCATCTAAACCACATATTACCCATGTAGAGCGCATACGTGAAGTTGTCCCTTACTTTCGGTCTACCTAAGTGACATTGCTTGCCTCACCGTACATTTTCTGAGAACATCAGAAGAGGTAGATTTTGTAGTGTCTGGTGTAGCACACTGTAGGGATGATGTGTGGTTTGTTGAACAAATGAACTACCAGAGCAGCTACAGAAACCAGGCATAGTGCGTGTAACCACTCATGGGTAGCATGACCTCTCTGTTCACAAGACGCTTGTACAGTATGTCCTTTGGTGCCTTTTTTAGGGGTAGACTTTTAAATATACATGGTCTTGCTAGATATCCCAGGATGGCTTAGACCTCATGACCCTTTGGCTTCCACCTCTGGAGTGCTAGCATTGCAGCCATGTGCTATCATGTCCCACTTTTATGGGCCTTTTTTTTTTTTTTTTTATTGCGCTGGTTATAGAGTTACCTGACATCTCTGTAAGGGATGATGGACATACTCTCTCTCTCCTCTCTCTCTCTCTCTCTCTCTCTCTCTCTCTCTCTCTGTGTGTGTGTGTGTGTGTGTGTGTGTGTGTGTGTATGTGTAATTTTTGCCCTGTCAATACTACAACCAAGGTACTAAGGTCAATACAGTCTACTTGTGCTCTGTGATATATCAGTTTTATTCAGATATAGTTATAATGTATTTGTAAAATGATGGCGTATGATTAGCTAGGACACATGGATAGAATGTGGGTGTCTGAGACAGAGGGTCTCTAATGGGATGTGGTTGGGTCCCAGCTGCAGAAAAGGGGTCAGTTTGGAAGATTAAGGGAGTTCCTAGTAGGGAGAAGAGATTTTCCCAAGGTACCTTGGAGTGAAAGAGAGCCCTGTCTACATTTCTCAGGGCTGGCAACCCTCTATTGGCTGTCTTTCTTGCCCATACCCTTTCTTCTAGAAGTATCACACCCATGCTGACTCCATGTAGTCCAGATGGTGGAATAAGTGGAGTTGTTTGGATTTCCAGGGACTTGGGGTCTGCATTCATATCCCATGTGTCCTCTATTTCTAACCTAAATCCTCCAGAATATTTTAGAATTAATCTCTGTTTTTGTCCTCTCTGACTTCCCCTCCCTATGGTTGCTTTTCTTATTGGATGAAGGTGAGTAGATGATCAGGCACGGAAGGTCTGGTGGTTCCTCTTAATCATGATTTAGTGGCCTCTTCCCAGTTCTGAATCTCATCTCAGCCTGGCCCACAAGAGTCTCTTGCCTAAGAAAGATAGGTCATTGAGAATAATAGAATTGAAGGGCGTTTCCCGTTGGGAGAAGTTGTGAGGAAAACAAAGCCTGTAGCTCTTCCTAGAAAGAAAATCTGGGAAGGTGGCTCAGCTGGTAATGCTTGCTTTGAAGCACAAGGACCTGTGTTCATTCACTGGTGGGTGGTGAATGTGGGGGACAGGTATGGTAACACAATCCAACTGTCCTGGAGATGGACAGAAAGAGTTGGGAGGATGCTCAGGGCTCATTGGCCAACCCAACCTAGAGTACTTGGTGAGTTCTGGGTTAATGAGGGACCTTGTTTCCACAAAAAAAGGTAGAAAGAAATGGCAGAGTTGACCTCTTGGCTCCATACACGTGCATGTACACCTACACATGGACATATCCACACACTAAAAAAATGAGGAAAGAGAAGGTGACGGGTGACTGTCTAGGACAAGGAGTTTTCCAAGCTGGGGCGCTTGAAGTTCACTCCCTGCTGAGCCTAAAGGGGATCTTCTGAATGGGGACATGGCCTTGTTTCTATTTAGAGAGAGAATGGCCACCCAGCATTCTTATACTCCTGAGTTAGTTCCAGCAGTCTGAGTTAGAAGGTAGCAGCCTCCCTTGCTCTCATTTTCACAGAGGCTTAAGGAAGAGCTGGATTTCAGCCTCTTAGAGTTAACTGTTTCCTAGGAGCCAGGTCCACCCACTGGGTGAGCGGGCAGCCTTGTGTTAACTGCTACTATGTGGGCACAACCAAGAAAGGCAACATTTGCATCCTGTCGCATACCTGGGTCATTACCTTCTGCCGCAAGACTTTGGAAAACAAGACACACCTTTCCCAGGAATTACCAGTCCATAAACACATAACTGTACAGCAAATGCTTCTGCTAAGGGAGCCCTGAGAACGTCTTTCCGGGGAAGGCTAATTCATAAGGCTTGAGGACTCTTCTAAGATATCTGGAAAATGCATACGTTAAATAATTCTTTGACATCATTGTATATGAAGTTATTTTTTTCCAGAATCTTATTGTTTCTGGGAGATTTTTTTTTCTTTTTCTCTGTTGTTACTTTTTCAGTTTACTAGGGTCACTTTGTAAGTATGGAACAATTTCTCATTTCCTTTAGATTTTATTTTTCCTTCAGACAGGGTTTCTCTGTTTAGCCCTGACTGTCCTGGAATTCACTCTGTAGATCAGGTTGGCCTGAACTTAGAGTTCAGCCTGCCTCTGCCTCCTGAATGTTGGGACTGAAGGTGTGTCCCACCACTGCCCAGCCTGATAAATGGATGAAAACCAAGCAGAGAAAAATGAGTTTTGCCTGATGGCTTTACAGGTTCCTTTGGATCTGAAGGTGACATCTAAGGGATTCCAAATGATGCTTTGATAGCATGTGACCAGGTGACTGTGTTTGCATTGTTATCCCACAGTGACCAGTGCTATATAAGACAGTGCTGGCCTCACTGTCTCTCGGATTCATGATGAGTTTCTACTATGCTAGTAAGAACTGGCCTGCCTGTGTGATACTCAGCAGCTTCCTGCTTTGAACGAAGGCAAATGCCCATGGTTTTCCTCCTGTCCTGTGAGGTCTTGGAGAAGGGTCTTTCATCAGAGTACCCAGAGAGCTTCCTTTCCCTGCACACAGTTAATGTAATGTCTTTCAAATTGCATATGGTTTCTTGTATCAACTACACAATGGCCTATCTTGGATGTTTCTTTATATAGTAAATCTTTGTAGAAAATGGTGTCTATGCCTTTTGAATCTCAAGAAACTAGAGCGGGAGGTGCTGTTCAGGGCCTGGAACATTGTGTACTTGTGCATTAAACCAGCTACTCTCTCCAGGGTATCAGGGTTGGCTTATTTGTTTACTTTTTGTTATTAGGCAGCATCCTCCTATGTAGGTTCCATGATGGTCATCAACTCTAGATCTTCTATTGCTCTCCATCTCTCTTTCTGGTGTTGAAAATAGAGGCATGCACTACCAAGCCTGATGCTAAACTTATTCTCCTCCTCACACTTCTTTCTTTCCCCCTTTCCTCCTTCCATTTACGTCTTGTCTCAGTGGTATACACACACACACACACATATACACACATACACATACATATATATGCACACATGTATATACATACACACATACATACATACACACATATACATATACACATACTTATACATACATATATGCATATACACATATATGTATATACACATACATACATGCACACATACATATACGTACATATACATATATACATACAAATACACACATACTTATACACACATGCACATATATACATATATATGTATACACATTATACATACATACACATACACATATACACATACACATATATATACACACATACACATATGCACATAGACATACATATATACATTATACACACACATACACATATTCATACACACATATACATATGCACATACACATACATATATACATTATACACACATACACATATTCATACACACATATATATACATATACATATTATACACATACACACATACATACGTAATATACATGTATACACATTATACATACACACATAACATACATGTATACACATATATGCACACATACATATACATATATACATACATGTATACATACACATATACACATACACATACACATTATATGCACATATACATACACATATACCACATTCATATACACATACATAAATACAAATACACAAATACACACACATTATATGTATACACATATACACACATATACACTTACACATACACATGCATATACACACATGTACATATGCATACTCATACACACATTCATACACACATACAATATACACATATACACACTCATACACTCATACACACATACACACATATATACACACATACACACATATACACACTCATACACATATTCATATATATACACAAACACACTCATACACATATACACACATACATACATACATATATACACACATGCACACACATATACACACAAATACCCACATACACATACATATACACAATTACACCCACGCACATTCATATCCATGTATGTGTGTCTCAATTGTTCTCTACCTTATTTCCCGAGACAAACATTCTCAATGTACTGGAGCTGGCTGACTAGGCTAGACTGGCTACTAGTGAGCCCTCAGGATCTTCCTGTCTCCTCTCAGTGCTGCATTTACAGATATGCACCTTCATGCTGACTCTTTATGTGTGTTTGGGGCTTCTGGGATTAGGTCTAGACTCCCAAGCCGCACTTGCTGTCCATCTGTTGGTATGTTGCCTTCCTGTTGACCTTCCATTGCCCATGCATATTCTTTCCTGTGTTATTTTTCTCCTATCTGTCTTTAGCTATCATTCACCGCTGATCAGTAGGTTAGGGCTGAAGGCACTCACTGGGTACCGATTCCCTCCCTGGGTATATACACTGTCTAGCTGATAGCGTGTGGCTAGTGCTAATGGGAGTCAGTAGCTGTCTGCATCAATGGGTCCATGTCCTAGTAGGAGTGGCTTCCTCACCAGTCTTTTTCAGGTTTAGTTCTGGACCTGAGACCTACTTGGTCACTGTGTAGACCTCTGAGCCGCTAATAGCATCTCGTTTAAGATGTAGGATGGTGAACTTGTTTCTTAGTGACTGGGTAGGGGTGGCTTTCCCTATCAGGTGGCCTGAAACATGTCTTGTTCTTTCCATTCAAGCTCAGCAGCCAAGCCAGAGGTCTAGCTTTGGCTGCCACAGAGCCTGACAAGTGTACTTCAACACTTGAGTTTCTGAGAATCAAGGACCGTGGGGCTGGGGCCATAGCTCAGTTGGGCACATGCCTATGTAACATGGATGAGGTTATGGGTTTGAGTCCCAGCACCCCATAAATTGGGCATTTTGGTGCAGGCCTATAATCCCAGTACTTAGTTGATGGGGGCCGCAGGATCAGAAGTTCAAGGCCCTCCTTAGCTATATAATGAGTTGGAAGGTAGCCTAGGCTCCATGAGATCCTGTCTCAGAAGTCGAGCAGCAGAAGAAAAAGCAACCCCAAAAGATCCCATCCATCCAGTCCCCAGTGGTGGGATCTCAGCGTTCTTTTTCCCCTGCTCAGGCAATATGGAGGAGGGGCAGGTCTCTGTTTCAGAGCTTGAGTATGAATCTTGGGTGATTAAAGATGTCTCAGTCTTCTCATCCTCTTGTGTCCAAGCACACGGGGGACCATGCCTCACGTGAGGCCATTTTTTAGGGACAGATGACATGAGCTGATCACATGCGCTGATAGGTTAGGCACACAGCTATGAGACACCGATGATCCTATCCCGGCAGCATATCCATCCCTGCCTGTTCCTTTCCGTGTGCCTCTGATGCTTTCCTTCCTGTGAATGGGATCCACTCTCCACTCAGACTCATCCTTCTTCCATAGAGAGGCTTCATGGAACTTTCCCCAGCCTGCCTGCAGTGTCTGACTGCATCTTTGTCTGTCTGTCTGTCTACCATCATCATCTATCATTTATCTATCATCTATCTATCTATCTATCTATCTATCTATCTATCTATCTATCTATCTATCATCTATGTATATATGTATCTATCTATTATCTATGTATCTATCTATCATCTATCTATCCATTAATTTATCTATCATCTATCATCCATCTATCATCTATCTACCATTTATCATCTATGTATCTATCATCTATATCTATCACCTTTCTTTCTTCTTTTCTTTCTTCCTTTCTTCCTTTCTTTCTTCCTTTCTTCCTTTCTTTTTTCCTTTCTTTCTTCCTTTCTTCCTTTCTTCCTTTCTTTCTTCCTTTCTTTCTTCCTTTCTTTCTTTCTTTCTCCCTTTCTTTCTTCCTTTCTTCCTTTCTTCCTTTCTTCCTTCCTTTCTTTCTTTCTTCCTTTCTTTCTTCCTTTCTTCCTCCCTTTCTTCCTTCCTTTCTTTCTTTCTTTCTTTCTTTCTTTCTTTCTTTCTTCCTCTTAATTAATTACTCAGTCTATTTATATTTCTTGAGTGTGTCAGAAGGAGAATGTACCATGACACACATTTGAGATCCCAGGGAACTTACTGGAAGCACTTCTCTCCTCCCTGCATATGGGCAGTGGGGACGGAACTCAGTCCATCGGGATTGGTGATAAGCATGCCTGTCCACTGGGCCGTCTTACCAGCCCTTTATTTCAGTTCCTGTGGAGCTGGGGATGGAACTGAAGGCCTTGCTCACGATACACAAGTGCTGTGTGCGTCCCTATCTCCATCCTTTTGTGCAGTGTGTCCAAATTGTGTGACATTTCTATCAGCTTACTGTGTGTGCACGAGTGGTACGGCCTACATATGGGGGTCAGAGAAAGAAGAGAACTTACAGGTATCCGCTCTCTTTGTCTGCCATTGTGTTCTGAGGATTGAGTCTAGGTCATCAGGCTGGGCAGCAAGGGCCTTTATTCAGCCAACCAACTTCCTGGTCCCCACGGTTCTCATTATTCAATTTTTATTCACCTTTACTCTTCAGTCTGACTCTTTTAATGTTCATCATTCATTCATTCATTCACTCACTCACTCATTCATTCATTCACTCACTCATCGGTCATTCATTCATTCACTCACCATTCATTCATTCATTCACTCATCGGTCATTCATTCATTCACTCACTCATTCATTTATTCATTCACTCATCGGTCATTCATTCGTTCATTTGTTTTCTTAATTCATTTACTTGCTCCTTGGTTGACTTTTCCCATTCCTTTATTTGCTTCACTCATTCACGCTCTAGTGAATCTCTCTTTTATGCCACGTTCTTTGCTCAAGACTGAGGACACAAGGATAAGCATGGCCCCCCTTCCTTGTCGCTGTCCATTTCCCTGCCCAGGGAATCAGATTTCCCTGGTAACCCAACGTCTCCAGTGGGCAGAGTTGGTGGAGGCCTGAGAAGAGTCTGTCTGACGGAGGCAGAGAAGCTCCCGGTGGAGATGTGAAGAT
Organism: Rattus norvegicus; assembly: GCF_021556685.1. Lineage (NCBI taxonomy): Eukaryota > Metazoa > Chordata > Mammalia > Rodentia > Muridae > Rattus > Rattus norvegicus. The sequence continues at coordinate 79,508,376 of NC_141550.1, forward strand.
TTCCCTGCGCCCCAATGATTAAAGTCTCAGCCTTCTTCCACCAGTGGTACTTGAGGACCAAGCCTTTGCCATGTGCATCTTTATAGACATTTCAAGCAAGCAGCTGGTGGTTTGGAAGCCAGAGTGAGAAACACGTGGGGAAGTCACCAGTTAGAAGTTAGAGGGGACCACTGGTGCCCCCACCATTGGTTGCCTGAGTTGTTTGGGGTATCAGTGGTTTGGAATCCAAGATGGGACTCTCCAGGATGCTTATTCCTTGTCTCTTGAATTCTAGATGGCATTCTGGACATTAGGTATCTTTATGTCACTTTCCTTAAGGGAAACTCCCTCATTGACAGCATGATGTATCTACCACACATTATGAGTATCTGTGTATACCAATATTTGCACTGATGTCTCTAGTTTTCTTTCAGGAGTTTTTCCTCAAAACTGATGTTACCTCAGAGAGGGAGTCAGCGGCGGCGGGGGGTGGGGGGAGCTCCATTTTATGAGGTTTCAAACCCTCAAGAACCTTGAGGAGTCAGAGTTTGTGGGCAGCCCCATGTGTCTTGATACATGGATCATAGACAACCTTTTTTGATTACCCCCAGAACCTGGAACCTTGGCTCCAAACTCACCTCCAGCAGTTGACAGTAATGTTAGCCAATTACCCTTAATGTCTCCTCTGGGCTCTCTTTGGAACCACTTTGCCGGTGGAGCAACTGTGGATTCTGGTCTTGCTGGAGCTGTTTTGGAGTTCCTGCTAATCTGTAAATCTGTCGCATGCCACTGTTGGTGGTGATAATAGCCAGAGTGTACTGAGTGGTCTGGGCCCTGTGCCAAGTGTTTGAAGCTGATTGCCTCATTTCGTCTATACAATGGCCTCATAAGGTAAATGATAATAGCTCCCCTCTATGAAGGAAGGAGCTATGACTCAGCAAAACTGAAGGAACTTTGCAGCCAGTGACTCATCAACTTGAACGTGTGTGGGAATCCCCTGGGGGGATGAGTTAACACAGTGACTCATGAGGTGGGTCCCATTGTCCCCATGTGAGAAAACTGGGATGTTTGGAGGATTCTTGACGGCCCCTTCTGTGGGGGGTTGTCACACAGCTGGCCAGAGGACACAGCGGGGGTTCCCATCAGGTAGCCCACTCCAGTGCTCACAGTCCACTGCTTGTCAGAATTGGTTCTTAATAAGGACACATTAATAAGCACACACGGTGATAGATGGGCATGTTAGGTATACACGACTCCAGGAGTTGGATGCTGTGTGGGCCACTCATGCTATTTGGTGATCCATCCATGTCAGGCCACCTAGGATGGCAGGACATCTCTCTGTCACTCAGCGTGTCCCTCTTACGGTCTCTTGTATTTCCCTCCACTGTAAGGAAATGTGTCTTTTCTCAAGGGGGAGGATCCCTGTGTTTATAGAGCATCTTAGAGCACAATTACCCCTTTAATCCTCTTAGCAGCTTTGAAAAGAAGGCCATGAACCCAAAGAGTCAGCTCTTGGCTCCTGTCCTCTCTTCACCCCGCCCCGCCCCCACAGTATGCATGGTGGCACAGACAGGAGGGGGAACTCGAGGAAAGCTGGTGTCAGATACTTTCTTCAGTAACTTCTGAGCTGGGTAGAAGTGTGGGGGTGCTTGGGGGACCTCAGGGCAGCTTGCTACATTCCTACTCATTTTAGGAGACCTAGTAGCTTATCGGAGAGCCCTCTCCCCACTCAGAGAAGGCAGCAGCCATTCCAGCTCCTCTAGAGGCTCCAGATGCTGGAATCGGAATGACAGCATTTGTTGTCTTTTGAAACAGCTTCCCCCGGTGCAGAGGGATAGCAGGGGAAAATTCGAGCACGTGGGTTCGGGAGGGGTGGCGTGTGGGAGAAGGGGTTGCCACCCCCCTCCCCCTTGTTCTTGGACTTTTTTCAAGCACACATAGAGAGGCCCGTTGCTCATGAGTGGTACACAGGTTTCGTTCGGCGGTGTTGGTGGTTAGGCCCACAATCCACACTGAACCAGCGATGGACCCACAGTGGGTTCTCTGAGAGCCGCGGGTGTTGTTCTTGGCTATCGGGTGAGCTCATCGGTGGGCAACCTTGCTGCAGCCTCTGGGTTTCCGGATGCTTACAGATGCTGAGCTCTCCTGCCTCAGGGCGGCCAATCATTTCCCTGCCCAGGCTGCCTTGCAAACAGAGGTGCAAAAGAGAGGCTTCAGTTACAGAGGCGCTTTAAGCTTCTGCTCCCAAGAACGGGTCCAGCTGCAGCAGCTTCCTTCCCTTGCTCTACCCCACTCCCCTGTTCAGTCACACTCGGGGTCCCCAGACAACAGTTTGGGGATCCTTCAGTCTCTTTATGGGCAGCCTTCATGTGGTTCCATATGTCTTTTTGTTGTTGTTGTTTCTTCTCTTTGTGAAATACGAGTTTTTGCAGCCCAGGCTAACAGTGGACCCCTGGCACTTCCTTCTGATAAAGTTTTACTTCTTATTTATTTAAGTTGCCTTCCCGTTTCACCCCCTGCCCCCCCTCTCCTCCCCTGTCCTCTCTCCCCTGTTCTTTTTAGCAGTTCTGGAATTATCCCAGGATCTCCACTTACCGGTCAGGATCTCTACCACGGAGCAGCATCTACAGCCCTCTGCTTGTTATTTGTTTATTTATTTATTGAAGGCTGAGTCTCATGCTTCTGGTTGGCTTTAAATTTCATCCTCCTGCTCCCACTTCCTGAATGAGAGGATTACAAGTGCATGCAACCAAGCCCAACACACACACACACACACACACACACACACACACACACACACACACACACACAGAGAGAAAGAGAGAGAGAGAGAGGGAGAGAGAGAGAGAGAGAGAGAGAGAGAGAGAGAGAGACTGTGCTTGTGTGTGTGTGTCATGGTGTATGTATTTAGGTTACAGGAAAATTTACAAGAGTGAGTTCCTCCCGAGGCCTGGGCCCTCGAGATGAAATCCAGGTCTTCAGACTTGGGATAGGGGCCACCTTGCTGACCCCTGATCTTTATTTCTGGCCAGCCGTTTTCACAGTTGGTGATGTGTGGGTCTGTACAGGGTGGTCTCCAGCTGATGCCCTGTGACCTTCAGGAGGTGGGTCCAAGTGACACTCTCAAAGGCTTTGCCCATGCACAGCTGTCACTCACGAGCTCTGCAGAAAGGAACAGAGTTATAAACGGTGCAGCAGCTGGGCTCCAAATTCTGGTTTCACTCCTGGTTCTGGGCCCACATACAGAACCCCTCATTTTGGGTCCTTTCCTTTATGCTTTCTCTGTAGGCACCAGAAAAGATCCAGATACCATCCCCCTTTGTGTCTCAGCTCAGAGGAAGGGAAAGAGGACTGGCTTGTGTCTCTTGGGAGCCAGTTAAGTCAATGATAGGAGAACCTGAGATAGAACAGGAAGAAGGAAGCATGCATTAGGTTAGGGCTTTGAAAACTGAGCACATAATAAATAATCCTTCCACCTCCTTCCCTTGCAGGGAAGCAGAGAGCAGAGATGGAGTGCTGTCATTACCCTCCCTGTAATTATAGGAAAGAGCCAATGTTCTTGGAGAACCCAGCAGTCAGGCCAGCTGAGCCAACTCGCTCTTCCAAGATGGCCTCTAGAAGTCAGGCAGGGAAATTAGCCTAACGTAGGTTGAGTGTTTCTGTAAGACCTTTGAGTTGTTTGAGCGAGGGTACTAAGACCCTCCCCCTCCCACAGGCACCCCCTCCAGCTCCCGGTGTAGAAATCCTCTTCAGGGCTGCTTGGTTCTCTCAGAGGTCTCCAGTTCTAGCTGCCACATGTCATGGCTGTAGCAGTTCCCTGCAGGGCTTGGCCTGAACCTGTGCAGGGTAGGTGGAAGGAAGAAGAGCTTGGGCTTGGGAGTGGGCGTGGGAGTGGGGTGGGGAACTCCACGGCTGAACCTCTGTCCTGATTGGCCTCTGTCTTTCCCTACTCCTCCTCCTGGCTCCCTATCCGGCTCCCTATCCCCTAACCCCTTTTCTTATCGCCAGTTATCAGGGTGGAAAGGTTTGCTTTGGGGATTTGTGCGCTGAACACAGAGGCCTAGAGAGGAGCCTTTCTGTGGGGGAGTGCGGTTAGACCCTTTTGGATGCTTTCTCTGCTCCGCATTCGGGTATTTCTAAGCAAGAATGCAAAAGGGCCTGAAATAGAATGTATTAGTAAGTGTAACAGAGAGGCAGAGGGTATTTTTAGCAAATATGGCTCAAGCAGATTATTTCAGTGAGTGAGGCGGAGGGGAGGGTGCATGCTGGATTCTGGGGGCTGGGGCAAGTAGCCGCCTCCCTGGTTAGTTGCCCTGGGAGATCTGGATCTAGTGGGGTATCTTGCATATGGGGGCTACTGTGTCATTTATAGGGTCCCTCAGCTCCCTGTTGTGGAGAGGGGTGCAGAAGCAATTACACAGTTGTGGTCAGGCCTGGGTACCCCAAAGTTCATTGCCAAGGTCCTTCCAGCAGCAAACATGGGTGCTACCCTCGATCCATCCCTTTATGAAGGCATGGAGAGACCTGGCCTCTTATTCCGGAGCATCAAGACCCTAGCTGTTGAGGCCGTAAGCACCTTGAAAATGCTGGGTACGACTCAGTTGTGACTCTCAGGGCACAGTGATGACAACGACAAAGCCTCTCTCTCTGGAGCAGTGTTAACTTTGTCAGGGGCCTGCGAATCCAGACAGGGTCACAGATAAGAGGAGATTTGAACTCTCAGTAGAGAGAAAAAATATACTAAAAATATCAAGATGTACTATTTTCAGTCCTGTAGATTAACCAGGGCTTAATACCTCATGCAGCGTGTGAGTCCGTCAGATGGAATGGAGCTCTTCAGAAGACCAAGTTCAGGCCATCTTTGGTGTCGTTTGGGGGGCACTGGCTTACTAGACTGTACAAAGGCAAGGCAGGATTCTGAGGCAGGTGTCCCACCTCAGAATCCCCTGGCTGGGCTCTAGGCTCCAGGCTCCAGGCTGGTCCATGCTGGCCAAATGTATTGTGATTCTTAACTGTTTGGGCCTCTCCATGTATCCCAGGCTGACATTAGACTCACGAGTCTTCTGTTTCCTTTTCTATGTTACTCCTTGTGAAAACTCAATGTCCTTGGCATGACGGATAATTTTATACTCCATCTCTACATGCCAGATAATTGGTCAAATGTTATTTGCAGGGGTTGGGGATTTAGCTCAGTGGTAGAGCGCTTGCCTAGCAAGCACAAAGCCCTGGGTTCGGTCCCCAGCTCCGAAAAAAAGAAAAAAGAAAAAGAAAAAAAAAAAAGAAAAAAATGTTATTTGCAGTCTGGAGTCTGTCTATAAGGTGGATTTTCTTTTCTTTTCCTCCTCCTTTTCCCCTCTCCTTTTGCTTTCAAAACAGCCTCTTGCATGAAGTCTAGGTTGATTTCATACTCAAGATCCTCCAGTTTCACCCTCCTGCGTCTTCAGAGTAGAGGTGAAGAACCACTAAATTCACCACTACACTTCGCTGTGTTGTTTGGAACGGGATGAGTGAACTGACAAACTAAGTAAGGCAGATCCCCTATGTGTATATGGATGGTCTCACCCGGTCAGTAAGCCTAAGTAGAGAAAAAGGCTGGCTTCCTGTTAGTCAGTCAGGGCATTTCTTGCTAGATGGTCTTCAATCTGGGACACTAACTAGGGCAAAGGCGCCCGCATGTCTGGATGTCTACTTTTACACCAGAGCTTCTACCCATGGCTCTCCTGTGTCTGTAGTTTATCATCTTCTCTGTAGATCTTGGAATTTGCTAGCCTCTAGTATTCCTTTGAGCTAGCTCCTCATAACACGTCCGCCCTCCTTCTGTTTCTCTGGGCAACCCTGACTGATATAACCATCTGCTAAAGCCATGCTTTGGGGGTCAGCCAAGACTCCACCCACTCTATTACACTATCTGATTTTCCAAAAGGCTGTAAGTAATTTGAGAGATAATGTTGGGGTGGGGGGTCACTGATGGTTTAGCCTTTGTGTTTCAGAGAGTGGGTCAGAAACTCCCAGTCACCGAGCCCCCACTTTCCAAAAGTCCACACATGAAAAGGTAAACCTTTGCGGAAAGTGGAATTGGATAACTTTTTAACGATCAGTTGCCCTCTTATATTTGGAAAAGTTTGATTTATGCAAGCCCTTCTAGCCACATGGCTTAAATCAAATATATTACCTCGCTACTCACAGCCTCTGATGAAAAAAATTGAACAGCCGTATTGATTCCTTTACAAGTTGTATAATTTGCTGACTTGTTCCATGGACAGCCTCTTCCCAGGCAACAGGACCTAGGAGTTGCCCTGTGGCATAGACAGTTTGAGTTGATTTGTACTTTATATGTGTATTTGAGTTTGATTTTATTGGATTGACTTTGAAGCTCCCCCCAGGTCCTTTCCAATCATTTCCAAGCCTGAAGCGAGATGCAGCTCATTTTTGCACAGGTCAGAGGAGAGGTACCCAGTAACTGGAATTGACTGATGGATTTTAGAAGGTCCCCCCTGTCACCAGAAAGATACTCTTGGGCTTAGAAGAGTTCTGAAGATTCAGTAAACTGGAGGTTTACCTCGAATCACCAAAAAGACAACCCTTGAGGCGTGACTGTGAAGAAGTTTCTAGTATGGATGGGAAGACCTAATGGAAATGTGGGCAGCGCCATCTGACAGGCTAGAGGCCTAGACTACACTGAGCAAGTAAGCCAAGCACACATTCATCTCTCCCTGCTTCCTGACTGGGCATCTAATGTGACCAGCTGCCAAGCTTCTTCCCACACGGCATCCCTCCAGGACGGACTGCACTCCCAGTGAGGGAGCCAGAGCAATCTGTCCCTCCCTTAAGTTACTTCTTCTCTGTTAGTGTGTCACAGCGGTGAGAAAAGTAATTAATGCAGACCCCACAGCAAGTCGTATTATTATTAGAATTCAGCTGTAAAAAACAATTGCACCAGGCCCGGATGTATGCAGTAATCTCACTGTGAGCTTCTGTTCACCAGAGGAAGGAAATCAAAAGACAGATAGAGCAGTCAAGGTCACTGTTTTGTCCTATGACCATGTGGTCAGAGAGCAGGTCTTCTACATTGGTGTATTGCCTGTCTCCTGTAGTCATCTATCTGTGGGTACCCTTCCTGCCTCCTGGCATGTAGGCGTGGCCTGGCAGGGACGCAGCCCCGTGAGCTGGATACAAGGAGCCAGCTGTGGCTGCAGTTGACCTCAGTTGTGACTTTCTTAGCATGTAAGATTGCTTAGTGGGAACTGGTTTCTGAAGCCCTTCTCCGGTTTTGGCTTGCTCTCGGAGGATTCCGAGCTTCTCTGGTTTTAATCGTAGGCATCACGGACCGTCAGCTTTGGGAGACACTGTGGCTGTGTACATTTATAAATGGGTGAAACCTTTGAGCATTTCTTCTCGTGTGTATATCCATATTCATGCTCGTGCCTGTACAGAGGTTGAGTGGATGTTTATCTTATATTTTGAGGTGAGAGTCTCTCATTAAGTTGAGAAGTCACTGATTTGGCTAGAATGGCTGGCCAGCAGCTCCTGAGAATCCTCCCGTTCCTGTTTCCCAGCACTGGAAGCCCAGGAGTGTGTTGGTGCTTCTAGCTGCACTGAGTAATCTGGGCGTCAAATGCAGGCCCACTGAGCCTTCTCCTTAGACCTTTTACATAGAGTCTTACTAATGGATCTGTATGGCATTATGATGTACTGTTCTGAGTCCCATAGACAAATCCTTTTGTAACGCTATCCTTACCAAGGCCTAGCCTCTAGTCTGGGCTTCTAAAATGAGTCTTGCTGGTGTCCCCAGCCAGAGGTGGCAGCAGAGCTGGATAAAGGATTGCAGTGAGGGCTGAGGACTCTAATCTGAAGCTGATAGAGTAAGATGGTGAACGTGGGGAAGATGCAGCTGGAGTTACGAGGCTCCCTTCCTGCAGGTGGGCACATGAGGAGGACGGAGGAGGACATCTTTATTTCTCTGCACCTTATTCTTTTGAGGCAGGGCCTCTCACTGAACTAGAAGCTCTCAGCTCTGACTGCACTGGCTGGCTGGCTAGAGGCGCTCCCTGTCTCTACTTTCCAATGCTTGGGTTATGGGCACCCACAGTCCTACCTACAGAGTGAGCCATTTTTCCATTTCTCCACGACACCCCTGTTCTTGTGTCTAACTCTTCAGGCCTGCCCTGTATGGTGGCTGAGAAGGGACTTTCTTTTGTATTGTATCTTTCGGAGCAGAGTTTACTGTTCCTTTGGCAGTGGGGGAAGTCACATTGTCAGAGTAGAGAACAGGGACAAGGGAGGGCAGCGATGAGATAAACAGAGGACCTGGGTGGCTTATTCTATAATCCTAGCGTCTGGGAGTCGAGGCAGGAAGCGTGCCTGGAGTTTGAAGTCAGCCTGAAATATAAGGCCACACAATGAATTCCAAGCCATCGAGGCCTATAGAGTGAGCCTCTGTCTCAAAAACAAAACCAAAGCAAAACAACAACAACAATAAAAAATAAATAGATGGTAAATTATTAAGTGAAAGTAAGAGAAAATATTAATTACATCTTCTGGCGTAGAATAGTACCTGTGGCATCTTTCTTCTGAATCCCTTTTGGAGTCCCTTTCTCTTGAATCTCTTTTTATTTATTTATTTTTTTCTGTGTTGGAAATCAAACCCAGGGTCATGTTCATGCTCTCCTGTCAGTGAACTAAATCCTCAGTCATATATTAACAAGCTCTGGAATATCTGTCTGTGTGCACGTGTGGGTGTGTGCGTGGGTGCATGCATGCAAGTGTATGTGTGTGTGTACGTGTGGGTGCGTTGTGTGTGCATGCATGTGTGTGTGCGTGCACGTGTGTGTGTGTGTGTGTGTGTGTGTGTGTGTGTGTATGTGTATGTGTGTGTGGTGAGTATTTTAAATTGTTTCCCTTTTCTTCCATACTCCTGATAGAATAGGTTTTAAGTTACCTGTTGAGGATGGGGTAGGAACAGCTGGGTTGCATGGTGCTGGGCTCCTGCGTGGTGAGGTGACAATCTATTCATGTTGTGTCTTCAGAATCCAAGCTCTCGGAAGATAAATGGAAAATGCACATCGATTTAAAATGTGGGGATTACAGTTTTAGACAGCAAGAGGAAGTAAGACCGAGGGGGAGTTGGAAGAATAATCTATGATCCCGATCTTGGAACTCGAGTTCTCTGGTTTATTTCAGGCCTCTTAGGATAGACAGACTCTACCGTTGTATCCAAGGCGAGCAATGGAGACCTCGGCAAGGTCATGTGTCACAGGCCTAAAAGGTGTCATGCTGTTCCTGACCGGACAGAATCTCAGCCATTTATAGTATAGTACATCTGATGAAGATAAATACTAGAAGAAGCTTAAATTTCATTACAGAGCCAGATTACCTGTGGGGGATTACTAACGGAAAATGTCGAGTCCCAAGCAGAGCTTCTCTGCGTTTATTTCTGGTGTGCAGCTTAGTTTCCAGTCTCTGCCTTATCAGCTGGCGTGTACTGAAGAAGTACACGCTGGGTTTTTGTTTTGTGTGTGTGTGTGTGCAGTGGTGGGGCTTGAGTACACTCTAATTCGTAACATGAATGCGGTATGTGTCCCATACACATTCTCTGCTAGAAAATCCTAGCTCCGCAGGGAGGGGTGTGACCAACCTCTCTCTCACCCTTCTGTCCTGTTTGTATAAAGGCACCTGTCCCCGTGTTTATAACCAGTGTTTCTTCCTCGAATCTTCTTGTGGCTTTCACCTTTCTCACTTTGGTTGATTAAGGACTTGACTACCTCATTGATCTGAATTGAGGGCTTGGATAGGGACTCTCAGCTCATGGGAAGCCTTCTGAGTTATGCCCAAAATGATTTCAGTAGAAAAGTGAAACCAGGAGTTCGTGGGCTCTCTTATAAGCTTAGACTCTTGTCACTTTGGTTCTTTAAGGGTTTACGGTCTATTATGTGTATAAATGTTTTGCCTGCTTGTATGTATGTATGCCACATGTGCCTGGTGTCTGTGGAAGTCAGAGGCAGCATCGGGTCTCCTAGATATGGAGTTACAGAAGTTGGTGAGCTGTCCTCTGGGGGCTGGGAATCGGACCTAGCATCTCTGCAAGAGCCCCAGGCACTCTTCGTTGCCAAGAGTCCCCTCCTCTTAAGTGAATTCTAAAGTAAGCATTAGCTTTTCTGCCCACCACCAACTCTCTGTCCTTCTTTCTTCCCTCCCATCCCCTCCCCCTTTTTCCACCCTCAACTTGTTTATTAAAACCTCAGATGCTAGCACAGACTTTTTCCCTTCTAGTTGCCCTGTGTCCAGATGACCTTATGATACCGTCAGATACAATGGCATCGGTTTTAGAACTCTCTAGAATGATGAGCATATCAGGGGATATTTCCAATTAATTCAAATGATCTATCCCCTTTACTAAGGCTCTAAGATACTTGCCTTTCAGTGAGTCTATTCTTTTGAGTTTAAAAATGTTTGCCATTTGAAATCAAAGGCCATTTTTCTAGTAAGTGCAGCAAAAATATTTATCTCTGCAGGGAATGTGGAATTCCAGAATGGTTTCTTGAGGGTTTTTTTTTTTTTTTTGCATGTTCTGAAAGGTAAAAATGCTGGGCTCTGTTGTGCTGGTAGAATGCAGGGAGAAAGATGGTCTGGGATCATCTCTCACTGTCAGGTAAGAATTTAATATGAAGCACTCATGCTCACCTGTTGTAGGCAAGGTATTTTTTCCCCTCTTAAATATTCCTTTACATGTCTGCTATCTTAAGTATTTCCATGTTAAGGGTTTTCGATAAGTGTATCTATCATCAGTAACTTACCTTGGTCGTTAAGCATGTAATTGAATTTATGTTGAATTTTCTCTCTTTATATTTTTGTTTATGTGGGTTCCTGTGGCTGAATGTGTGTTTCTATGTAGGTGTGTTCACGTATGTGAGAATGGAAGCTTGAAGTTGATGTAATATGTCGTTCTCAGTTGAACCTGAGCTTATATATCAGCTAGTTTAACCTAGTCAGCTTGCTCCAGGGAATCTTGTTTCTGTTTCCCCAGGGCTGGGAGTACAGATGGCTGCCTTACCGGCCTGGTGTTTACATGGGGCTGAGGGTGTGTGAGAGGATCTGAACACAAGTCCTTTCACATATGTATCAGGCACTTTATGTACCCATCAAGGGGGTGGCTGAAAATAATAAAAAAAACTACAAATAACTTTGATTAAAATGGTTAGGTGATTCTCTCGTATACAAATCCTGGTAAGTAGTCCAGGCCAATGTGGTTCTTCATGGTATCAGCAATCCTGGCTAGTTTTGTCTTCCTTGGTGGTGGTGGTGGTGGTGGTGGTGGTGGTGGTGGTGGTGGTGGTGGTGGTGTGTGTGTATGTTTATGTGGTGTGTGTGTGTGTGTGTGTGTGTGTGTTTATGTGTGTGGCCTGTATTATGAGAAGCATCAGTGTCCATGAACAGAGTCCAGAGAACATTAGGTGTCCTGCTCTCTTACTCTCTACTTTATTCCCTGGAGACACAGGGTCTTTCTCTGAACCTGGATGTCACTATTTCAGCTAGGTAAGCAGGACAGTGAGCATCTGGAATTTTCCTTTCTCCATGCCCAGGGCACTAGGTTTTATAGCCATTTTTACATGGTTGCTTGGGATTTGAACTCGGGTCCTCATTCTGTATAGCAAGCACTGTTTATCCACTGAGCCATCTCCCCAACTGCAGACTCCTTCTAGGTGTTGCTATATTCTGTGTAGACTGATATCATGGCCCCACACGGGGACCTCCATTCTAGCAGCGGAAAAAGGGAGGGACTAGGGACAAGATGCCAACAAGCCAGAGCTCTGAGAGTTAAGTCTAACTCCAAGGGAGGATGGGAAAAATGGCCCCCGTTCTGAGTCACGTGGATCTTTCCTGAAATCAAGTGCTTTTACAGAACAGCTGTAGAAGTCTTTTTGGCAATAACAATCTTTGGTTGTAAATATACAACTAGAGTGGAATGATCCATTAATAAACAATCCATTGGTAACATTTTGAAAAGTTGAATTTCTTTCTGTGTTTGTTATGGCTTTCTGTTCTCTTAATATTTGGTAAACCACATATATTAAGAACTGAAGTAAACATTACTTGCTTCAAAAATTGTGAAATGCACTTAGTCAAACTGTCACAGGTTCCAGTTTGTCTCTCTGTAAGCCAACTAACTGGCTTGAGACGTAGACAATATTACAGAAGCCTGAGTTATGAACTGACTGCACTTACTGGCCCTATGATATGGCAAGAAGGACCTGAGCTGGGATCCATCAACAAAGCCTGTCATAGGAACATGTATACTAAGTGAGGTGAAAGGGATGGGGGTGGGGGGAGAAACAGGCAAGACTGGGGAGGATGGGGAGGATGAGGAGGAAGGGGAGGATGTGGATGATGGGGAGGATGTGGAGGAAGGGGAAGATGGGCAGTCTGAAAAGGACAGGGAGGATGGGGAGGACAGGGAGGATGGGGAGGACGAGAGGATGAGAGTGGTTGGAAGCCATAGTTGTGTAGACTTGTGAGCATGAGGCACACTAGATCTGGCTTCAAGACTGTACCTGAGCCAGACCTGAGCTCATGGGCATGTGATCAGGATCTTAGCATAGGAGCCTTGCCACCCAGAGAATGGAGGGAAGAAGCCTTCTGGATATCCAGGGACAAAAGGCTGTGGCTAAGAACAGGCGAGATCTGGAAACACCAAGAGGTAGCCAGGGGCACTGATAAGTATCATAGTCACTGATGTGCTCAATTTCAGTGTAGGTAAATGCCTGGTTCCCAAGAAAGCTAATATTTGAGGAAGTGTTGGCTTTTTCCCTATCCATGAGTGTCTTCAGAGAAGGGCTGTTGGGGTGTCTCACTTTTTGATGTTGTGAGCATGAACCTCCTAGGTTCATGCTCAGGAGTCCCAGGACAATCGACTTTTAAGGCAGTGAAAAACCAACAGCGTGTTTTAACTGAGTTAACCATGTTGTGTTGGGGTGTCCATTGCTGTCTTGGGCCACAGTTGGTTAACCCCAGAGATGGAGAAGAAACAGAAAGGGGAACGACTTCCAGAAGGAGGTGGGTGGTGAGAGTGGAGGAAAGAAGGGCTTGAAGATGGGAAGTGGATAGATGGAGCGCGGCTCCCCTCAGGTCTTCAGATGACATCAGCACTGTTACTGTGGTAGATCCATAGTTGTTCTTACATTCAAGCTTTCCGGGGGCTGATGACTTAGTCCTTTGAAGACCTAAATCGATAGTAAAAGATATGATAATAGCATATTTCTTTCTTCCATGTAATGTTGTCTAACTGAGGACTTACATTCCTTGTGCTGAGGTACTTACATGATACATGGAGTCACAGTTTAGTGGTCACCATGTTGAGACAGACTGGGAGTGACTCTTGGTGTCATACTGAAATCTACCTTATTTTTGCCTTCTCAAATGTTGCTCTTTTTTTTTTTTTTTGACATTAATCAAAGTTCGTGGTTTAAAATCATTTACGCCATTTGATGACTAACGGACTTTATGCCAGGGGAATGGACTGAGATCAGTTCAGTTGAGGCTTTCTGACCAGTTCTGTGATATTTTGTCTTTAAAAAAAAAATACCAGTCTCAGAACACAGAACTAAGAAGGTCATGTAGGGCGACCATGTCAGGTGTCTAAGATGAGACAGATGCCTCTGAGTCTTATTTCAGCGCCAGGAACCTCTCCCACATCCCTCATTGTGATAAGAATGCCTGCTTTACCTGTGCTGCCCACAATCCAAATCCATATGAATTTTTCATGATTTTCTTACCTTCTGACTGCTTTAGAAAGTGTATACTAAAAAAAGAAAGAAGAAAACGAAGAAAGAGAGGCTGACCAGAGCTGGAAGACTTTGATGCTGCTGGCCCCAAGGTATAGGCATTGATTTTTTTTCTCCCAATGTGGATCCTCTGCAGGGAGACTTGATGTCCAGGAGGAGCCCCTCTTGGGGTTTTGTGATCAAAAGAACACAGAGGAAGACTGTTCTTCAAATGGACCTGAGATGATTCTCACCTCGGACTAGAAAACAGTCATTAGCGGGATGTCTGCTCTTTAGCTGGTAAATTTTGAGGAAACTCTTTTGTATGCGTAGGGAGTGGTTGATGGGAGAAAGCAGCACCATTACCTAAGAGCACATCCTCACCAAGATCTAGGTGTATAATTGTGAAACCTGGTCATAGGATCAGGCACACTGATTCTCTCTGTGATCTGCTTGAAGAAAAAGACTTACTGGAAGACCTCCCCGTGTGTCATTTAGTAAGTGACCATGCTGGGATACCCAGAGAGGTGGAGTTTTAACTGTAGAAAGGTTGAAGGGCTGAAGAAAATCTATTTGACATGTGCATGGGGGAGTGTGGGGGTGCACATGGTACAGCATGGGTGTATATGGACCATAGCACATCAGAGGACAACCTTAAGTATCTGTCCTCGCCTTCAGCCTTGTTTGAGACAGGGTCTTGCCATTGTTGCCAATGTCAGGCTAGGTGGCTTGTGCTTGGGTGATGATCCTATCTTCTTTCAGTCTTCATGTGTAGGTGTGCTGGGATCACAGATATCTGTGCTGTTATTCTGTCCTGGTTTCACGTGTGCTCTGGGGATCTGAGCTCAGGTCACCAGGCTTGCACAACCCACTGAGCCACCCTCCTAACACCTTTTGTTGTATTTCTCTCACTGGGACCAAGGGTTCCCAATTAGGCTAATTTGGCTGACCCTCAAACCCCAGGGGTCTGCGTATTTCTATGGTCCTGGGATTATAAGTGTGTGGCAACAGCTGAGTCTTTAGATGAATTATGGGAAGGAATTCAGGCCTTCTTGCTTGTACAGGCTCATTTCCCAACTGGGCCATTTGCTCTCATCTTGATCATTGTCATTCTCTTTGTGGACTTTGCCTGGCTGGGCTCACCTTTTCTCAGACCATACCCAGGTCAGAAGCCAGTGAGTTTCAGCATTGCTCCAGATGAATCTTGTCAGGGTCCAGCAAGCCAGCATCAGGTACCTTGACCTGTGTGTTTGTAATTGCTATACACGTCTCCTTGTTGATGTCTTAACCTCTTCTTAGAGTTGAGGATTTTATGGGAAAGGAGCCTAGTTAGATATACCATAGAAAAGATAAAGTTTGCCCTTTGCTTTGTGACTTTGGTCAAATGACATTTTGAATCCTTTGAACCACCTTCTAGATAAGGCTATCCATTCAAGGAGGCATATACTCCCTTCTTGTTATCTAATCAATTCTTCTTTTAGGACACACCAAGATATGTGTGTGTATGTGTGTGTCTGTGTGTGTATGTGCATCTGTATGTGCGTGTGTGTGTGTGTGTCTGTGTGTGTGTGTCTGTGTGCATCTGTGTGTGTGCATGTGTGTGTGTATGTGTGTGTGTGTCTGTGTGCATCTGTGTGTGTGTGTGTGTGTGTCTTATCAGCTAAGTAGAGCATGAAGCTCTGTGCCTCTTGTTGTTGAGAACGGACACCACCAAGGGCTCTGATTAGTACAAAGAAGAAACGGTACCATTGTTAAATGCCACCCCTGTAATCACTTTCCCTCAGACTGCTTCAGGGAGGCCCCACACAACCTTCTGTGGCTAGCAGAATATTTCATTTTACAGTTCAGGAGATGGAAGTTTCCAAGGGCAATTGTGTCCTTTGAAATGCTCTCTAGTACTGAATACGTGTTCCATCCAAGAAAGCATTTTTAAAAAGTTTGAAGGAGTCTACAGCGCTGGCTGTTTGTTTATTGTTATTATCTATGTCCAGGAAAGTAGATTTTTTTTCTATAGGTGGTGCTTTCTACAACCTCACTAGGGCATCTTGCACTCTGGCTGAATCATCCACTCACCTGGTATCAAGCTTCAGGTCCACCTGATTCCAAGTCCCCTGTCCCTTTTGTGACATTCATCTGATTCCAAGTCCCTTGTCTGCTTTGTGATGTCCACACAGCTTCTCAACCTCCATTCTGTTCACTAAGCAAAGAGAGAAAGCACAAGAAAGATGGGACTGTACGCATCCCAGCCCGTGTGGGCAGTAGTGACTCCCTGTTTATATTAGCTATGATTTTTTCTCTCCAGAAAATAGTGCTCTAGGGTAGAAATTATTCATTCTCTAAAATTTTATCGAGCTCATTATATCCAAAGCACTGTGTACTGGCTCAGATCCCCAGACAGTGCGGTGATTCAGAAATTCTGTGTATTGTTGATCTGTTCATCAAGAACATGGAGGATTTTTGTGTGTGCTCACAGTCTGGCTCCCATGCTCAGGGCTCCTGTAAAGGGCTCTGTATCTCCACTTCACATGTACCCGCTCATGCGTGTATTCACTCCATGTACTCACACTGTATCTCCTGTGTGTGCAATCTTGTCCTGGTAGTGCTTAGAGGAATTAGAATCTGTTGCCCTAGAGTTCTTATGATATGTAAAGGCATATATAAAGACATAAGTATACCTTAGGGATTGTTAATTTGGGGGGCAGGTGGTAACATTTGGGGGCATTTGGTGGTTGTATGTGTCACTAAGTGGGTAGACATCAAGAGCACTGCTAAATCCTACAGTGCACAGAACTGGCATTCTTCCCAACAGTATTATCCAACCATACGCTAGTGTGCTGAGGGTGAGAAGCCTTGGTGTGCCCAAGGACATGTTTCTGAAAGCTCTCTGATCTTAGCAGCACAGCAGGTGACAGTTGCTAAGTGATACCGTGTTGGGCCCTGGTGGGTGACTGGATGCTCCGAGCATTGTGAGAGAACTGAGAAGGGTGATGGTGGATGAGTGGGTGCCATCACGGATGTGAGAAGAGTTGAGGGCATGCTGGAGCAGCCATGAGGCATCGTGAGACTTAGAAGGAAAGGCATATCATGACCAGGATGAGGCTGAGAGTTGGGAGCCAGTATAGAGGGACAGGTTGGTGACCATGCTCTGCAGTAGAGCAGAAGGCTGTGCTTGGAAAATAATAGAGGGTGCATTGTAGACTCTGGGGCAGAGGAAGGCCAGGGTGGGTAGTTCTTCAGGACGATTTGCCCACAGTGGTAGCAGAATTGGTTGGAGAAAGGCTAGTCTATAATACTGAGACTCCAGATAGGTGAAAGGAATGTGTTCTCATGGTGTCAACTTATGCGTGAAGGACAGAGACACTGCCAGTTACTAGCCCGTTCCTCAGCTTTACCTGCATATAAATTGGGGGCCAAGAGATGAAACGTTTGGTTTTTAAACTTAGCTGAAGTGACGGGGCCCAGGGAACAGAAGGTGACCTTTATGTGGCAGTATTGAGAGTGCACCATGTCCTCCCGTGTCCTGCAGGCAGGAGCTGTCCTTGGTCTCTGCATTAGCAAGGAGGAAGCAGCTGAGGCAGGCATCACTCTGGGGAGTTTGGCACCAGGGTACAAGCTCAAAGCTCGTGTGATAGGCGTGAGGCCATGTCGCCTGCTCCAGTGCTGACCAGGGGTGTGGCAAGAAAGATCGACTCCAGCAGCATCTGAAAGATGGCAGGCTTAGGAGGTGACTCCATGGCTCCGTGGCTCCTGGCGTAGGCTTAGAGTTTTATGGCATCAGAGATCCTGTTGATTCCTGTGGCGACATTTTCAGTCTCTCCCCTTTGGAGCCCATCTTCATGGCAGAGAGGAACTGAGTGACAGCTCAGGCTTCCTTAAGACCAGCGTGGATGCATTTCCTCCTTAATACACGTTTAATCAGTATTGCACCATTGTTCACTCAGTGAACCTTGTGCATGCGTGTGCGTGTGTGTGTGTGTGTGTGTGTGTGTGTGTGTGTGTGTGTGTGTGTGTATGCCCATGCATGTGCTGCCTTCTCTGTGCCTTTGACTCACCTCCTTCCAGTTACTGCTGGGTCAGCCTTCCATGTGAATGTATACATGTATGTGAATATGCATTTGTTTACATGCTCATGTGTACATCTTCATGGATACATGTAAGTGCATATGTGTAAATGACTATATGTACATGTGTGGTTTTCTGTGTGTGTGCATATACACAGACACACAGACACACAGACACACACACACACACACACACTTCTGTGCCTTCTCTATTTACTGCTTGGATTTCAGAAAGAGCATTTGCCTTTCCTTCTGCCTGATGCAGCCAGGGGCAGTATATAATGTATTTAAATACATTCAATGAGATGCATGAACCAAAAAAATAAAAGTCCCTCCCGGAAGCTGGATTTATAGCTGAGTAGCAGGCCCCCTGTTG
This sequence comes from Rattus norvegicus, assembly GCF_021556685.1. NCBI lineage: Eukaryota > Metazoa > Chordata > Mammalia > Rodentia > Muridae > Rattus > Rattus norvegicus. Next base: position 79,526,549 of record NC_141550.1, read on the forward strand.
GCATGTGTCACAGCTGTCTGGCAGCCTGGCTACTTTTATCAAGGGAGGGGAAAGCCGGTAAGGAAAGGAGGGAAAGGGACCACATGAGGGTGTTGAGCAGAGTGGGCTGGTGGGAAATGGGTGCTTGCATCAGCAAGCAGAGATCTGAGCCCAAGACAGAAAATGCACTTAACTCACGTGACTCCACCCTGTGACTAAATACATCTCATGCAGAACTAACCGAGTGTGCTGCCTTCCCTGATGCCTTTGACTGCCTCCCTTCCTGTTACTCCTGGGCCAGCCGTGCAGATTAGGATGTGGGCTTCGGTATACAGAGTAGAAGATGGGAGATCCTGCTTGAATATTGCTTTTCCTTAGGGGCTAGGGAATTGACCTCGTAGGCAGAGTGGTTGCTAGAAAGCCTGAGGATCTGACCTTGGACCCCCAGCACCCAGCTAAACAACTGAACGTGATGGTCTATATCTGTAACCAGAGCATCGAGAGCCAGGGATGGGGGATCCCAGGGTGTGCTAGCCAGCCAGCCTAGCGGAACACTGGGGCTTCAGGTTCATGAGAAATACTCTTTAAAAAATATAATGTGGAGAGTGATTGAAGAAGACTCCTAACACACACACACACACACACACACACACATACACACACACACAGAGAGAGAGAGAGAGAGAGAGAGAGAGAGAGAGAGAGACAGACAGACAGACAGACAGACAGACAGACAGAGAGAGAGAGAGAGAAGGTTTTAAAGAGCATTTTTCTTTTCTTGCTCTCCTGCCGTGTGGCAATGTTAAAGTGATAATCTCAACTCTTAAGGCAGAGACTATAGTGTAAGAGACTCTAGGATAATGGGTTTCATTCGGGGAGACTTAACATTGCTGCTGAGGGCATCCAGCTTGTGTGTCAGCAGCAGAGCAGGCCGGTGGGACATGGGTGGGTATGTTAGGAAGCAGACATCTTACAGCTTGAATAGTTGCACAAGACGTGCTTTCTTGTACTTGGCTGAGGCACATGTCTCTCTAACATCGTAGCAGATGTGCTAGTCTCTTGGATTAAGTGTCTTGCGATTGTGGTGGGTGTGTGCATTCAGAAGATGAGACAAAAAGTTTCCAAATATCTGTCCATCCGTCCATCCATCTGTCTGTCTGTCTGTCTCTCAGGCAGCCAGCATCAATCCTACTCTGTAATTTTTAAGTCCATGCATCTATAGTGTAAGTCTAAGGCTTAGCGGCTTCTCAGTGTTCCTGGTCCACCATCCCTGTAACTTCTGCCTCTGACACTTTGATCCTGGCTGAGCAGTGGTCCATCTCAGTCCACAGAGCAAGGTCAAGTTGTGTTCACTGCCAGCTGGCTCTGCTGGCTCAGCAGAGTTGTACAGCAGAGAATGACTAAGAGTGGAAGCAGAGGGACAAGTTGTAGCGTCTGGTTTGATGAGAATTTAATTATGCCTCTCGTGACAAGGCTAGATCTCGGCTGTGTGCTGTTATCGCTGTTTGCTCTTTATCAAGGCCGAGATGACACGCTCTATTATGTGCGGAAAGCCGAGAAACACGTAGCAGGGCAAAGAAGGGCCAATCCCCAACAGCAAGCGACCTCAAACCTCCCCGCCCAGCCCTCTGTGTCTTTGAAACCCTACTGTTGCCTCCCAAGGGAAGGGCACTTCCGATGTATTATTTTGGCTAAGAGTTATAGATAAGAAGAAGGCGGAGTCAACGGGTACCACAGGCTCTGACGTATGCTGGGTAGGAGAGATGGCAACCACCTTAAGTTCCCAAGCGGTCATTCATGTTTCACTTGCTTGTCAGATGAATTACGATCATGTTGGTTGCTTCCGAGGGGTGCTGTGGGGATGAGAAGGGATGGTATAGGAGACAGATTTTCTGCAGACTTCACTCAGGAGGTGGAAGGAGCCAGGCCCTCCCTTATATTCCTACCCAACACTCAGAGAGGACCTGGGGTGGAGTCTATTCGACTTTGGATTTCCTCTGTATTTGTAGCAATTGGTATGGTGCTCACTATTCTCTATATATGTCCAAAGCTGGAAACATTGTTTGTTTAGTGTGTGTGTGTGTGTGTGTGTCTGCATTTGCATGTCATAGAACATGTGTAGGATAAAGAACAAGTTGTGTGACTTAGTTAATTTCTCTCCTTCCAACATATGGGTTATGGGGATTGAACTCAGGACATTAGGCACCATTACCCCTGCTTAGCCATCTAGCTGGCCCACTCCTTGTGGTTTTGGCAGTCCTGAGAATTGAACCCACAGCCTCCTGCCTACAAGGCAAGTGCTCTATTCTGAACTGTCTCCTTAACTCTCTCTCTTTTCCTTTTTGAGACAGGGTCTCACTGTTTGCTCAGGCTGGTCATGAACTCATTCTGAAGTTCAGACATGCCTTGAACTTGTAATCCTCCTGCCCCAGCAGGTAGGGGTCAAAGTGCGTGTCTCCATGTTCATCTCTTTGCCTCCTTTTTGGTTTCTGTTAGTGAGGTAGAAGAAGGCGGAAGGCCGAGATGCATTATATTGAATCTAAGATGGGTCTCTGCATCCGGTTCACAGTGAGCCCAGGCAATCCTCTTGCCCCCTTTTCTAGGAATGACAGAGAGCAAGTGGGTGACATAGCCAGTCCGTTCATGCCCAGCAGTTACACCCATCTTTTACAACTTCAGCCAAGTGCCACTCTGGAGAAAGGAAGCCTTTTTCTGACTTATACAGAGGCCCAGGGCTGTGGCTCTTTCTCAGGTTCCTGTTTATAGAAAGCTGTCCACTGACTCCCCTGACTCGAGCGGCTTCCTCTCCTCTGGGCTCTTGTTTTGATTCCCAATTCTTTATCTGTCAGGGCTAACCTGCTGCATTTCCTGCTTAAACCCACCTGTCTCTGGCTGTCTCTGGCCGTAGCTCATTTCGATCCCTCCTTCCTGTGCAGGAAGATGTGCCTCCAAACCCTATCCAGCCATTGTGACTTTCTCTGTTGTCTGTCTTGACCATCTCCTCCACTCAGCAAACCATTTAGGTCAAATGGTTTCCAACATGGTTTTCTCCCAGGGAGGCTGAGAAAGGCACACCCAGGTCCTGCCCTACACCGGTCTATCACCGAGCCTAGCACTGCCTCTTCTAAATCTTCAGAGAGTTGTCCGTTCTTATGAGGGAACATGCTTAGTTCCTTTCAACTTTGGGCTGTATTTCTTTGGTACCTCAGGTTATCCTTCCACAAGTTAATGCTGTTATTGATATCAGTCAAAGTTGAAAACAACCCAAGTGAATGGCTGAATGGATAAATGAAGTTTGCGTGTGCATCGCGTGAGATGATTCTGCCTAAAGAAGAGACATAACTCTGATACCTGTTACCATGCGTGCGTGCCCTGAAAACTATGCTAAATGACATGTCAGACACAGTAAGACAAAATACTACATGGTTCTAGTTGCATGAGGTACTTAGATTGGAAAAGTCTACGAGAGAGGCATGATAGTTAGCAGGTGTGGGGAGGGGGAAACGGAAAGCTACTATCTGACTGGCTCTGGGAAGATCACAAGGTTCTGGAGATGGGTGGTGGTGGGGATGGTCACGTAACAGCAGGTGCTTCAGACCACTGAACTGTAGACTCGAGAACTGTAGACTTGGTCGATTTTACATTTACATGCATTTATACGCATACAGAAGAGCTTTGCACAAACACATTTCGTGTAAGTCCCAACCAGAAATCCAAATCCTCTCACCAGATCCTTAACTAAATTCCTCATCCTGAGTTATTCGAGGAGCTTGCACAACCGAGATCAACTTGGCCCCGTCTTTTGGATGCCACCACCTGTTCATAATGCCAACGAATTAGGAATCCACCGCTGGATTAATTCACAGATATGGCCAGAGTTCTCGGAATCCTATTGCTTTCTAAAAGCCCCAGCTGGCAACCAAGTCTTTGATACATGAAGCCTCAAGGACATTCCACATTCAAACTGTAGCAACCTAGAATCTAGCCCTTGGGGGAGAAACCATCAGATACCAGTGTTCTTAGGCCTGTACCAGGTTGCTCTAAGTCATCATCTCCTTTAAGATGTGGATTCGCTCTGCCTTCTTCTGAACTTTGAGAATGTGACTTCTAAATGACCAGTGTCCAGAACAGCTCCCAGCAGCGTTCTGCTTCTACGTTTATTTCACACATTTTAGTTTTATTCTCAGAGAACTCAGGACGTCTTCCGTAGTTCTAAGCAGTCACGTGCGCCTGCTAAGTTCCATGCAAGCCCGGGTTTCCACTAGGCTTCCTGGCGAGGGGCAGATTTCCCGTTTGGGAACTGGAACTGTGTGGTGATGGCTGTGTTCTGCTGTTGTAAGGAGCAAGTGCCTGTGAGTTTAAAAATGGAGATCGTGTGGGTAAAAATATATTCCGAACGTCCCCCAAACTGTAGCACTCGTCATTCTGGCCTTTGTATCCCTTAGCTCAGGCTACCCGTTGCTCAGTTGAAGATGGTTTGGGGTGTTTGTGAGCTTTTAGAAGTCGTTTCCAAATGGTTCTAGTGTTACGGTAAATGGTTGATCATTTTCTTCATTGATAAATATGCCTGAGAATTGAAAATGCTTTCACAGCCACAGTGAATCAGCCAGTGCTCCTTCATTGTAACGAGATACCTGAGGCAATGAGCTTGCTAAGCACAGAGGTTTATTTTAGCTCACAGCTTTCTAGGGCTCAGTAACATATGTTACATCCATCTTGTTGCCATGCGCCCGAGGTGAGGCGGCACACCCCGGAAGGTACATGGCAGAGCATACATCCCCAAGCAGCTCATGATCCGGAAGCAAAAGAGAAGAGACAAGGTGTCACGGTCCCATTATATCCTTTAAGGACATGCACCATCAGACTGAAGGGATTCTCCCTAGGCTGTTTCCTCTAAAACCCATCCCACCCTGGGAACCACCCTCTAACCCGTGAGTCTTGGGTTCAAGATTCAACCTACAGCATATGTGTATGCACTGAACAGGCAGGATCAGAGCGTTTTCTAAGAGTCCTCATAGTCCTGCTGACAGTGTAGGGCTCCCCTGTAATTCAGTCCTCTCTAAGAGTCATGTACAACATGAGACCTTAATTTGGGTCACTCCTAAGTGAGCCATTCTGCAGTGCACTCATTCTGTAGGGAAGATGGGGCAGATGAATGGAAATAGAGACCAGTTGGTCCTGACAGGCATCAGAAGCCTTATTTCAGCAGCATACGTGGTTTCTCTTTCCTTAAATGTGGCCCTGTGCTGGGATAAGACATGGAAACTGATGAAGAAAAGCATTTGTCACCTGTAGGATTTTGAGTCTGGGCCCATGCCGTTCAGTTCTCCCATCCCGTGTGCAGTGTGTAGGAGTTGAACATGTGGATGATCTGCGTGGCTATAAATATGCTGGGTGTTTTCCTTGACTGGCATGTTCAGTGTGGCATAGGTGGCTTAGAATCTTGATACCGATTGGAGCATCTCTAATGGGCTCTCACTCAAACGCCGAGTCAGCTCTGTTTTATGTTTCCTCATAGGGCTGGAGGCTAGGGATGTTCAGTGACACCTTCAGATTAGAACACTCGGAGGAAACTTGTAAAAAGTCTGCACACTGAGCTCTGCTTGCTCCAGTAGTATCAGAACCTCTGAGTGGTGGCTCTTTGGTAGGCTACGTAAATGAACTCTTTGGAAGATTTAAGTATACCACAAGATAGAGGGCTTAAAGGCCATCCAACAGGGCCGGAGAGATGGCTCAGTGGTTAAGAGCACCGACTGCTCTTCCAGAGGTCCTGAGTTCAAATCCCAGCAACCACATGGTGGCTCACAATCATCTGTAATGGGATCCGATGCCCTCTTCTGGTGTGTCTGAAGACAGCGACAGTGTACTTATATATAATAAATAAATAAATCTTAAAAAATAAAGGCCATCCAGAAGGATGTGTTCCTAGATGGATAGAAGCTTAGAAAACAAAATAAAACCCAATAGTCTATGAAAGTTTGAGCCCACTTTTGGAGCCAGTGCATTTGGGGCTGTGAAAGAAGATGCCCAGTGATTGGTGCCAACTCTGGCCTCGCATTCTCATGTTCTTCACAGATTTACTTGGGTTCACTCATGTATTTTGTTCCTCACTTTGTCCATCTTCGGAAGGGTTTTATGACTCTTGCTTATTATCTTATGAGGGAAAAGAATTTATGAAATCACGCACATTTGCAAAAGGACACTGGAAAGGCACTGAGCAGGAACCTCTGATATGCCCCCGTGTAACCACCTCTAATGAAAAGCCAGTTACAGCCCCTCAGTGCAAGGATAAGCCCTGAGAACACATTTCTGAAAGAAACAGATGATGGGATGGGCCGTCTTCTCGAGCCAGTTGAGAGAAATCAAGGCACAAGAAGGTACTGCCTTAAGCTGCCTGTGGTTTAAGCTCCTAAGGAGTAATCTACCTTGGAAATCCCTGTTCTGTTTGTTTGCATCCATGAGGAATCTCATGGCTGGGATGACCACTGAACCTAATGCCACCATTTTATGGACAAGACAATCTTCTAGAACTCAAGACTCCTTGCTTATGACTGTGGTCCTGCTCTTTTGTAGTTCTACCCACCCTGTGTCTCCCCTCCCCTCTGTAGCCTGGCGGTGGGTGTGACCCTGGGAACAGACCATCTGTGTTTTGTTCAACTGAGCGACAAGGTTGTGTGCACAAAGCTCGCTGGAGCTCGGATGGGCGTTTGCTGATTTCCCAGGGGAAAAAAAAATCTGGCAGGTGACGGCAGCAGTTTCCAGGAGCACAGAGGGACAAACAGCTACACACAGGACTAATATTGACAGTTCCCTTGGTGGAGGCACCAGTGACACATGCGGTGTTTAAGTCTGCCTCACATGCTTTTTCCTTTTGGAAAGAACTGACCACACATACCCAAGTGGACACTGGGAGGTTGGGCACTTTGCCTGTCATGAATGTCTAAAATTTGTTTCATTGCCCATGTTAGCCACAGATAAGAAAATCCTAATGGGACTTCTCTTTGTCCCATTCCCCGAAGGAAATATTCCTAGATTATACAACTGTCTAGCTTTCTTGGGGTGGAGGTTGGATTTAGTTGGCTATGTATGTATGTATGTATGTATGTATGTATGTATGTATGTACCTATGTATATGTAAGTATGTGTATACACACATGTATGTGAATATATGTATGTATATATGTATGTGTATACATGTATGCATGTATAAGTAAGTATGTATGTATATACATATGTATACATGAATGTCTGCATAAGTAGGCATGTATGTACATATATATGTATACATGCATGTATATATAACTATGTATGTGTATACATGTATCTATGTGTATATATGTAGGTGTATATCTGTATGCATGTATATATGTATACATATATATATAAGTATGTGTGTATGTGTGTATATGTATGTATAAGTATGTACATATACATGTATGCATATATGCATGTATAAGTATGTATATACATGTATGCACATATGAGTATGTATATATGTATATACATGTATGTGTATTAATGTATGTATGCATGTATGTGTATACATATATAATATGCATATATAAATATAAATATATATATATATATATATATATATATATAAAAATTAATGTATCACAGGTGGAACCCCAGACCTTGTGTATGCTAGAATGCTTTACCAATGAACCATAATCCTTCCCTGGCCTTTTATCTTTCTACCTTGTGACCAACCAGAGGATCCTAAAGAGTCTCTATATTAGCATGGCCAGGGGTGACAGACATTTCTGTAACCTAGGAATCTGGGAGACAAGAACCAGAGCACCACTGAAAGTTAGAAGGTCATTCTTGTCTACATAGCAAGCTCCAGCCCAGGCAGGGCTGCCCGGTAAGACTCTGCCTCAGCCTTCGGCATCCCACAGAAAGACGTTAGAACATTCAGTAAATACTGAGACTTGGGTGAGCTCAGGCATTACTGGAGAAGGCATCATCGTGGGCTTTTATGTTGGGAGTGTATAAGTCATGTATGTGGTTGTTTACAGAATAGGCAGTGATCATGTACACGTGTGGGCTTCCCTGCTTCCATCTACAGCTCTAGCTGATCATGGCATGTGGTGTTGGCAGGCTCCCACAGTGAGCTTAGTGTGAAAAACGGGTTTCCCAGATTTCTTCAGGAAAAAAGTTCCTAATCGATCTGGAATTCTGAGTACTCGAAAAACTGAGGCAGGAGGATCACAAGTTCAAAAGATGCCCGTGCTGCTGAGGAGTTCAAGACCAGCTTGGGTACTTCTGGAGGCTCTGTGTTAAATGGAAAGAGGGAGGGGTTATAGCTCAGTGGAAGACATCTGCCTAGCAATATGGGACACCTTGGGTTCCATCCCCAGTGACACCCTCATGGCCACCATTAGCAGCAAAGCTTGCACTATCCTGTAGATGAGCCGGGGGACGGAGAATAAGGAAACCCTCCCATGATGGGTGTGGTTTAGCGTCACACTTGCCTTCTGGGTTCACACCAAACATCAAATGAGGCAGATAAGAACAGAAAGAACACCTTCTGCAGACACACTTGTCCCCGTGTTTTCCTCAAGCCAATGGGACTTCCCCAGCTTGTTAGGATGGAGCAACTGTATGGATTCTGAAGTGCTTCCCGCTTGGTCAGCAGCTTGGCAATGTGAAGGTTTTATTACTGTTAATCTCCTCACTAATTAGTTATGCCTGCTCTCTCAGTGAAACCAGAGAAGGTAAAACATGGAGATGATTAGCATAGGGGAACCCTGTTCGCATATGTACGACTCATATTTCTTACACTAATTAGTAGTAGGCATAATTAGTAACAATTTAGAGCTCCCTTGGACCCCACTCTGGAGTATTGTATCAAGTAAAAAAAAATTATTAGGTTGCACAAAGCACCGGGTGGCTATAATTATAAACAGAATGTCTGTGTCAGTTCATTCCTACTAAGAGTTGGCATCACCTAATGGAGTCCTCACAAGCTCATTGGTAGAAGGCCTGCGCTCTTTCTATAGCAGGTAAAGTTACCTGCTTCAAGTCACATAAACCTGTGAAGCTGAAGAGAGAGCTCTTGGCTCAGTGTGTGTCTCGCGCATGGCGATCAGAGTTTAACCCCCAGCACCCATGTGAGAGAGAGCTGAGGGAGTGGTGAGCATTTGTCATACCAGCGTTCCAGAGGTGGACACGCAGGGATGCCTCAGGCTTGCTTGCCAGCCTACACAGCCTACATGGAGCGTTCCTGACCAGAAATAGACCCTGTGTCAAAGAGGTCAAATGGCATTCCTAAGGAGAGACAGCTAAGGCTGTCCCTTGACATTTGTGCACACACGTGCTTATGTGCAATACACAGGTGTGTACACACACACACACACACACACACACACACACACACACATTCTTTTAAGGTCTATAAGTCAGACAGGATTTCAACTCCTATGTCTGCCTTACCTCTGAGGCTTTGTTATTCTTGCTTAACCCAAAGGGTATGGTCATGGCCGTGAGGTTATCTGTGTACATTTATAGTCTCTCACCCAAAAATGTGTTTAAGAGTCTAGGCAGTAAAACAAACAAATGAACGAAAATCCACAAAAACCTGTTTTGTTACACATTTTTTATGAGTTTTGTTAAATGCACAGAACTCCAGTCAAGATATATGACTCTTGTGTATGCTCCCCACTCTGTCTTTTGTGATTCTATTGCAGTGAAATCCTTCCTCTAGCCTAACCTCGGCCAAGTTTGTCTTTAATGCTCTTGTCTCAGTGTTTTATACCGGCACCTTTGCATTTCCATACTTTTGAGTCTGGTTTCTTTCTATTAACACAATCCATGTGACATCCATTTACACCGGTGACCGTATGACGCTCCGCTCTTTTCATTGCTCAGCAGAACACTGCTGCACATAGCCAAGGACTTACTTGACCTTTTGGTGGTTGAAGGGCTTATATGTTATTTCCATTTGAGACTGTCATGACCATAGCTGCTATAGCATTCGTATTATCTGTGTGAGCATGAATTTTCATTTGTCAGGTAAATACCTATGAGTGGGCTTTGCTGGGTCAAATGTACATGTGCTTCACTGTATTAGAAGCTGTGTCTGGGTTTAATCCTAAAGTATGATCTTCTGTTTACCTCCAGTAGTGTTGGGTGATCTTAGTGAGTCTATGGTTTTTACTGGCTATTGGTATTCCTTAAAGCATATGAATGGCCCCGCAGAAGTGACTGGCTGGTTTTAGCTTTCAACTTTCCAATAACACATCAAACATATTTAATGGGCTTATTAGCCTATGATATAAATTTGATGAAATATTTGCTTATATATTCTACCTAACTTTTAAAAACAGTCTTGTTGGCCAGTGATTTTTGAGCATTTTTCTTTTTTTCGTTTTTGAATATAGGTCTTAGAGTTGTCAGTCTTGGGGGTTGGAGAGATTGCTGGGTGGTAAGGAGTGCACACGACTCTTGCAGAGGACTCAAGTTGGGTAAACCTCTTTACTTGGGAGGCAGAAGCAAGCAGATCTCTGGAGTTTGAGATTCCAAGTCAACCAGGTTCACTACATAGTGAGACTGTGTGTGTGTGTGTGTGTGTGTGTGTGTGTGTGTATGTGTGTGTGTGTATGTGGGTATATGTACGTGTGTGTGATATATACTGTACATGTATGTACTGTATACACACATATACACATGTATGTACTGTATACACACATATACACACGTACACACACACACACACACACACACACACACACTAGATTTGAGTGCCTCATTTGATGTTCTGTATAATGGTGCTACTTACAAGTTCCAACCTTCAGCTGTTTGTTCTCGGGTGCAGCGTATAATCGGCCTTTTAGCGATCGCTTTTGATCTTGTATTCTATGCCCTTGTTAGTTTTGGATGCTTTTTAAAAGTGTGTCAGTTCTCCAAGTTTTTTTTAATGTGATTTATTATGTAACATTTACAGAGGAAACTGTTTTCCCCCTTTTTAAGTAGTCTAATCTCTATGTTGTTTGTGTTTTACAATTGTTTCTTGTCCGTGTCACACTCTCTGGGACTTTGGGTGTCATATTAAACAGGAGAAAGGAGGGTTGAGGTAGCTTTGCCTTGACTTGACCTGAAGGGAAGACATTCATGCAGCCACCCCTGAGTGTTAGTTTTGGGGTTTTTTCCTTTTTGCATATGCTCCTTATTAGGTTAAGGGAATTTACTCTCTGCCTGTAGGTTGTTGAGGTTTTAAATCACGAGCAGGTATTTCATTTTATTGAATGATTTTCTGTCTCTATCAAGATGATAATGGTGATTATGTGTTTCTTTCTCCTTTGCACATTAAAATTGATTATTTTTTCCTGAGTTTTGAATTGGGTTGTCATTCCTGGGACAAATGATATAAAATTATGATATATTATCGCCGTGTAGATTTGTAGGTTGGATTGAGTAATCTGGTGAGGATTTTTATATTTTTGTTTGTAAGGGATGATAGTACTATTTTTTTTCTAGATAAGGTACTATTATTGCCATTTCGTATGTGATGATATCTCTGTTGTGGAATTTTTCCAGAGTACATTTTAGTTAGTGGAGGAAACTCATACATAGAGTGACAATTAGATGATGATGGTGATGATGGTGATGATTATGATGGTGGTGGTGATGATGATGGTGGTGGTGGTGGTGAAGATGGTGATGATTATGATGGTGGTGGTGATGATGGTGATGATTATGATGGTGGTGGTGGTGGTGATGATGATGGTAGTGGTGGTGATGATGATGGTGGTGGTGGTGATAATGATGGTGATGATGGTGGTGGTGGTGATAATGATGGTGATGATGATGATGGTGGTGGTGGTGGTGATGATGGTGATGATTATGATGGTGGTGGTGATGATGATGGTGGTGGTAGTGGTGATGATGATGATGGTGGTGGTGGTGATGATGATGGTGGTGGTGGTGATGATGATGATGGTGGTGATGGTGGTGATGATGATGGTGATGATTATGATGGTGGTGGTAATGATGATGGTGGTGGTGGTGGTGGTGATGATGGTGGTGGTGATGATGATGATGGTGGTGGTGGTGATGATGATGGTGATACCAATGCTGAATCCTTCACTATCACTTAACCAGCATGTGCTGTCTAGGAAGTTGCCCTGGTGGGAAGTGTACATGCCACCTTCAGGATAAAGTGAGCATGGTGCAGTTACCCTTCCAAGAATGAGACTCAGTCCATAGGTAGGAGACCTGAGAAAAATCACATCACTTGCCAAACAGGTGGCAGTTGGCTCCTATGGGACACTCAGGTGATGTACGCAGGGTCTCTCGCTATTCCTTTGGGAGTTGTGGCACATTGGGAACAGCCAGGGAATCTCAGAGTAATAAAATCCTAGGGCCAAAGACCTGGAAGAAACTCTCAGGGTCCAAGTCCGTCTCCTGGTTTAGAATCTCACATGGTCGTGTAGGGAGGCATCTCATTATATGCTCTTCCTGTTGGCAGAACTGGGGTGACAGCATCTTATTAGGGTTTCCCTTTATGACTTCAGATCGCACATATGATCTGATTCACCTTGGTGACTGGTTCCGGGAATTCTTGTGGATACCAAACTCTGGACACTGAGGTTCTGTCCATGAGATGCACGCAGCCTGCACTCATCCTCGTGGATAGTTCAGACCATCTCTTGATGAATTATCTAATTCAGTGTCAGTTCTGTGTAAGGAGTGGTCATAATGTGTTATTTAGAGAACAGCAAGGAGAATGTTCACACATGTTTGGGACTGATATGTTAGAAAAAATTATGCTGGGTGTGGCGGCATGTGCGTAAAATCTCAACAATCCACCTGGGTGAGGGCAGGGGAGATGGGAATTCAAAGACAACTTCCAGTATGTGGTGACTTTGAAACCAACTGGGGCTACACCACACCCTGTCTCAACCAAACCAAACAGGAACAGAATAAAACGGAGCAGATAAGAGGCCTCTCAACTCCCCCAGACAACAGTGGAAACTACCTCTCTAGTCCAATGTTAGTTGACTCCATGGATGGAGAGTAGCAGACAGAAGTCTGGGTGTGGATTAGGGGCCTAGTGCGGTGACAGCCAGACTCTGTCCAGCAGCCTGCCCTGAGTACATTCATTTCCTGTCTACTTTGTATTAAAATGAGGTGATTGCTGCCTGGGATGTAGGGAAATGACCAGCACCAGAGGATCCCCAATGCCTAGACCTTCCTCATCTGATTTGCTTAAGCATACTGTCTGGGAACAGAGTCCAATTGTTTAGAACTAAGTCCACAGTAAGCAATATGATGATTACAGTGTTTGCTGTCAAGAACTACCATGGAGCAGAGCAGATTCCAGGGAAACATCGACACAGAGCAAAAGCCAAACCCTCCTGTCCTCACAGAAGAGCGACATGGCACTCCTTCCAGGAATAGAACGTGTCTTCCACATTCGAATACCAAGTACCAAATGGAGACCTAGGACAGCAGACCCCTGCCTTGCTTTTGCCTTTCATTGTGTCGGTGCAATAACGGTTTCCCAGTGTTCTCTTTGCATGGGTCTCAGATTTGCCTTTGTAAGTTTTCCCTGTGAGGTAGTTGATGTCGCAGCAAGCTGTTAAGTATTGAGGCCGGGGGGATTGTTAATCTAGGGAAAGGAGGTTTTCTGTCCCCAGTCACAAAGAGTTGTGATCTCTGAATCAGAGAGTTCTCTTCAGTTAATTCTTGACAGTCCCCCACACCCAGCTCTTCTCAGTTCGGATTCTTACAGATGTGACAGGCTGGAGAAGCTTGGCTGGTTTGACCCATCACTTCTACCTGAGAGTTTCCTCCACCAGTGATTACTAAGCAAGTCCATCATTGCTTGTATGTATGTGGTGTGAGCATTTGTGTGTGTGTGTGTGTGTGTGTGTGCACATCTGTATGTGTGTATGCATCTGTATGTGTGTGGGCACGTCTGTATGTGTGCATGCCCATCTGTATGCATGTGTGTGTGTGTGCCCATCTGTATGTGTATGTGCACATCTGTGTGTGTGTGTGTGTGTGTGTGTGTGTGTGCATCTGTATGTATGTGTGTTGCATGTACTTGGCATGTGTGTGTGGTGTGAGGCTACACTTAAGTGGCTGCCTTCTACCTTTTGCTTGAGATAGGGTCCCTCGCTGGCCCAGAACTTGTTTCCCCTCCAGACCAGGAACTCTGTTCTCTTCTTTCATCATTGTAAATGATAAAATTAGCTATAAAGTGATGTTTCTTGCTTAACGTTGGCCAACATGTCCTCTATGAATCACGTTAAGGAATTACTGAAGCCAGGGCTTACTAGACCCCTCTGGCCAGTATCTAGAGACCTCTAGGGATGTCCTGATATTCTTGGTTGGTGGTTGTATCAGTGTGAGCAGGGCTCTCATTTCCATAGGCCAAAGTTTACTCTAGAAGATTCTAGCTCTGAGAAGATGACCACTTGATGGAACACTGTTGGATACACACAATTTGTCTTCTTTCCTAGGTGTCCTTTGTGATTTTTGTGAATATTTTTGTGTGTAATCCCATGGCCTTGTTAAATCCTGTAGTATTTACTGATCATGGGGAAGAAGGGCTGTATGATTTTCCTATTCTCATTTGAACTTTTAAATAACCCCAATGAGGTAAGTGATGTTAGTTATCCCCATTTTAAAGATTGAAGCACAATCTCAAAGAGATTAAGTAACTTTTCCTGGACGCAGACTTGTTCTTGCTAACAATGCTGGGATGGTACACATAAACTCAATCCCAAGGGATCTGAGACCTTGGGTGTCTTTTTAAGAAAACATTACATTCGTTTTTCGGCAATGCTATTCTCATAGATAAATATCTTTACCATGTTTACTCCCATTACTGTCTGTCTCTCATCTCCCTTTCACTCCCACTGAACCCCTTCTTCCTCACAACAAGTTGACCTACTGAGCTTCATTATGGTGGCTTGCATGAGCAACTAACTAGTTCTACTCCACTGAAGAATCCCCTGCCTCAGCTAGGCTGTCCTTTCTTATGTGCACCACAATTTTTCAGATTTCTGCAAGCACCATTCATTGCCCGTCATGCTCTGGGTTCATTTCTTTTAAATTCTAAAATATTTCATATTTCAGATGAATAAGTGAACAGACTATCATAAAGACGGATCACCAAGACGGATCACCAAGACGGATCAAATGGTCACTGAGATTTTGTTACATTTGCTTCATATTTATTAAAAAAAAGAAAGTTATGCATATTGTCACACACCACCATGTCTCTCTCAGCCTTCTTATTCCATTCCTGCCCTCTTCGTTCTTCTTGAGCAGCCTTTACTTGAAGCTGGTTCTTTTGTTACGTGTGTGTGTGTGTGTGTGTGTGTGTGTGTGTGTGTGTGTGTGTGTGATGTTCAAAATACGTAGGGTTTCTTAGTTGAATGCTTGGGTTTTTTCCTATCAAATCAGTCATGTAATTAAACCTTAGTAAAGCTTTCTCATTTTCATGGTTTTTAGGTTTATTTGTGCCAATACAAGTAGATCTCACCATTTAATTAATCGCCATTAATATTCTACTGAATGAGCCATTGGTGAACAAAGCACACCTTCTTTTTGTCCCATGAGCTGTTTACAACCTCTGTGTACTGGGATATTTGCATCCCTCTTGATGACTACATACAGCTGTAGCATTTTCTAGTGGTTAACATCTGTCATGAAGTAGACAGGCTCTAGAATTACAGAAGAGACAAACATCTGATTATACCTGAAAGGGAGTTTCTAGTTGTGGATATTCCCTGAGATGGGAAAACCCACCCAAAATGGGCAAGGATGTCCCTAACTGATATGATATCATATCCACATATGAAACCCTACTGTGTTATGGTCTTTGGCATGGCCATGATCATGTCAGTAACACCCATTCAAATCAAAACCTTCACTCGCTCCCTACACCTTTGCCTCTCAGGCCCTGAGACTACAAGTGTCATGGCCAGCTAAAACAAATTTTCAAAACTGATTTCTCATTAGCTGTAGTGCTTCGATAATTACACACACACACAAACACACACACACACACACACACACAGAGAGAGAGAGAGAGAGAGAGAGAGAGAGAGAGAGATTGATTGATTCTGTATTAATCAGAGTTCTCTAGAGCCACATAACTTATGGAATGTCTCTCTACCTAAGAGAATTTATTGTAATGACTTAGAGCCTAGTAGTTACCTAGTCCCACAAGGCTAGTTTTTCAGTTGGTCTTCTGAATACACTGTATAATCCTGAAGTAGTAGGTTCCAACAGATGTGCTGGCAAGAAAGTGTAAGCAGTGAAAATGAGTGAGCCCTCCTTCTTCCAATGTCCTTATGTAGGCCTCCAGCAGAAGGTGTGGCCCAGATTAAAGGTGTGTACCACCCCGTCTTGCTCAGGCTGTCCTCGAACTCAAAGATCTTCTTGCCTCAGTCCTCTGTGATTAAAGGTGTGTACTCCTGTGCTTGGGCCCAAGCTTTTCATGGCCTCAAGATCTGGATCAAAAGCCTGTGTCTTCCAGACTCAAGATCTGCATCACAGTTGTGCCCTCCATTTCTGGATTGTAGTTCATTCCAGATGCAGCCAAGCTGACAACCAGGAGCCAACACAACTGTGTGCTGCTTTATTTAGGGATGAGATCTTAAAATGTAATTTAGCAAGCATCGCCGGAGTACTTTGCAAGTGTTGGTGCAATCTATACTCAACAGCGTTCCCACGTAAGTCTGAGTAAGTTTCCAACTGAATAAAGCGGTCTCGTTGAGGGTTTATTCTGATTCTTTAAAATAAAATTATTTTATGTGCATGAGTGTTTTGCCTGTGTGTGTGTGTGTGTGTGTGTGTGTGTGTGTGTGTGTGTGTGTATGTGTTATTATGTGCATACTTAGTGTTTTTGGAATCCAGAAGACAGCATTGGTTCCTTTGGAGCTAGAGTTACAGGTAGTTGTGAGCTGTGAAATGTGGGTGCTAGAAGCTGTATCTGGGTCCCCTGTAAGAGCTGCAAATGCTCTTAACCACTGCCCTATTTCTAGTCCTGTACTGGTTTGAGTTCTAATGAGTCTCGAGGGTTGGTGAGTGTGTCAACTGGCTGTCCTGTGGACTGTGTGTTTGTGTCTTAACCACATGTATTTGATTGGGAGGGGACATGGGTGTCTGTGAATGGAAATACTGGGGTTGTGCAGGGGAAGGACTCCTTGGGGAAGGACTTTGGTATAGTGTGAGTGTTAAGATTTTATTTGTGAGACTTGCATATTCTCTCTCTCTCTCTCTCTCTCTCTCTCTCTCTCTCTCTCTCTCTCTCTCTCTCTCTCCCTCTCTCTCTCCCCAATTAGATTGTGAGGTTTGCATCTTAAGGAGATTAACGTATGCGTGTATTCTCATACTTCCCCCTTAAATGTCTCCTACACTTCACTGTGATTTTTAAATTTAGAAATGTTATTAACATGAGCTCTTGCAGGAGCTAGATTTTCTTCATAATATAGCCAGCCAGACATCTACAGGCGTCTCCTAAGTACATGGGTATGACTGTCGATGCTGTCCAGAACAGCAACAACACAGAACATACATTCTCATTGCCTCCCTTTTCAATCCTACACTTGATCTTTGTTTGACACCAGGAGGCTTGTGGAGAGGAAGTCACTGCCAGCCAATGGCTGCACACACAGAAAGGGGGAGCTGGTCATGCAGGACTGGCATTTTCGTTTCAAAATCAAGTCAGGAATTGAGACCATTCTCAGCACTGCCAAGACTTGTCCTTAGGAGAGATGCTAGGATGGTGCGTCTTGGAGAGTCCAGGCGATCCCTTCAGATCCTCAGTCCCAGAGCCCTGGAGGCCTGAGGCATAGTGATTCATTTCCTTGTTTCCCTGCCGCTTTTGAAGTGTATCTGATGTACAGATAAAGACAATTAGTGTGGCCAGTTTGTATCTTAGATGTAATTTACAGAAGCACTGAGGGATGAGGCAAAGGAGAAAAACATTGCATCATAGTAATGTTTTGTTTGTTTGCGTCTGTGCTTTATGTATACATCTAGAACCTTCTCTTGTTGACACCTGGAATAGCTTTCGTTATTGTGAGAGTGATGTGCCAGTTCTAGGAAGAGATGGAGGAGGTGAGGCCAATTACTAGACGTGGGGTGTTCTGGGTGCAACGCTTCAAGTCTGAGGGCAGGCATGGAGTCCTCCTTTAGAGTTCTCAGCCGAAGGCAGATGTGGTAGGACAGCGTATTTGTCCCTCAACTAGGACAAAAGGGAGAAGTCCAGGTACTTTCATGAGCGCGAGAATGGTGGGCTCTTTATAGTTCAGAGGAGAGCATGGGGAAATGTGAAAAAAAAATCTAATTTTTGCAATAGTGAAATAAAAGTTATTTCATGGCATCAGTGGAAATGTGGAAATGGGACAGTTTCATGGAATTGTTCAGTAGTGCCCTTTTGTAGTGGGGTAGAGAGGTGGCTTTCTAGTCAGTGCATATGGTGGGGCAGGGGACATGTATGATGGATGAGCAGGTAGGCTCAGTAGATGCAAAGAGACAGAAAATGGATGAGCTAAGAGGGGATGCTGTTAACACTATGGGATTCTGGCTCAGTGAAGGCTGGGTACCCCACACCCCCGAGGGATGGTGGAGGCTGAGGACCCAATTAACAGTGGAGGAAACTAGGTTTGAAGATGGGGGTGGGGTACTCTTATCCTACTGGATTTTACCAGGAAGGTTTAAATGGGTCTAGGAGAAGTTTAAGAGCTCAACTAAAGACTTTATTTAGCCAGACCCATGATGGCTGGGAAGCCGGTTGCTGGGCTGGAACATTTTTTAAAAAGATTTATTTTCAGTCATGTATATGTGTATGTATATGTGCATGCATGTGTGAGCTCAAATGTCTGAGGAGTTCAAGAGAATGTTGGGTTCCCTCAGAGCTGGAGTTTCAGGAGCTTGTGAGCCTCTGGATGGAGTATTGGGACTCAAGGTTGTGTCCTGTGCAAGAACAGAGCATGGCTTGAACTGTGGAGGCCGAGCCATTGCTGGATGTAGGTGTGTGTGCCTGTGTGTTTGCACCCCACATGTGTAAGAAAACTGTCCTGGAAGTTTTGTATCTCGTTCGTGAGAAATCTATCATGCCTTTGCTGTGGCCATGGGTCCTACAGTTGTGTTCGGCTTTCTTGGCCCCCATTTCTTTCCTTCTGACGTAACTCCAGCACCCAGACTCGTTTTTACTAACGGGCGTCCTCACCAGCCCCGAGCCTTAGGTTTGCGGTTCTCTTCTCTGGAGAGCTCTCCTGCCTAGGCTCAGGGCTCTCTGCCTGCTCCATGCAGTTGTCAGCGGAGGTTTGCTCTGAGCCTGCATTCATCATTGCAAACTGCACATGTGCTTGAGTTTTTGTGTATACATGTATATATGGAATGTGCTTTCATGTGCATGTGGTTGTGCATGTGTGTGTGTGTGTGTGTACATGCATGAGTACGTGCCTCTGTGTGTGTGTGTGTGTGTGTGTGTGTGTGTGTGTGTGTGTGTGCGTGCCTGAGCATACATATGTGTGGGTATGTGTGGAGGCCAGTGTACATTCTTACCTGTTGTTACTTGGTTGCCATGACGATTGTTTGGGGCTCACTGTTTAGGCTAGGTTTGTTGGTCCCCAACCCATCTTCCTAGAGCTGGGATTTCAAGCATGTGTCACCATACCGAGCTCTTTTTATATGGCTTCTGGAGATTTTACTCAAAGTGCCATGCTTGCCTGGTACGTGCTTTACTCACTGATCCAACCTCCTGGGTACACACGAACTTGTATCCTCTGTCTTCCTCCCCCTGGCACGGGAGCTTCCAGGGCTAGAGCACCCCCCTCCTCTCTCTCCAGCGCCGTTCACATAACTTTGTTCAGCGTGTCTTCAGTGACCAAATGGCCCGAGTGCCCTTTCCTCCCCACCTCTGCAGCTCACAGATGTGCCACCTGTCCACCGTGTCTGAGGTTCTTTGCCACTGCCCCTCCGCACCCTGAGGGACAGTACGAAGTGCCGTGTCTTATGTGATCTGTGGCAGCTTGCTGTTCTCGTTTCCTTGAAAGAGCAGCCGTGGCTTCACAGGGCCGGAGCTAACTCGCGTTTAAACCATGGCTGGTTTCCAGCTTCGTTAGGGGCTTCCTGCTGAGGCCTGCCAATGCCTTTGTGTGGCACGCTGGCCTGTTTCCAGGAAGCACGCTCTGGTTTCTGTGGGGATGTCAATAGTTGTGACTCTTAACGGGAAGTGGCTTGCTGGTGGAATCTCAAGCGCTTTAATCATGGGCCAATTTGGGAAGAGACAGCCAAGTGCTTCAGAGGCCCTCAAGTCACCCGGCCTGTGGAATCTTTGTTTTGGGAACTGTCATGTTTTGACCCGTATGTCCTGAATTTCAGGGCAACCCAATCCCAAGGGTCAGGGAAGCTGCAAAGGAGGATCTGTGGGGTGCCCTGCAGCTGGTGCCTTTCTCTGCCTTCCTAGGCCAGGTTGAGTGGCATGTGCCTGATGCTTCAGCTTCCGTGACAGTGATCTGAACATGGTCCTGGTCCCTGCCCTTCAGGACTTGGAGTCAAGAACATGTTTGTGCCTACATTCTTTCTGAGAGCTTATAACACCCACAGCCAAGCAATTGAAAAAAATCCAGGTGCCATGCTGTGGCCTTTAGTTTGGGGGCAGGGTGTAGAGCCAGCCACAGTATCATCTTTTGTTCTATGGGTAGAACACACAGGGCAGACATACTGTTGACTTTGACCAGAAATGTGTATCATCAACTCTTCATAATAAATTGTTTAGCAATGTGTGTGTGTGTGTGTGTGTGTGTGTGTGTGTGTGTGTGTGTGTAAGTGGCTGAACACTGAACAGCAAACACAACAGCTCCCTGTACCAGAGCCAGCAGAGGTATGACATTTTCTAAGGGCTGGGTTAAAGTTAATGTGAATATTGTTGTAGGAGACTAAAGGGGCTGCCAGTTGTGCAGGAAGATTAGGTTGGTTGTATTAATCAGTAAGTGGATAATGAGATCCGTGGGCCATTTAGAAAGGGACAGGACCAGTGGGCGGGCACAAGGGTCAGTTTGGCTCCCACTGAGTATTTGTGTTTTGCAGAAGAGCGCACATTGCAAGGCATTATGATGCCAAGACCCAGGGGAGGGACCTGGGTCTAGAACACTGAGGAAAAGTATTCTAGGGGAGAGATGTCCAGCAGAAGAGTAAAGTCCTCCTCTCCCAGCAGAGGGTGCAGGCTCGGGAAAGTAGAAGGGAGTTGAGTCTCTGCCTCAGACTTGGCAGATTGTAAACTCTGTCAGGAACCCGGAGAAGGTTGGCTTGTTCTATGGGAAGGTTCTTGGGTTCTGGCTACGTTAATGAATTTCTCTGGTATAAGTTACTATTTGTAAGATATGGGTAGGGGACTCTGGACACTTTTGGAGGGTGGGGAGCACGGTGAGAACCCCTTGATACTTCACTATTATTGAGGATTGACTGGTGCCGAGTGTCTCAAAATAACAGAGAACAACTTTATCAGCAGGTCGTGATTGGAATGTCAGTTTTATTAGCTTGATGGCAAAAATATGATCCTCTTGAGTTTCGGTTTTGTCAGCTGAAGAGTGGGCAGGATGATGTTATCATGAAGAGTTGTCGGTAGAATAAAAAGTTGGCTGGTAATTGTACTTTAAGATAAGCATCAACAAGCAGGATTGGTGGTGTGGCAGAGCTATGAAGAAGATGGTGACAGTGATGGCAATGACTTAGGTTAGAAGAGCTTCATTTTTTTTTTTTTTTTTGGATACAAAATTGTGGGGGAAAGGAATCATTCTCTGTACTCTAGTCTGTACTTAGAAGGAAAGACGCCATACCTTGGTGGCCAGGCACTATCCTAGCAGACAGGAGGCTCTGGTCTCCAGCTACACACATGCACACACAGATCCAACTTCTGTACTTCTAAGGATGCCCAGGTTGACACACATCCCCGCCACCTTCTGCTCATAGCTGTATTTGTGAGATTACCCAAGATGCAGCTCGGTGGCCAAAGGGTGCATCAGGTATTTCCCTTGTGAAACAAAGACAGATGAGAGGAATTTTTAAGGTAAAAATAGAGAAAGTGGGCTTTTTTTTTAAAAAAAAATAAATGCCCTTAAGTATCATAAATAAGGAAATTGTGGGCCATTCACAGACTTCCTGAATGCCAAAATCATTTGTTCATGTTCCAAAGGGATGTTTAAAGGACACAGAGCACAATCCAAAATACATTTGGTTGGAATGAGGGTGTTGCATATTGATCAACTCTGTTCATTTTTCCTGCTCGCTTAGGTCGCCCCTTGTCATTACAGCCAACGTCAGGTGCACATTTTTCCATCAGATGTTCAGAGCACACACAGTGTGGGACCCTTGCTTTCCCCCACACCCCAGCATCCTGTCCACACTGCGCACTTGAGTATGAGTGTTGTCGCTTCCTGGTCAGTCAGTGGCTTTGAGACGTATATAGCTTCTTAAGCTTTGATGAGTCTACTTTCTGCATGGTGATGGATGAGGATTATAATGATAAAATTAACAACAACAACAACAACAACAACAACATTTTTGTGTTTACTTGCTATTGATGCTATCAAAAACTAGCAAAATGTACTGACCTCAAAGCATCACAAATTATCTTAGTTTTGGTCAGAAAACCCAAACGGAATTTTTCAAGGCAAAGCTCAAGACATCAGAAGGGCTTGTGCCCCTTCGTGACATCCTAAGGGAGAGTCTGCCCCTGTTCCTGTAGCTGCTAGGTAAGGCCTGAATGTTTCTCTTGGCTAGTGTCTCTTCTAGCACAGATGTCACCCTGCCCTCCATTGTCACATCATCCCAGAAGTTGGCCCTTCATGTCCTCCTGTTACGAGAGCCTCTGTGATTATATTGGTTCCACCCAGGAAAGTCCAGGTCATGTACTATAGTGATGTGTAACTTAGCCATAACTGCAAAGTCCCATTGGCATGTCAGGTGGTATACCCACAAGCCAGAGCCTGGATCTCTTTGGTGGATCGTGAATCTGTCTGTCATAAGATTTTACAGAGCTGTGAACCCTGATGAAATGAGATGCCCAGACGGACATACAGGGTGCACTGAGCACTGTGCATTTCACCACAGACCACCACTCCTGGCTGACACTCCTGTCATCCTCAACGTGTTTGGTAGCTGCTCCATTCAGACAGCCCTCACCCCTGCAGCTGCTCCATTCAGACAGCCCTCACCCCTGCAGCTGCTCCATTCAGACAGCCCTCACCCCTGCAGCTGCTCCATTCAGACAGCCCTCACCCCTAGCCTTGGGACACATCCCACTGCGTCAGCCTGACTTTTTTTGTCTTCCTTCGATCTTCCTGGTTCTGTTTCTCTGTTGATACACATTAAAACATACTCATCCTTCAAGACTCATTTCAAATTTCCCTTTCTGCATGAATGAACTCCCCAGTATCACCTTATTTAAGAGTAATCTCTACGAAGACAGGTATTTGTCCCAGAGGCTACTTACTGTACCTCTTGTGTCAGTGAAGACGTGTGGTCAGTCTCTGAACCAGAGTAAGCAGATTAGAGGAGTCCTGTCTAGACAGGTTGTCTGTACGACACAGTGGATAAACTTGGCTGTGGACTAGGGATTGGCACTGACATTCTGTCATTGTGCTATAGCTAGTTGGCTGATCCTGCACAAGGCTTTAATTAGCTAGTCATTTTGTGTAGATTATTATTGATTTCTCTCTCTCCTTTCCCAAACATTTCTCCATTTCATTAACTTTTAATAGAGAAAGTATGGGCACATAATAAAAATGAATCAAAGTGAGTCTCCCAGTGAGCTTCTCTTGCATATCACTCTCCAGAGGAGGTAGAGTCTCTCTGCTTCTTGTCCATTCTTCCCAAGACTCTGTGTGTGTGTATGTGTCTGTGTGTGTTTTTGTGTATGTGTGTGTGTACATGTGCATGTTTATGTGAGTGCATGTGCATGTGTATATGTGTGTATGTGTGCATATGTGTATGTGAGTTTGTGTGTGCATGTATGTTTGTGTGTATGTGTGTATACATGTGCATGTTTATGTGAGTACATGCGCATGTATATGTATGTGTATATGTGTGTATGTGTGCATATGTGTATGTGAGTATGTGTTTGTGTGTATGTGTATGTACATGTGCATGTTTATGTGAGTACGTGCACATGTGTATGTATGTGTATATGTGTGTATGTGTGCATATGTGTACATATGTGAGTATATGAGTGTGCATGTATGTTTGTGTGTATGTGTGTGTCCATGTGTATGATTATGTGAGTATGTGTGCATGTGTCTGTATATATGTGTGTATGTGAATGTGTATGAGTGTATGTGTACATATGTCTGTGTGTATATGTATGTATGTGTATATATGTGCATATATATGAATGTGTGTGCATGAGTGTGTATGTGTGTGCATGAGTTTGTATGTGTGTGTATGATATAAATGTGAATATTTTTTAACTTATATCTTTGGGATAATTCAATTGTATAGATCTACTTAGTTATTTTAAATAGGTATATAGTATTCTATTATATATGTGTGTGTATTTTTGCTTGTTTTTTTTTTCAGACAGTTTTGTTAAGTAGTTCAGGCTGACCTAGAACTCACTTTGTAGCCAGGTTGACTTGGAACTCGCTGTGTAGCCCACAGATTCATGGTCCTCCTCCTGCCTCAGCTTCCTGAGCTCCGAGGTTACAGGTGTGTGCCACCATGCCATCTCCATTGTATTTTTCAGATTGCTCAAGATCCTCCTAATTCTTTGCTATTTCTAAATTGCTTTTTTTAAAAGCAGAATGTTGGCCCTATTTTCTTTAGATAGGTGTAGCTGGTTGTTCCATTAACCATCACTGAGATTAAGGAGTTGGTTTTTGTGGAGAACTTAGAGAATTAGGACGACACTGGTGTTTGATCATCATGGAGCCTGAGAACTTTGCTTTGAGCTCTTGCTCAGACATTGCTCTAAGCAACAATGAAAGTCGGCCTTAAGGACTGGTGCAATAAGAAGGTCCTACCAGGTCCTGGTGGTACAGGGCCATAATCCCAGCTGCTAGGAAGGCTGAGGAAGGAGGACCCCAAGTTCAAGGGCTGCCTTGGCTATGGAGAGAGTTCAAGGATAGCTTGGACAACTTAACGAGATTCTATCTCAAATATTAAAAATAAAACTGAGGCTGTACATAGCTTAGCTTGTTGATAGAGTGTTCCCCTAGCATGGGTAAGCCTTGGACTCGATTCCTAGTGCTGTTAACAACAACAACAACATCAACAACGACAAAATAGAGACCGTGTGATGGCAGTGATGCCCATTGTCCCTTCTAAAGAAACTGCCCATTATTACTGAGACAACACTGGCTCTTTGTGGTAGTCAGAGAGGAGACTAGTACCTATCAAGTCTGTGTTCTCATCATGTCCAAGGGAGAAGTGAAGGCCCTTTGAAGGGCCACCTCTAGGGAAAGTTGTCTTTATATTGACCTCAGCATAAACAAACGGCCATGAGCAGTCCCATCAAGGTGATGTAGAAAGAATTCCAGGAATTCCTGCTTCATCTAATCCATCCCCCAGTATCCGTGGCCAGATAGTTCCATATAACAAGTAGCCATCTAGGTGCTTTATGGGTCTGTAAATGACATGAGCCTTCTACACTGTGGCCTTGGGAGACTTCCTGGTCCCAGCAGGGCCAAACCAATTTAGACTTCCCAGAATCCTCAGCAGTGGTGTGGTGAGAAATAATTGCCAACTCCATTTGGGTCCCTGTCACCCTCTGACAAGTGACATAGGGGCCACAGAGCTAATGTGGGAGAGCCTGTGAGAGAATCAAGGGGGGAAGAGTTGTGCCGTTAAATGCAGCGTGCTCTGAGGGCGGCAGCATGCATTCTCTTGGAATTTATTTGTCTGCTCTGTTTGGATCAGTGACTCTATTAACAGTAAAGATTTACTGCCACGGAAAGGCCTTTAGAAACCGAAGATGTCAAAGTCAATGAGGGTGCCAGTCATTTGATGCTTTCTCCCGTTTCAAGGTTTGTCACAATTGAGACCTGCTTCAGCGGCTTGAGACACAGAAATGTGCCGAGTGAGAACGGATCTGGGCAACAGCCAGGCTAATCGGGCGAGCATTAAGACTACCTCTTCATGGTTCTTGAAGATTTCATGGAGATTTTCTTGTCATTGTGGAATCTACCAGTTCCAGAGGGAGATGGGATTGGGGTCCTCCCTCCCCACCCCCCAGTTAAAGAGAATAGGAATTAGAGGCTTGGCTCAGTTGGTGAGACGCTTTCTGTTCAAGCACGAGGACTTGAGTTTGGATCTGTAGTGTCCTGTAGAAAGCAAGGCTCAGCAGTGCATACCATGGTCCCCCAGTCCCACCACAGTGGAAGGGGGAGGAAGGCAGGTAGAGCTCTGACTAAAGCCTGCTGGGCAACAGTTCTAGCAAAATTGGCGAGACTCATGTTCAATGGGAAAGCTTGCCTTGAAAAGTAAGGAGGATCGTGACCCGAGGAAGACACCTGAGCTTGACCTCTGGCCTCTGCACCCATGTGCACCCACATGTAAAAGTATTCACATGCACATGTGTCTCTGTATGCACATAATTCTCTCTCTCTCTCTCTCTCTCTCTCTCTCTCTCTCTCCACACATACACACACACACACACACACACACACACACACACACACACACACACACACACACACTTCTATTCTAGTTAAGAGCTTCCTTATTAAGACCCTGACCCCAGTTAGTGAGAATGGGCATTGCAGATTTTTTTTTTTCCTTAGGAAAAAGAATTTTAATTCTTCTAGCTTAAACATTCATGTACTCTGACATATAGGCTACTATGTAATAGCCACACGGAGGGTTTTGTAAGATACACCTCAGTGAACACAAGCTTCATCTAAATTGTACACCCGTCTTCATTCAGCGCTCACATTAGTTCTGGGAGGATGGGAAACCGAGACCGTTTCGATGTGCTCATGTGGCAGAATTTGGTTTCTATGCTGTGGGTGTGTTTGGGGTCTTTTGGCTCCGTGTGCTGAGTCAGCTCTACAGCGGCACACGTGGCACGTGACAATGGAAGAGCTAGCATTTCTCAGATCGCTTGGTTTCTGCCAGGGGAGTTGCTGAGACACTGAGAATTCCAGCTGGTGTTAAGATCTAGGCCCTTTCACTGATGGGGTCCACATGGAAGTGGGTCCCCCCCCCATTTTATGATTTGACTCTGTTCTGAGGCAATAGCTCTAAACGGTGCCTGTCTAGTTACTAGATTGTCTCAGATATCACCGACTCTATATTCTTTTCCTGTATTTTAAAAATACATATTCTCCTGGCCCTCCACCAGGGACAACAGTGTGCTTGGTGGAAAAAAGTTATATTGATTGATGGCGAGAGGCCCGGGGTAACGTTGGGAGGCCCAGTTGCAGGCTGTGATGATGGTGGCTGGAAGCGATGCCGTTAATAAAGTTAATAACACGATCAATCTGATTCATATGGAGAACAACTAAAAAGCACGGAAAGCCAATGAGCCAATAATAGCTGGCTCTCAGCTAATAGGGCCAGCCATCCCTGCATCTGATTATTCGTGGTCTAATTTGGGATGGATATAATTTTACCAAGTGGCTGGTTTAACGTACTGTCATGAATCAAAAAGGTAGCTCCCGATCCTTTCTGAAAGTCATTTCATCTGTCCACACCCCCCTCTCTTTCGTGTGTGTGTGTGTGTGTGTGTGTGTGTGTGTTTGCTTGTTTGTGTGTGATTCATATGTGAAGGTCACAGAGAGGAGAACCCAAGGGGATTGATTCTTTCCCTCTACCATGTGGGTTTCAGGGGTTGACCTCAGACTGTCTGTAGAGGAGCCATCTTGCTGGCTCCTCTTACTTTCTTCTTAAGAAACAGTCTTGCTCTGTTCCCTCAGCTGTCCTCGAAGCTCTTAGGTTCAAGCCACCATCTAGCCTCAGTTTTCTGAAGAGCTGGAACTACAGGTGTGCATTACCATGCGTACCCTCTGCTCCAAGGGTAACAGTCGGTAGTAGGTTGGTGATTTAGGAAGCACACCCAGGATTTACTTGCACTGAATTCTGGTGTCAATAGAAGACACAGATCTGGATTAGGATACTCTGAATGGCTGTGTCTTCTCACAGCTGGGGCAGTACATGGTAACCACGGTCCGCAAACCTTTAATGCCAGGTAGAAACGTAGGAGTCCTCCAGGTGTATGGCGTATTCTGATGTGTGCTGGAAGATGAGGTGTTTCTAGAGCCCAGGCCACTTGCCTCCCATTGGTCACCTGGATGTTGGATCACTGTACTCCTCGTGGCCTGGATGTCCATGGTGGACTAGGTGCAGCCATCTAAACTAGGATCCTGTTCCTGAGCCCTACTGAAGCAGCACAAGAGGGCCTGTTGTAGAGCCCTCATTTATGAAGTTAAAATCTTAAGCAGTGGCTCAAAATCCTTTACTTTCATGACGTTTGCCTCGAGTCTTGAAACTCTTGCTCTCCAAAGTCGGTACCTGACTCAGAATCAGAGCAGGCAGCCTCCAGGTGACAATTTGATTTTCTTTGGCAGAACAGCAGGGAAGGAGGGGTCGGCTTCTGCAGTTTGTGCAGTTTCTCTCTAGATGGAGAGGATCCCTTCCCACCTGAAGAATAACTTGTCTGACCTTTCTGGTCACTTGTCATAGACATTTAGTAATTTCAGGGAGGATGTGGTTTTGTTTTTGTTTTTTTTGTTTGTTTTTGAGTAATGTCTCCCTTTTATAATTCAAATACATATTTTTTGTTGGTTTTCTTTTTGTTTTGTGTTTTCTTTGTCACAGTTTGGAAACATGTCATTTTTCAGAGTACTGGAATTTTCCTTGCTCCTACTGGTCATTAATGTCTGTATAATAGCCCACCTTCTCTTTTCCCGTGACTTTTGTCACCCTGAGGGGGGAACACATCATAAACTCACATCTAATATTTTCTCCCAGATGTGGGCACATGTGTCCATCCCAGTGTCCCTTGAGTGGAGGTCAAGGACACAGTCAGATTGTAGGGATGAGGGCTTGTCTCGTCCTTCCATGGCATCACAGGCTGCTGTCAGTTGGACATAGATGTCTAGGACCATGCTGTGCCACCCACACATATTGGATCACATATTGCTTATATTCACAAACTGCCAGGTACAAACAGGCAGCACTCTTCACCCCCACTCTCCTTCCTTGGCATTTCGTTTCTTGGGCTGTGCAAAGGCCCACTAGGCTCATGTATCTCATGCTACCCCAGATGTGCTGCATAATTACATTGAAAGTGGCTGAATGTTTCATTCATCAGTTTTGCTTTTGATATTTTTAATTAGCTTCCTTGAAAGTCTCTCTCTCTCTCTCTGTGTTTGTGTGTGTGTGTGTGTGTGTGTGTGTGTGTGTGTGTGAACAATAACAATTTATGCTAACCTTTAAGCCTCTTAAGTTCAGAAAGCATCCCCTTTGGAAAGCTGAAGGAAGATAAATTTATTCACGTTGTATGGGGAAATGACAAAGTGTGCTTTTGGGGCTGGAGCTTAGGGAAGGAGGGCTGTTCCTTTAGGGACACTGTTCCTTCTGCACTGTCAGCTCCAGGGACAGAGGTGGCTCTCCTAGCAGGAAGCAGCACCCCTGCAGTGTACTGAGGAAGACCTCAGAGCCAGTGGAGGAATGGCTTAGTTAGCAAAGTGCTTAGGGACCTGAGTGCATGGGGAAAAAATAGGTGTGGGGGCATAGGCTTGTATCCCAGTGTTGGGAGGCAGAGATGGGTGGTCCTCTGGGCTCACTGGCCAACTAGTATAGCCCACAGGGCCCTTTCCAGGCTAATGAAGAAACCCTGTCTCTAAACGCTTGGAGGATGGCACCTGAGGAACGAAAATGGACGTTGTCCCTTGGTCTACACACACAGGAATGTGTACTCACAGGCTCATGGACACGTGCACATAGAAAGACATACATACATACAGACAGACAAGCATTCACACAGGCACACACAGGCAGACAGACACATATAAACACACACAGAGGAATGTGTGCCCACAGTCTTATGGATACTTGCACACAGAAAGACACACAGACACATACATAGACACACACATATACTCACACGCTTGCACACACAGACACACAGAGACACAGACAGACATACACACATATAGAGACAGAGACACACAGACACAGACACACACAGACACTCATACACACACACAGAGGCACACACACAGACCCACAGAGACACACAGAGACATACACATACAGACACACACACATACAGATACACACATACACAGACAGACAGACATACACACAGACACACACATTGGCACACACACATATATAGACACACACAGATACTGACACACACACACATACACAGACAGACAGACATACACACAGACACACACATTGACACACACACATATATAGACACACACAGATACTCACACACACACACACACACACACACAGACAGACAAAAGTAAAAGCTCAGAGGATTGAGGAGCATGCTTGGTCTTCTCCACTAGCCTGCCTCTGTGCTGTGCTCAGTGCTTGTTGTCCTGGTCTCTTAGAGACGTGGACAGTAACTTCTTGTGCACTGTATCTCCAGAGTTGCCCAAGGACTCGATGCGGTCCACACCATCTGGTACCCTGCAGTTTTCCTGTAATTTCTCTCTTCTTTTGGGAGGTCGTGTGTGTAAGGTGTATCACCTTTCCCCTGCTCTCTATGTGAAGCTATGCCAGTGAGTAGGCTCGTGTAGACATTCTCTTGTTCTTTTTATTGCGCCAGAACTGACATACCATAAACCTTATCATGTTAACCGCTTCGGGCGTGGGGTTCTATGGCCTTAGCTGTTAGACACTGTTGTGTAATCACCGCCATCTGCTTCTGGTTCCTTTTCATTTCCCGCCCTCTGCTCCATTTAAACAGTCACTCCCTATTGTCCCTTTTCCACACAATGTTACCGTTCTGTGACTGGTGTCTTCCTCTAGCATGTCGTCAAGGCTCATCTGCATTGGACCATGTGCCCGAGTCTCTGAAGGGATGACTGATGCTCCGTCATCGACACGGGATGCACGTTTCTATATTAATCCATCACTCGATTTCTCTTTTAAATCTCATAACTGTTATACGGAATGTGCTATGATTATGGCAAAAAAAAAATCCTCTCTCTTCAAATATCTCTCTTTTGTGTGTGTGTACTATACCTATGGTATGTGTGGTCATGTATAGTGGATATGTCTACATGTGCATGAGAAGTCTCGAGGTTGATGTCAGGAGTCCTCTGGGTCTGTTCTCAGTCTTATGGAGACAAGGTCTCTCTCATCTAGAAGATAGGGTTTCTCTCTTGGCTAGTCCGCCCCGCCAGCAGCTCCAGGGACCCTTCCACTTGTCTCCCTGCTCCACATCAGCACCTCATGAGGCGCCTGCTCACACTTTGATTACATCCTTCCCTATCTGCAAGCATTGGTTCAGTGTTTGGGAGGTAGTCTGGAAAACTCTTTGAGTGAGAGGGTCTATAGGGAAATGGGGAATTTTAGTATCTGTAACTTCCTGGTCTACATGGACATGCTAGTGGGCACCATTTTTTTCTCTTGTCAGGGAAACTCTTTAGGGAAGATTTTTGTTGCGTACCAAGGGACCCTAACCCGACCGTGCTATAGCAGGGTGACAAGAAACATTTCAAAATGGCCTCCATTGTCTCTATGGGCCTGTGTTGACATCCGCCATCTCTTTGCACTGGAGCACACTTTGACCATATGTTTTCTTCTTCTAAGGACAATTGGAGGTAGACGCAAAGTGATATGGTCACTGTGGCCACACTCCTTGTTCCTGTGCTGGGGACAGAGGGGTCTTTGTGCAGTCAGAGCCTCTCACCCTAACCTTACCCTAACCCTTCTTTGTCCCCCTCTCTGTTCACAGTGGGGCCTTTTCTGAAGTTGTGTTAGCTGAAGAGAAAGCAACGGGGAAGCTCTTTGCAGTGAAGTGCATCCCGAAGAAGGCGCTGAAGGGCAAAGAGAGTAGCATCGAGAACGAGATTGCCGTGCTTAGAAAGTAAGTACCAGAGAGAAGTCTCTCCTCCCCATCTTCCCTCAGCATCCTCGGGAGGAAGGATGAGGCCTGCTCCGAGGCTGCCTTCCCAGGGGTCAGAGAAGCAGAAAGGGATGCACCCTGCCGATGACAGCTGGTACTCACACAGCACTTGGAAAGTGTTTTCCTCTAGCTCTGGTGTCTTAGAACAGCTAGCAATCGTTGGGGGGAGTCCTTTCCAAAGAGCATGGTTGCAGGCTGAGTCGAGTTCAAACTGAGCCCCCATCATTCACCATAGCTGAGTGATGCGGGCTGGTTCCTGAGCCCCTAGTCTCCCTTATGAAGCAGCGCTCAGACCATTTGGCAGCACGATGTGTGGAGAATTAGTGAGATAGTGTTTTCTGAGCATGTGTGAAGTGCTTACTGTGGGCCACTTTATGGTAGTTCCTGCTGTGTCTGCTACAAATGCTAGAACATTGTTATTATTGTGAGGGGTAGTGCTTTATTTTTTTATCAGGACTCAAAGCTGGAAACCCCATATGTAATTCATGTGTGATGGAGCTCGGAATCTCAATTTCTCCAGTGCTGTTTCTACACTTTTTGACCCCACCTCCTTTCTCTGCCACCCACATAGCACTGGGAGCCCAGGAGTTTCCAAAGAACTTCACTTATTCATGGATTTTTTCCCTCTTTTCTATGTGTAATAGAAATGAAAACACCCCCCTTCAGTACAGTGTACCACCCACAGCCATTCTGATGTGCCCTGGTCCTCCCCCACAACCCCAACACACACAGTTTTTCCTCTAAGATTGGTCCTCCCCTAGTGTCAGGATTCAATCTTGACAACACATCTTAGGAAATTTGAGAGACCAAACCTTATATGGCACCTGTTTTTGTATGTTTGGCACCTGACTGGAAAATTTTTGAGTTGCTATTAATAAAAGATATTCAAAATGCCCTTGAAATTTTTGGGGTTTGGAATCAGGACATAGCAAGAAACCCAATACAAATAAAGCACGTGGAATGGGAACAAGCCTTTTAGGGGCCAGAAAGAAACTACCACCTACCGCACATCCTTCCCATCTAATCTTTCACTCCATTTCTTCTGGGACCTTTAGTGACATGGAGCAATGATTTGCCACCAGCCATCTAACCCGGCACCTCTGAGGTGGCCAGAACAGTCTGTCCTGTTCTGACCTTAGGCAATTCAGAGAAGAACAGAGGCTTAGTACTGGTACATCAGAACAAATGAGCCTCCATGGCTCTTTAGGGTGGGGGTTTGTTTTTACTCATTTGTTGAGTTGGTGTCCATGGTCTCTGGGGTGTCTGTGGGAATCTACGGAGTTTTAGGCCGTCCCGAGGAGGATTTCAGGAAATAGTTCTGTGGAAGAGAGTCTGGGAAAACGAAGCAAGAGTATCTGCGTCAGGCAGCAAAACACACGTCAATGAAACATTTATTGAAATGGCCTTTTTCTTTTTTTCCAATGTGAAATCAGTGTTTGAGGAAGAAGTTTGTCACTGGTGACGTGAAGTTGTAGATGTATTGCAGACAGCTGACATTTTAGATGCAACTCTCCTTCCAAAGGTTCCACTTAGAAATAAAAGAGCCCAGGAGGCCCGTAGGTTGTCTGGGCTTAGAAATAAAGGAGCCCAGGAGGCCCGTAGGTAGTGTTGGAGTTATTCTCCATCCTCATGGGCCGTGAGCACAAGTAGAGACTTTATAAGTTTGTTGTGTGTATGATAAAGGCGTAAACTCTGGTTTAATCAGTTTCTCCACCCAGTACCTCACTAATGATTACCTAGACAGGGTATTTAAACCAGGGAGGACTATGGATTTGGAATAACCTCTTTTGATATCAGCCCACTATCAGTTAGAATGCCTGGAGGCTTGGACTCTTCTCGTGAGAGTAAAGAACAAAGACACGATTTCTCAAGAGATAAGAGGTGGTTTATCTCCTAGGCTGGTTTATTTCGTTAATCTTTTGCAAATGATTTACCGGTAGGCTAAGGGACACTTCACACCATAAACAGCAGAAAGAGAAGCATATAGGCTCTAAAGAACATAGGTTGGAACCACGTATAGAAGGCTGCCATGGTGATGTTCATATATTGAAGAAATATCCATCAAGTTCTCAGCATTCATCATATCTTAGAGTTTCTATTGCTATGATGAAACACCAGGACCAAAAGCAGGTTGAGGAGGAAAATGTTTATTTTGCTTATATGTCTACATTGTAGTTATTCACGGAAGGAAGCCAGGGCAGAAATTCAAATAGGGCAGGAACCTGGAGGTAGAAACTGATGCAGAGACCATGGTGGGGTGCTGCTTCCTGGCTTGCTCAACCAACCCAGGACCACTGGCCCAGGGAAGATACCAACCACTCACAAAGGGTTGAGGCCACCTCCATCAATCATTAGTTAAGAAAATGCCCTGCAGCCAGATCTTGTCCAGGCATCTTCTCAGCTGAGGTTCCCTCTTTTCGGGGACCTCTAGCCTGTGTCAAGTTGACATCAAACTAGCCAGCACACTCCAGGGAGTATCACTATTAGACATGGAGTAGTTCTTGATACCTGAGATTTGCTGTTAATCAGTAGGATAAAGTTGTAGATGATTTAATAACAGTATGTCCAGGAGATCCAGGGATGGTATTGAGCACAGGTTACATGGAGGAGGGGCAGCCACATAAGTGTATTTTTTTTTTCAGGACAAAAAGGCAGATGGACAGTCCAACCAGTAGGAGTAACACAAGCAGAAGCTAGGAGACAAGGACTGGATATGTAGTCTTGTGGTAGATGGGCTTGATTTTCCACATTGGAAAAAGAGGAAGAAGAAGAGTTGAGAGATGAGAGAGAAGGATGGGTGTGGGAAGATATTAGGAGGTGGCAACGAGGCTATTATTCTGGGGAGCTGGCTCCTTTGATGGGGCTTTGAGGAGAGGCAAAGGGATTCTTTTCTGAAGAATTTTGAAGAAAGGTAGAGAGGCCTGTTCTAAACTTTGCTCTGGACCTTGGGCTCCATGCAGTAGATATGAGGAGTGATAGGGTTATCAAGAAAAGGCAAGATGATAAGGATTTATCATAAGCTGTATTAAGGCAGAACTGGTTGGAGAGAGCAGGAACCTCATGAGGACATGAGGTGAGTCATATGGATAAATGAAGAAGGTATGTTGACTCTATGGAAGAGATGGCTATGGATGAGGACATTAATACAGAACTGACTCCAAGAGGTCAAGATTTGGAAGAGGCAGAGAGGCGTTGAGGGACAGATAGGAGGTGATGGTAATGCTATGGTTTCTGATGGGGTAGTTGGGTAACCAACCACCTCTTTAACTGAGATGATGATCCAAAAAGGTAAAGGATGGGGTTCTGACTTGGACATGGTAGATTGGAGGTCTTGGGGATGTCCAAGTAGAGTTGAAGGATTGACTTTCCAGGGCTGGACCTGACCATGATCTAGGCTTTGGTAGGTAGTAAACATTTCTGAGACATGTACTAAAATACATCTTGGGGAGGATCATGGAGAGATGGCTCAGTGCTTACAAGCACTAGCGCTCTCTTTGAGAGGACACGCTTGATTCTCTGCACTCACATGGTGGCTGACAACCCTCTGTAATTCCAGTTCTATGGGGAATCCAACTTCTGGTCTCTGTGGGTATTAGGTAGGCAAGTGGTGCACATACATACGAGCAGGTAAAACACCTACATGCCTAAGGTAAAGCAATAACATTTAAATATTGGAGAATCCATTAATGTGCTCTCTCCTGGGGACGACTGCCTCCTGCTCTCAGTACTAAGTAGCCAGTTGTTCCTTGTATGGGATTGAGCTTCCTGGGCTTTCTCCTCTTCTCATCAGCAGGTCTACAGTAGTCCTTGTTCAGCTCATGTTACTGCTGTCATGTTGGAGAGACTTTATGGTGTAGCTTCTGATGTTTCCAGGAGACACACCCTTTCATCAAACTCTCTGGCCCTGTGGTTCTCATCGCCGTTCCAATCCCTCTTTTGCAGTTTTCCCTGAACCTTGGGTACCAGAGTTGTATGGTAGACATACTCCTTGGGACTAGGCTTCACAACTCTGCATTTTGGTTGCTTATGGTTTCCCATAATGGTCCTCCATCTGTTGCAAAGAGAAGTTCCCTTGACGAGGCATGAAGACCTAAGAACAAATACTTAGAAGCCAGTTAGAGACTATGCTGCATTAGTGAAATGGTGGTTGTAGGGTGCCCTCTCAAGATCCCTGAGTTCATGAGCCCTGGAGAGTCAATTAGGCTTCGGGTACCAGGCCTTGTTTCTCTTTGTTGGAGTGAGCCTTGAGTCCATTTAGAGAGCTGTTGGTTACCACCAAGGTGTGCATGCCACTATTACATCCTTAGATTTACTGTGCCATGGTGGTCATTGTTGTGGTCTGTAAGCACCATAGGTGTCCTCGTATGTATTATA
The DNA here is from genome assembly GCF_021556685.1 of Rattus norvegicus. Taxonomy (NCBI): domain Eukaryota; kingdom Metazoa; phylum Chordata; class Mammalia; order Rodentia; family Muridae; genus Rattus; species Rattus norvegicus. Next base: position 79,562,961 of record NC_141550.1, read on the forward strand.
TTTGAGTAGAACTGTTGGTTGCTTCCCTGAAAATACACATACAAGAAACATTAGACAGACTGAGTGGGTTGTACCTATATATATTTAGGAGAGTGTGCGTGTGTGTGTTTGTGTGTGTGTGTGCACACATGTGTATGTGCATGTATGCATGTGTGTGTAATAACAATTAATGAAAAATGAGACTGTGAACTTGAAAAAGAGCAAGAGGGTGTATGGGGGCTTGGAGAGAGAAAAAGAAAGGGAAAAAGGATGTAATTTCATTTTAATCTAAAAAAGTAATGGAAATTTCAAAAGGAAATAAAGGTAACTTTGTTTCAGCTACAGAAAAGAAAACAAATTTTGGTGCAATTTAGCAGTCGTTCTAGGTAGGGTCGAGATGGTCCATTCATATCCCCTGGCCGTTTGTGCCTCTCATTACAGAGTTTCATCCTAATGTGCCCATTTAAGGGCCCGCCTGTCCTCCTACATGCTAAGTTTATTGTAGGGTGAGAGATTTATTTATTTCATTGGATAAAAGTAATACGACTAATACATCCTAGCGGATGTCTTTGCACTTGCTCTGAAAATAGTCCTAAAATGGATTTCCAACTTGATAAGTAGATATTAAATCGACTTCAGAGCGGGGAAGAAAAAAGAAGGCCGATAAGCATCATGGGTTGTTGCTATGCAGCAGAGAGAGCTGCCTGCCTGACTTTGGGGTTCAGTGGGCTGGACTTACATGATTCATCCTGAGCCCTTACAGACGGAATGGTTAGCCGTGACCCGCAAGCACGGTATTTTATGCAGTATGGAATATAACACCACTCGCATCCCTCACCTTGGTTGGATTATCCTTTATGATTTCTGGGTTATTATTTACTTCCCATCTGATATCATAGCCTCACCTCCAGCATTTTGCAGGAGGGGGGAGACATATGCATTTACATTCTGCATTGAAAGGAGAGACGAAGAAAGAAGGAGATGCATATAGGAAAGCAAGCAGCAGGAAAAGCGAAAGGGATGTGTGGAGGGACTTGGGGAAACTGAGGCTCGGGTTGCTTAAATGTGAAGTTATGTTAAGGAAACATGGAAGTGGTCCATTTTCCAACATGGAGTCTATGCCTAAGAAAGAAGTTGGCCACTGGTGAAATGAAGTTGTAGATGTGTTCCAGACGTTTGACATTTTAGATGGAATTCTGGATGGGTCCAGAGCCCATCCGGATGGATGAAACTTGGCGACAGGACTGAGCGTGCCATTCCGATGGTTACCTTGCAGGCTGCAGAGATTTTCTTTGGGAAAGGGCCCGGGGAAGAACTGCTTTGCGACTGGCTTATCAGCACCTTGACAGTACCCTGAGGAAGTATGCGGGTGGCGATGGTTCACGTGTTTACTCTGTTGCACTGGTTCTTACCCCTGGCCGTCCATTGACATTAGCTGGATGGGTTTTAAGAATACACTGATGGAGGCTGGAGAGAGAGGGTTCAGCCTTACCAGTGCTGATTACTCTTGCAGAGGATCCCAGTTCAGGTCCCAACATTCATGTTGCCAACTCACGAATGCCCATAAATCCAGCTCCGGGAGAGCCGATACCTCTGACCTCCATGACACCCACATTCCCTCATGCCTCTACCCATACACACGCTTGTACACACACTTACACATTATTTAAAATAATAACTCTTTTTCAAGAGAGAATGCACCGATGCCTATCCTGATCTAATAGAGTTAGAATTGGATGTTATGATGCGTGTTACAAAGTCAGAGAGGGGGCTGGGGAGGTGGAGCAGTAAGTAAGTGCTTGTCAGAGAAGTATGAGGGGCTTAAGCCGTCGCATCCATTCTCACAGACTGCAGCCCCCAACCTGTGTGTGTGTGTGTGTGTGTGTGTGTGTGTGTGTGTGTGTGTGTGTGTGTGTGTGTGTTAAACTAGATGCTGCACTGTATACCTGAAAACCCAGCACTGGGGAACTGGGGGGTCAGAGATAGGAGGATTCCTAGAGGTTGCTAACTACAACAATTGAAGAAGGTATTTCACATCGACCTATCCTTACTCAATACATAAGCACGGAAGAGAGAGGGAGAGAAGGAAGGAGAGAGGGAGGGAGGGAACAAGGGAGGGAGGGAGAAACACAGAAACAGAGAGAGTTAGTTCCCTTGGACTGTCCAGTCCGTGTGAGCCCTTCCCTTTACTATTTCATGGCTTCAATGCCTTCCCAACTCTGACCTCAGGTGTCTGCTTTCTGAAACTATGAAGTTTCCATATCTAGCCCCGAACTTAGAGACATGATGCTGACAACGGGGGCAATGAGTAGGGGTAGCCCAGGGTGCCTGGGAGGCCAGAAATATGGAAAGATGGGTGCTTGTTGGAGAGGTGAGGGCAAGGAGGCATTTCCACTAACTGCAAGTCCTCTCTGGCTTTGTAGACAGTATTAGTTAAGATCTCTAGAGAAAGGGCCATTGGGTTGTGTGTAGATATATGGAGAGATGTGTTGGGAGTCATTGGCTCATGCAGTGCCGGAGAAGTTCACCTGTTTTCTGTAACCTGGAGCTGCAGGGCAATTCAGTCCACACCCAAAGCTCTGTGAGCCAGAGGAGCTATGGTTTAACTATTAGTCCAACTTTGACCAGGAAATGTCAGTGTCCCCGGTGTGCCCATTTGTTCTGTTGTAGCTATCAAGGGATAGAGTGGTGCCTACCACTTTGGTGAGTGTAATCTTCCAGAAACGCAGAGAGGGGAGGGAGGGAGAGAAGGAGGGAGAGGGAGAGAGAGCTGTCAAGGAATAGAGTAGTGCCCACCATTTTGGTGACTGTGATCTTCCAGAAACACACACACACACACATGCACACGCACACGCACATGCACACACATACACATGCATGCACATACGCACATGCACACGCACACGCACACTTCTAAACACTGCCTCACCAGCTGTTCAGGCATCTCTTAGCCTAGTCAAATGGACACGTTAGGACGTAATACCCAGAACATGTGGACAGCAACTCCATCAACCAATATGCGCCGTACTCTAGAAGAGGAATGAGAGGCGGAGCTGATGCTCCCCCAGCAACAGAGTGAGCTCGTCACTTGAGTAAAGCTTGGCTGCTCCCACCACCTTTTTATGCTATATATATGACTCTGTAGGTGTTTGGCGTAGTGGAAGAACAGTGTACTTCTGCATGTTCTGCACAGCTCTACTCGTCTTCACGCTCACTCCTGTATTAACTCCCATTCTCCCGATGTATGTAATTACTTGGGGAGTTGGTTCTTATGCGAACAAGGCTGTGGTTAAATCCCCCAAGTAACACATCTTGGCAAATATTTTCTCCCTTTTGCTGTAAACTTACTTAGCTAATGATGTATTTAAATGTCATTTAAATGATTCTGAAAAAAAGTGTGTGTGTGTGTGTGTGTGTGTGTGTGTGTGTGTGTATCTTATAATATAGCAGTCCTAAAAAATGAAAATCAGAATAGCTTTCATGGGAGAATCAATTCCATGAAAGGTTAAGTACAAAGAGTTCTTAGAAAGAATCAAAATAAATGCACACCGAGGTTTAGTCTGGCTTTTCTGTCCTTCTGGAGGCTGTATCTGTTCTGTCCTGCCTTCAACCTTATTTACACGGGGAGTTGAACTATTCTAGCACTCTCTAAATTCAGAATCACCACAGGCAGTTTAGATGGTGTTTAGCATTTCACTGTATTATTAATTTTTTTTAAAAAATTGATTTAATTTAATGTATATGGGTGTTTTTTGCCTGCATGTATGTCTGTGTATCAGATGTGTCCCTGGCGCCTATAAATGTCAGGAGAGGGCATCTGATCCCCTGGAACTGGAGTTACAGATGATTGTGAGACACCAAGCGAGTGCTGGGGGTTGAACCTAGGTCCTCTAGAAGAACAGTGCTTTAACTGATAACCCACATCTCCAGACCCTTGTTCACAGTCTTCATGCTATGTAAGCAAAACTCTTTTTCTCAGGGTTGAAAATTAAGGTCAGAGGTCGAAGCCAGGTTTTAAGGAGATGTACGCCAAGGGAATTTTTTCTAAAATAACAATTGTGTAGAATTTGATAAACCTTGTTTCATATTAATTTCTAAGGTACTTACATTTTTCTTTCATAGGTATTTGGGAAATAGTTTTGAATGTATGATATAGACAACTGAGAGATAAAAGATCTTAGAGAAATGCATTGTTGAAATAGCAACAGGATTCATACTGGGCTATTGTTCTGTTGAATGAACTAATGAGTTAAATTTCCACCGATATGTACACATGTATGCATGCACACACAAATATGCCGTATGTATATGACATTAATATATTTTATGAATGCCTCATTTTCTCATCCCATATTAAATAATAAAACATTCTTCATGCCTCATAAACATATCCTTGATTCTATTTAAAAAGTCTGCTGTCTGGGGTACCTGACGATGGTAAGGTATAGGAAAAGCCATTTAGCATTTTCAGATGTTGGGCATCATGAATGCAGGCTCTCCCACCCTGTACCCTTGAAAGAGCTTACGATATTTCTGTGAGTAGAAACCACTTTGTCTGCCCTGCCTCTAGAAAGAGAAACTGAGGTGTCCATGTGCAGTTCCGTGAGCAGGGCAGTCAGGATGAGAGTGAAGTCCTCCTTCAGCGAGCCGCCCTCTGCCCTTCAGAGTCCCCAGCCTGTTCTTTCTAGTGGTCGCCTGTGTGACTCGTGCAGTCCTATAGAGCTTGCAGGAAGCCTCTGTCTTAGGACTTCTAATGACCAGGAACATCCATGCCCTCAGCTCTTTATTACACCAGTCAAATACAATTCTAGATCGCCTCTTATGCTAGCAAGGAAGGACAGATATGAACGAGCCATGAGGCCAGTGATGGGCCATAGAAAGAATCCTGCCAGCATCTATCTAGCTCTCCGCCAGGAAAACATTAACAATTGAATTTACACGGACACACTTTCACATAAGGTACCCCAGCAGTGGTTCATATATAGAGAGATGTAGTAATTCACCCTGTGCTTCAGCTCCTGCTGGAGGGGTTGGAGCCCCTGAGAATCCTGGCTGCCCACAGCTTCATCTCTGCAAATGTTTCCCATGCATCTTATGCTTATATTTCAGGGGGTGTCTGGCTAGGCTGTGGGATGAGGGAGAAGGTGCCTTCCTGGAAGTCGTGTTACTCAAGTTTTGCATCTAAAGGCTCCCTTTGCAGCTCAGGCAGGTCCTGATGCCACAAACATACAGTGGCAACAGGGGTAAGGTGGTTGTCCCTCTCTTACTATTTTGGGGTGGGGAGAATCTTATGAAAACATTCCCTGGGTTAATATCTTTTTTAATGGGAGCTGCTGAGCACCAGAACTGGAAAATATGCTTAAAGCGTGATTCTCCCGACTTCAGGACACATAAACGGACCCAGAAAGATAGAGCAGCTTGCCCCAGGACACAGAACATACTTGGGCAGATGTGGAACCCAAGTGATTTCTGGACTTCTAATTTAGAACGGTTTCCATGGAGCCACACCGCTTCTCTCGTGGAGCGTCTTTCAGAAAAATGTAAGAAAATAACTTTGCAGAAAGAAAAAGGAACGAAAGAAAGACAGGCTTTGTGGCCCATGCCTTTAATCCCAGCCCTTGGGAGGCAGAGGCAGATGTGAGTTGAAGGCCAGCCTAAGCCACATAGTGGGTTTTAGGACATCCAAGGCTACCTAGTGAGAAAGTGTTTCAAAACAACAACAAAAACGAAAACAAACAAACACCAACCCAATAAAATAACAGAAACTTTCCCTCCTCTTTAAAAGCCCCTTGGCATGTTGACAAGGCCTCAAAAATCTCTCCAATAGCTGGGCTGGCTTCCAACATGGGACATTGAATCTGGCTTCTGAAATTCCCCTGGCAATTTCAATTCAATGTGCTCTTCTCTGGCTTTGCCCCTTAGTGACGATGCAGTGTGACTGGAGAAGCTAGAGTTCCTCTGGATTCTGCTGCCTCTGGTCCTCTGGCATTCCTGGAAAAGGAGATCCAAGGTCAGCCCAGAGCCCAGAGCCAAAGATCCAGCATGGAAAAGGCATCTTTCCCATATCGCGTGCACGTGACGGCCACCGCACCCTTCACCTCTGCCTTGTCAGTAGAACAGAACAAGAAATAAGCCAGGCAGTGGGACAATCTGGAGAATGTGGGAAATGTTACTCAGGCTGTATGGGCAAGATTTCTGCATTAAACTTTTACTCCCTGTCAGATAGGCCCAGCTTCCCAGCCACTATGGATGGTTCCGTGTGGTGTTGTTCTGAGGGAAATCCTTCCTGAACTAAGGTGACCACATCCCCCGCCATCAGGTTCTTACAGCCTGGGAAATCTGGTCTAGATCTGTGGGAGTGCAAGTCAAATTCAACCCAAGGATATATTCTTCTTTTTCTCTTTTTATTTCTCAAGTGGGACTCTAGAGATGGCTCAGTGGGTCAAGTGCTTCCTGACAAGCATAAGGATTTAATTTAGCATCTGTGTAAACAGCCAGGCTTGGTGTCACATCCCTGTCACTCTAACACTGGGAGCTAGATAAGGGTGGAGCAGGGTGGACCCCTGGTGATCGCTGGCCTGCCAGTCTAGCAGGAACAGACATCTCTAGGGTTAGTGAGAAACTTCCTCTACAAGTAAAGTTTGGAGTGAAACAAGACACTAGAAGATGACCACCAGCTTCCACACGTTTGTGTGCTGGTGAGCACATCTGCACATGTATGTAAAAACACGCACACCCCTCGTCTACCTCCCCAACCTGCCCGTACACACTACATGATGTTTTTGCTTCTAAACTGAATAAGAGACTCCCTAGAATAGCTGATGCTGGAGTAAAAACTTGTTTCTGTCATTTAACGTTTATATTTAGGAAAATTTACATATTCATGTCTAAAAAGAAAATTGCCACGGCGGAAGAGTCCATGACCTCTTGGGCAGGCTGTCTTGTTCTCGGAAGCACGGAGTTGCCTAGGTGACTCAGCTGTCAGGTCCCTGAGTGAAGCTGTCTTCCCAGAGTACTCCGTAATCTTGTATTAACACCTCGGAAGGCAAACCAGAGTCATAGCCCATACTTACATTCTGGTGGCTTGAGGCAGGAGGATTGTTAAAGTTGGAGCCCATCCTGCTCTACACAGTGAATTCTAAGTCATCTGGGGCTATGCAGGAAGACCTGTGTCAAACAAAATAGAGTACTCAGGAGGCAGATCTGTTTGTGGCCTCCTCCTCTGTAACTCAGAGATCCTGCTTAACAACAGACGGAATCCTAGGTCTCGGGGATGCTTGTGCCATACCACTGGGCTACACTGCTCACCCCGTGTAGGCCCACTGTGGTTTGGCTTTGTATTCTTTGGATCGAGAACAGGAGATTTTGTGGGTGGCGCTGCTTTTACTGAGTCAGGTTTCTTTAGAGAGGTCAGCGGAATGGCTGAAACTTTGGCAACTTCTGGGGCTCAGGATGGAGCTCTCAGCTTGACCTCCCCGGCTTCCATTTAATTAATTTGTTGAGTTCTTCTTTTCTTAAAACACCCTAGAAGATTATAGACAAGTGGGTGGAGAGCTAGCTTTAGTGCGCCAGCAATATTCAGTTGGTCACTGAACTAATTTCTGAAGAGTGTAGTCAACAGTTTTCCTTCTAAACTGATCTAAGTGATCATTTATTACACAGACCCAAGTGCATTATTAACTCATGGAGGCAATTGTTTGGGGGACAATCATTCAGCCTATTACAAAATCTATTACCAATGATAGTCGGTGAACGTGTCTTTCAAGAAGATAATATGCGTCTTTAAAAAGTAATCCAAAGAGTTGTTTTCTCTCGTAAGAACTCTGTGTCAGCAACTGTCGTTGTGAAGAAACAAATTGTGAAGCTGTGCTCGGGAAGGAGGCCGGAATAGTTCACAGTATTGCCGCAGAACCAGAGGGACAGATGGTCAGAGTGGCCGAGTGGGTTCTAAGAGTACACAGACTCCTGAGTCCTCTGCACTGGGCGGTGGGTTGGGGAGGTCGGTTAGTGTGTCCCGTGATTTGCCTGTCCAGCATCGAAACTCTTTATTTCTTCACCTAAATCAAAATTATTTGACATGAAATAGCATAATATCAACATGTTACAGAGAATGCCCCTCCCCCCAGATCTCAAGCTAACATACAGTATAATGTGTTCTATGATGCCATTTCCCCGTTTCCCCTCCCCCTTTTCTTCTGGGTTGTTTTTGAGTTGGGGGTGGGAGGCTCAGGTCCCACAATGCATTCCAAGGTGAGTTTGGTTCTCCCGCCATAGTCCCTGAATGCTAGGATTACAGGATGCCTCACCACGCCTAGCTCTCACGGCATCTTTCAGGATGATGTCTTGGGTAGGTCTTGAGAGGTCTGCTTGTAGTGGGGTCACTTTGGAAGCACCAGATCTTGGAAGCTCATCAGGGCTGGCCTCTTAGTACTTAGTACTTAGGCTGTGATCTCATTCATTATTCTGAGCAGTTTGCTTAGGGTTCAAACCCAGTTGGAAATTTTTTTCTACCAATCTTAATAATTGCCCAGCAAAGGTAAGTTTATAGTGCTTTCATAATTACTTTTGATCATAAAACCTACCTAGGAAAGGAAATACTAAGTTACTGAAGCCTGGGAGTCTCAGTACTTTTCATTCGAGCAGCTGCGGTGACCCCACTGGGAGCCTTCATTCAAGAGGCTCCAAATTCCTAAAGTAACTTCTTCCTCTAAAAATGGCTTCCTCTAAAAGATGACCCAGTGGGTAAAGGCACTTGTTCACAAACTGACAGCCTGCAAGGTGTTCTCTGACCTGCGCACACACGATAAACACACACATAAACACCAAGTGTAAAATTTTGGGACTGGAGATATGGCTCACTGGTAAGAGCACTGGCTGCTCTTGCAGAGGCTGTGGGTTCAGTTCTTAGCACCCACATGGTAGCCCACAACCACCCATGATTCTAGCTTCAGGGGAGTGAGTGCCTTCTCCTGGTCTCTGTGGGTACTGTGTGCACACACACATGTGTGTGTATGTGTATGTGTGTGTGTGTATGTATGACATATATGGTATATATGATATACATGATAGATGTGATATATATGATATGCATGATATATATGATAGACGTGATAGATATGATATATATGATGTATATGATATATATGATATGTACGATATATATGATATGTATGGTATATATGCTATATATGACATATATGATATATACATGATATATATGATATATGGTATATATGGTATATATGGTATATATGCATAGGTACATGTGGACACACATTAAATGAATTCTGTGAATCTTTAAAAACATTTCTTTTATGTGTATGAATGATTTACTCTCATGCATGTATGAGATCTAATGAGAGCATCAGATCCTCTGGACTTGAAATTGCAGATGATTGCGAAGTGCTCTGTGTGTGCTGAGAACTATACCCAGGTCGTCTGTAAGGACCGCAAGTGCTCTTCACCACCTAGTCTTCTCTGCAGGCCCCAGATAAATAACTAAATCTTAAATGTATGGATTTTAGAAATTTGCCTGATAGCTCAAATTCTAAATCACTTCAATTTGCCTTTTAATTACACAGAACAGGAGTTTTAAAGTCTAGCTTCATGTTAATGTTCTCATCCCCAAGGCGGTAGTGCCAGGCCTCAGGAAACTGGTTAGGTTGTGAGGGCTCCACCCTGTAGAACTGGTTAGGGAACGTACAGAAAGAGACTCAGGAGAGCTGAGTAGAAGTTCCTGTGATGTGAGGACACAAGGAGAATGAGCTGGGAACCAGGGAAGAGGCCTGCACTAGCTCGACTAGCTGTGCATCTGTTGGTGCCTTGATGCTGGGCTTCCTCACTTACGGACGGTAGGAAGTACATTTCTGCTGCTCACAGTCCACCCAGCACATGCTACTTTGTCATAGCATTTTGAGCACACTGTGATCAAAGCCACGTTACCAGTGCTTCTGATGTTATTGGTGTCTCCCCCAAATCCTTCCAATCCCTCTGGTCTCTGGTCTTCATTCACATTCCTGGGGTAGATGGAGCTGTGGCTTCCTCCCAGCAGGCTTCACAGAATTTCCTCTGCCTGAAATGCTCTATTCTAACCTGATCTGGTGTCTGTGTTGGGATCGGGGCCACATGGTCTTCTGTTCATCCACACCAGCATCCTTTGGGACCTGCGAGACATGAAGATGCTCAGGCCTCACCCCAGAGCCTAGTGGTAAAACGATCCTCTCTGAGGCCTGTCTACTCTTTTGGCTTTGTGACAGGATTCACATTCCAAGTTCACTCTCAAGAAGCACACAGTTGAGCTAAGGACAACAACCAGCACAAGTCACAAAATAATCCCTTAATGTTTTAAACGATGTCCAGTTTCGGCTTGGAATGCTGTGAGATGCTTAAGGGAGATCATTTCTATATTGACCCCAAGGGAAGCCTGATCAGGAGACATCCCTGCAGGGCCCCCATGGTGGCCGAGCTACCCAACCTCTGTGCTGTAGCAGCTTCCGGCATTGTCCTCCGGTGGGACACTTGTCACCATGTACAGTGATGTTGCCTGTTTGCTTATCTCTCCTCTCTGTCATATTCCCAGCTCTTTGAGGAGAGGGACAATAAGCCAGAGGGGTTTGTAAGTGTCTCTTGTACTTGGCGAAGTTCTTGTCTCACAATAGACACTTGGGATATTTTCTGGTGAATTTTACCAGTTCCCAAGAGGGAAAAATGAGGAAATAAACATTTACTTCCTCTCCTCTGTTAAAATTAAAATGGCTCCTGTTGGGTCAGTTATAATGTTGCTCACCTGAAACCCTAGCCTCAGGAAGGATAAGGTAGACAGATCAACAGTTTGGGGCATTCCTAGCTATGAAGTCATAAAGCCAGAAAAAAAGGACCAGCGCCAGACACCACCACTACCACTACCACAAAACGAAACACCAACAACAACCAAGTCGACTCCTGACTTCATTGCTTAGCAGGCTTACAACTGCTGTTTTGAAACTCTACACATGTATCCTAACAGAAGTATTTTGACAGTAGCAAATATGTACTCATTTCTGAGACGAAAATAGCACTGAAAGAAAAGGAGGGGGCAAAGAAGGGGAAGAAGTGGAGAGGGAGGAGGGGGAGGAAGAGAAGGGGAAGAAGAAGAGGAGGAAAGAGAAGTTTCAATCCAACATAACCCTGACAGCAGGCTGGGAGTGTAGCTTAGCCGTCAAGTCCACATATGCACCTGGATTGAGACTCTGAATTCCATTACTAATGACACATTACAACACGACAACAACAATGACAACAACACTTCCTAGCAGAAGTGGGCCAGAATTTCCGGTTTTATTGCTGGTTCTTAGGTGGAACATTGAATACATACTTTAAAAACTCACTTTTAAAATTTAGACCACAAAGGGAGATTTGTAAATGATAATTAAAGATCTCTCTCTCTCTCTCTCTCTCTCTCTCTCTCTCTCTCTCTCTTCCTCTCTCTCTCTCTCCCCTCTCCCTCTCTCCCTCTCCCTCTCTCCCTCTCTCCCTCTCTCCCTCTCTCCCTCTCTCCCTCTCTCTCTCCATCTCTCCATCTCTCCCTCTCTCCCTCTCTCCCTATTCCTCTCTCCCTCTCTCCCTATTCCTCTCTCCCTCTCTCCGTCTCTCCGTCTTTCCGTCTCTCCCTCTCTCTCTGTACACTCATGTATAGAGGCCTGGGTATCTCCCTCTGTTTTCTACCTTAAATTTTTTCTTTAAAAACAATTTAATTATTTCCCCATCTCTTCCATAAGACTCCCCAAACACTATGTGAGTGCTAGGAACCAAACCTTGGTCCTCCGAGAGAGGAGGAAGTTCTCTTAATCACAGAACCCTCCTTTCAGCCCTTCCACCTTATTTTTAAAGACAGGGTGCCTCGCTGAATCCGGAGCTCTTCGTTTCAGTTGTTTCAGCCGTGCTGGCTTGTCAGCCAGTGCCAAGCCTCCTCCTGTCTCTGTCTACCTCCCACAGTGCCATGGTTACAGGGTTGCAGGCATGCTTTTGTTGTGTGGGTGCTAGGAACTAGGTCCTTTCTAACTCAGTAAGCACTCTGCCCCTTGAGACATAGTTTTCAGCCTCTATGTTTTTAATCCCTCTATAATTTTAATATGAAAAGATGCTATTAATGGCTCCAAAGTTTCAGTGAGTAAACAACCTTCTAGAAAGAAACCCATTTTGAGTTGAATTAATGGATTTTACACCTCATTTTTGTGCCTTATTGATGACTTAACATTTTTCAAAAAAACAAGTCAAGCTGTATCCCCATCTCTAGGCATCGAGAGTTGAGACTGGGGAGCTTTAAAACCAAAGACGCTGAAGGTCTCATAAGAAAGTGGCAGGGGCTAGGGAAAAAGAATTCAGTAAACCAGAAGGTGGCATGGAAAGGCTTCACTTGTGAGGAGTCACAGGAAGTTGCTCAGTGGTTAGAGCAGCCAGAACAGGTGTGAGAGCAAAAGAAGCATAGGCTGTGTCTGAAGCTGGTTGGGATGTCTGAGAATGTGCAAGCATAAAGGAGGAGACTGCTAAAGTCAGAGGCCAGAGGGGCCCCAGGAGACTAAGGGCCTTGTCCTTTATTTGGTAGCCAGTGAGGTTGAGCCATTGACAATCTTGGCATGAAGGTGTGCTGGGAAGTTCAAGGATGGTTCTCAAGGTAGTGCAGAGGATAGAGGTTAGTTAGAGAGGCATTGCGGTTTGGCTGTGAAATCCCCCCCCCCCCCACCCCATGACACACACAAGGTTATATGTTTGCCCAGCTAGTGGGACAGTGTTAGGAAGTCAACAGTGAGAGGAATGAGTTTTCAAGTCTGAGTAATTAGAGCTGTGCTGGCACTACTCATGGAAATACAGAAGTGAAGAAAAGGGCACCATCACATGGGATTGGCCATTTGGTCCTTGCTCTCCTTTCAGTGGGATGTCTGAAGGCAGAATTAATTAAAATGACCCATAGGCCCAAGAGAGATGAGGCTAGGCCTGAAAGCAGTTACACTGTGAGGTCTCTAGCCCTGTAATAGAAACGAGGCCTCCTGCCCTGGTACTCGACATGGTTACTAACGTCCCTCAGTGCCAGCTGGCTAGAATAGGTGGTCAGGTCCACCAAGTAGGGAAGAGGAGGGGACGCCTGGGATTATTCTTTTTATCATCAGACATCGACATAGATGAGGGAATAAATATTATATAGACATGTTCTAGGCAGCAGTGCACCGATGTAGGATAGGCAGAAATTCAGGCCCATTTCATAATTATAGTCTGGCCTATATGTGTTTTTTCATGTGTGTCAGGATGCACAGGTGTATATGGCCATGCATGCATGTATATGCATACACATGTGAAGACCAGAGGACAACCAAGTACTACATACATGCACACATGTGCATGCGCGCGCGCGCGCGCACGCGCACACACACACACACACACACACACACACATTTGAGACTGGATCTCACTGATGTGGAGGTCGTCAAGTAGATAAGAAAGTCTGGCCAGTGAACTTTGGGAATCCTCTGTCCCGTCCTCAGTGCTGGGATGACAAGTCTGTACCAACATGCATTTAAAATATAGATCCTGGGTATTGAATGTTAGGTCCTTATTCTTTCAAAGAAATCTCTTTACTGGCTGAGTCATCTCCCCGGCCTCTCTGTTCTGAATTCAGAAGGTGGGTCAAATGAAGCAAAACACTTGCACTGACTGGCAGTATGCACTATTGGGGATTCAGCTTCTGAAATTCCCATTTCTGGAGTAAAGTTTTTTATTCCATAGATTGCTGGTAGTTATAGAAACTCTCCAAGTTTTCTCCCTCTGTCTAGTGCCCCCCTTTTTGTTTCTTCTCTTTTGCTTTCTTTCACCACCAAAGTTCTTGAAATCACTTTTCCATCTACAGTTCAACTTCCTCAGTATACACTCACCCACTAATCCCCCTACATCCTGGCTTCTGCTCAACCATAGTACTAGAACTGTATCCTAGAAATACAATCACAAAATTGAATTACTTTTGAGTCACCAAACATTGTGGGTCTTTTCATAGTATAGGGTCTCCTTAGCTTTTCTGAGGCATCGGAGCCCGTTGACCAACACTTAAACAACTTACTTCGTAAAACTCCCAGACCCTTCATTGTGACAGTAAGTACATTTGCCTTCCTGTTTGTCTTTCCATCTGCTGACTTCTTTTCTTCCTTCTGTTTCCCAGCTGGGGACATTTTTTAAAATTCAGCACCAGTCATCTTTGCTTTCCACACAGCCATCTGTGGACATTGCCTCATCTCATCTCTTTAATCCCTGTCTCTCCAGCCCTGATGTCTTGCTGAAGCAGTGGTTTCCAGAGTGGGTAGACAAGATGGCCCAGGGGAGGCAGAGGGAACATGTTAGAACCCACACTTATAAATTTGTTCTTAACAGTAAGAAAGAAATTGAGACTCAGTGATAGGTTTTGAGAGTGAGGGTTGATCTGTTGGGCAGGCAATCACAGGTCTGGGACTCTCTGTAGGGAAAGAACCCCATGGAGATATCCTTGCTCACCTGCCTATGTCGAAATGACATAGTTTATGTGTGGCTGAGTAGGCATGCTTTATTTTCAAATAAAAAGAATGCCATTGTATTATTCTTAGATAAAGTGATGTCAATGTTGTTTCTTTGCTCTATCTTGATAAAGTTTTAATATTATATAATTTTAATTGTGCATGGTATTCTAGGACGGTAGTATTTCTGTTATGATTTATAATACATGTACCAATGTTAGAATTTTTACATAAGTGGTATTTTAATAAAACTTATTGTCAGTATAGGTTGTAGACCAGTGGTCCCCATCCCCTCAGACCATCAAAAAAAACATAGAAATTTACTTTACAATTCATAACAGTAGCAAATTGTAGTTATAGAGTAGCAACAGAAATAATTGTATGGTGGTCACCACAACATGAGGAACTGTAGTAAAGAGTCACAGCATTAGGGGGGATTGAGATCCCTGATATAGGCCATTGTTCTCAAAACACAGACCTGTCTGTATATCTAGAGCTTTCTCTCTCTCTACTCTCTCCACACACACACACACACACACACACACACACACACACACACACACACACACACATATATATATATATACACACACACACACACACACACATATATGGTGGTGTTTGATTTGAACTCGTGTGGCTCGGCCAGTCATCATGTTTATATGTTATCTATCCCATAATTTAGGTCTAGAATGGACTACAGAAACAAGGCTACATCACTGCTAGTAACCTGAGATAGCCCTCAAAAGGGGAAGGGACAAAGAAAGGGGCCCCAGAACCAACTCAAGATTCATTTAAATGCTTGTTGGCTTCTCAGAATACCATAGAAGGCATTTATCACTATCTTCCTGAGGCTGCTGAATGAGGTAAAGACCACTTTGATTCAGCACCATGAAGTCATCCTCCTACCCAGCCTCATGTGCCACAGCACTCGGGTCAAGCCAGGGACAGCCTAAAGAGTCCCCATACATATGTCTAGGGGCCCTTGCAGGCTCTGTATGCCCTGGCAGTATCTCAAGTCACACCAGGTATCTTCTTTGCCTCTAGGCCTTGGGATGGTTGTTGAAGTTCGTTCTCTCTACTTGTAAATATCCCTTCCCTTTAAGTCTTCCGGCTTAGAGTCACACAGGATATGTGACTTAATTGACTCTACAGCACAGATATTTGGGGGGCATATAGTCTGTATTAGTTGCTTCTCTGTTGATGTGATAGAAGACTATGACTTGGTGTGGGAGAGGTAATACAACTCCTTCTGACTCTCTTTAGTATTCTCTTGTGAGCCTGCTCCAGCTATCTTATCTTTTACCATTAGCCCCTTTGCCTTCAGCTTCTCAACAGCACTGCAGACTGATGACCAAGGGTTTAATACACGCCTCTGGGGGACATTTAAGATAAAAATCGTAATCCTTTGTCTTCTGGTGTATTGTGTTACTAAAATCAACTCATCTTACAAAAGTGTTTGATCACTTTGCTTTCTTAATTAATGACTTGCTCTCCATGACTTATTGAATGTTATTAGTCTATTTAATTTGTAATTCTTTTAAAGGTCAGTTTCACTTTTTATTATTTTCATGTGTGGGTATGCACCTATGTGTCTAAATGTATGTTTGAAGGTCAGAGGATGACTCTGTAGGAGCTGGAGTACTGTGATGGGCTGAAGGGCAGGTCTCTGGGACTGTTCTGTTTAGAGCACCCGAAGCAATGAGATGCAGGGAGAGCTAAAAGAGGCAATTTAAAACTGGTGGGTGAAGGAATAAGGGTGGAATCGTAGAGTTCATTTTCTCTGCCCTGATCTCTTTATATGGGTCATTATATGGGTCAAACTTAGACTGTCAGACTTGTGTGATAAATGTCCACCTAGCCCTACTTCATCATTCTTGATTCCTCCTATCTTCATGGCAACCCACGTTTCTTGATGACCTTTTATGACATAATGACATCTTTCTACTTGGTTGAATGACAACCACAGAAACCTTGTTTTCTGCTGTCAAGGTTTTCTGTTTCAGAGTTGTATTTCCAAGCCTTTCCCGTGTTGCTCAAACAGAAAGCTTTCCTGAGTGTCTGGTTAGACACTCCCTTCCATTGTATATGATCCTATTTCCAACATGGTGGTCTATTGCTGTATAAACTCTGTTGTTATCCATACCCCTTCAAGGTAGGGACCAGGTCCTCTTTTTGGTATCCATTCCCATATTCCTCACCAAATAAGTCATATTCAACAGGTGACCTGAGTCCCTTAAAGGGGCCTACAACTCCCTTGTTGCCTTTTCTCAAGGATAATCACTCCTTGATGGTGCCTTCTTTTGTGATTTTTCTTCCTCAGGGCAATTTTTCATCAGTTAAAAACCCAATGATCCCATCTCCCTGGTGGAGGGAAAGTTCAATGCTTAAAATCTCACAGGGCTTTGGACAGAGCTCACATCCTGTATGCTATGGTCTGGATCTGAATGCTACTTCTGGTCCCATTTGGCTTCCTGGTTATCCTACATGCAACAAGCCACATTATATGTTCACATCACCATAGACAGAGCCACCCCAGTCAGTAAGCTAAGGCCTCTTCAAAGTGTGAGCCGAAGTAAATCTTTCTCCTCTTGGGTTGCTTTAGTCAGATTTCTGTCTGAGTCACAAGAAAAGTCATTAATATGTTCTTTCATCGAAGGTTTTCCAGAATTTACTGTCATACAAATCTAGAAAATACAACCAAGATCTCTTTTGGCTGTAGATAATAATGTAGGCTACGATTTGCTTGTCAACATGATCTGAAGTTATTTAAACTAACAAGCGTTTCTGAATTAGATGTCTATACTGTCTGTCCCAAATCATTTGGATGGAAATAGGCAGTTGTCTTCCTTTTTAAATGATAGCTTCAACAGTAGAGTCGTGCCAGCCAGTGTGTGCAGCTTGTCCCCTGGGTCACAGTATTTGGCATACTAAGCCAGTGACTGCGAGTATTGAACAAGCTACAGAAAACCTCCTTGGAGAACTTGTTTCACATATTGGTGGAAGGCGTATTCTGTATGAGAAGCCTTACTGTTCAAACAGGCCTTGTTCACCACAGCAAGTTTTCCTTTGAACTTGAACAATAGAGTATAAATCCTAGAGGATTGTATCATTAAAACCCCACTAGAAAGAGAGATGAGAGCCAAAGTCATGGGATCTCATGTTCTGTTCATTGGAAACCTAGATGGAGAGCATGTGTATTGGGGTGTGGGAAGGGAGTACAGAGAAGGCTCCAGAGGGATTCACAAGAACTATCAATGGCTGAAAATTGGCTTCTGGGAAAGAAGCCAGAAGTGACTGGCATTGCTTCATTTGAGCAACTTGACAACCGCCATTAGTTACCATATAGTTATTACTGTATCCAAATGCCTGACATTCAGATTTGGGGTGCTATAAATTTTTTAAAGCTCTTAAAGAATTAGAATCAGAACAAATGAATATCACAGTCCTTCTTCATGGTGAAGATAACAAGCCCTTTGAAAATGAACAGCCCCTCTGGGTTAGAGGTATGGTTCAGTAGGTAGAGGCCCTGCCTACCATACACAAAACCCTGGGTTGGGTCCCTAGCACCACATAGAAGCAGGCATGTTTGTACAGGACTATAATTCCAGCCATTGGGAAATGGATGCAGGAGAATCAGACACTGATGGACATCTTTGGCTACAAGCTAGAACTAGCTTGGTACCAGCTTGGCAAGATAAAGAACACAGAAGTCGGAGATGAAATTTAAGTTGGATAGAAGCAATTTTGCAGTAGAGAAAGATGACTGAATATTGGAATGAGCAACTATGACGTCTTGTGTGTAGAATTTAAGGCACGTGGAGAATTTAAGCCATGCTCTCTACATTAGACAGGTCCAGTTTCACCCAAGGAGAGCACTGGATGAGCTGATTTCTCAGTGTCTCTTCCACTGTGACAGTTCCAGTGATGTAAGATGAGTTGTTTTTAGCATGTCTCAGAAGAGGAATTGTTCTGGTAAATACATCATTTGATGCTTGCCCTTGTTAAAATAGCTTTGTCCATTTCTATTAATTGTATACTTCCCCCCCACCACAGTGGACTGATAATCTCAAAAACCATGAGGCAAATCAAGACCCTCCTCCCTGAAGTTGCCTTGGTCACGCATTCTATCAGTGTCAAGAAAAGTGACTCATACACTTCATAAGAAATTTCCAGAATGTTCTGTCATTCAAACAGATGCTTTAAGGTTGCAGTAAAGAGGATGCTGCCCATTTGTAGGGGTATGTTGTCAATCAGGTCTGACATTATCAGCTGGTGTCTATCAGCTTGAGTACCTCCATGTTCCAAACCTAGTCCCGCCTTTGTTTGGCCTGCTTCATTTGGTTAGTATTTCCATTTTGAGGTTTTAAAACACTGTCTTGAGGGCTACATGAGTAGTTATAGAAGCCTGACTTAGCATCATCACAGCAGTGTGAGGCAGAGGGACCAGCAGCATCAATTTTTTTGTGCTTTCAAGAGTTCCTTCTCCTTAACAACACTTCTGTCTCTGCACACTTGAAAAGCAGGAAGCTGGACTGGACTGTCAGGTTCTAGCTACTATATGGTGAGAGCAAGTTGTATGTGTTTTATGTAAGTGTTCATGTAGGTATGTACATGTGTACATAAAGTTGTCTCTGTACATGCGTAAGGGTGTGTGTGTGTGTGTGTGTGTGTGTGTGTGTGTGTGTGTGTGTGTAACCCAGAGGTCACCTTTGATAAAGGGTGTCTTCCTTGCTCACCCTCCTTTTTTTTTTTTAAGACAATGTCTCTCAATGAATCTAGGGCTATGATTTGGCTAGGCTACTCAACCAGTGAGCTCTAGTGATCTACTTGTATCTGTACTTCAATCCTAGGATCATAGACACATACCACCATGCCAGGCTTCTTCCATGGGCACTGGCCTTCTAAACTCAGGTCATCATGCTTGTGTGGTAGTCCCTTTATCAACTGAGCCATCTCCCCAACTTCTAGGTACAGACTTTTAAAGCAATGTCTGAATTAGACTTACAGAAGAAATGAAAAATGCTACGACAACAAAGAGGGTTATTCTAGGTCTATCGATTTTCATTGGACACATAACAGTGCATTTAAGTTATAATTAAGAGTAAGTGAAATAGGATCTTACGGGAAGAAAATACTGTATTTCCTTCAGTAGAGCCACGAAGTCATTGTCTGTGGAACCTGTGGGCTTGAAGGGGAAAGATGCTAGGAGTGGCGGACGGTATTAGCAGTGGTTATAGCATATCCTGTTGTTTCCTTAGTACATGCATTCCTGCTCCAGCTACACAAAGGGCAGGTAAGACATCTAGACCTGACAGCTGAGAAATCTGAGACTCTGAGGTTCAGTAGCCTACCAGACTGAGATGCAAGTCCAAGTTCCATTAGAATCTGAGCCTTATTTGTATATCACATTACATCCTTATATACACATATATTGCTGTTCCTAGATTTAAGAGAACCAGATGGATAAGTGAAATCAAACAAAGCTTGAAAAAGCAATGATTAATAATTTCCTTTCTTGCCATAGCAGTAGTTAGACCTAGGGACTGGTCCTCCGCCAGATGAGTTTCTTCTGCTACCTGTTCATCAATTGAGGGTGAGCCCTGGCTGTGTCTGTGGTACTCACTGATTCTTATCTTGTGGGTATGGAGACTGCTTTGGAAAATACTGATGCTGACCCACTCTATAGTCTCTGTTCTGACCCTCTGGTTGATTTGCAAGTAGCAGGGCCCAGAGCAGAGTCTGTGAGAGCCTCGGAAGTCTACCAGACACTCCAAAGGCCATCTGTGAAGTGCTATCACGGTTACTCTGAAGCCTAGTAGAGGCTTCTGGCTGTTCTGTGTCCTCTTTCTCTGCCTGCCTGCCTGCCTGCCTGTCTTTCTGTGTGTCTGTCTGTCTGTCTGTCTGTCTGTCTGTCTGTCTGTCTGTCTGTCTGTCTTTGTAGTCCAGAAGTTGAAGTCAGGTGTCTTCTATCACTCTCTACCTTAGAGAAAGGCATTGCCCCCCTCTCACTGATTGGGCACATTCCAGCAATTGGCTCATTGCTGTAAAAGAGGTCAGATGGATATAGCACTTGAGACGGTGAGTGTTCTTGAGTCTCAGTACATTAAGGCATTTATGGAAGGCCCCTGTGGCTTAACAACCCACTGTCTTTCTTCCACTGAACCTATATGAAGTCTTTAAATTTTTTGGAAAGTGTTTTTTAAATATCCTTTAAACAGTTCCTGCTGTTTTTCTGTAATCTCTGGCTTACAGAATTTCCGCCTTAGGTAAAGAAAACCAAATTCACTACATTCAAGTGGAAGCTATTCACTGTGATGACGTAGGTTATCTTAGCTACTTGCGGAGAGAAAGAGATGATAAGGCATGCGAGAGAGGCAACAGGTCTGCTCCTGGTAGGAATTGATAATTTTCTTTGAAAGAAGGTGTAATGATCTCTCTCTCTCTCTCTCTCTCTCTCTCTCGTGTGTGTGTGTGTGTGTGTGTGTGTGTGTGAGTGATAGAAGTTTTTCCTTCTGCCACGTGGGTACTCAGGGTTAGAAACAAGCACCTTTTTAAAAAACTCACTGGGTCATCTTATGATCCCTGTCTTCTTTCCTTTTTCTTTTTTCCTCTTTGTTTTATCTTCCTCTTTTCTTTTCCTTCCTTTCTTTGTTTCTTTGAAAAAGCCTCTATTGCAGTCCAGCCTCCACCTCAGATGTATTGTGCAGCCCAGTCTAGCCTCAAGCACACAGATGACTTCTTGCCTCAGCCTCCCTGAACGCTGAGATTAAAGGTTTGAGCTACCACATCTGGCTAGATCCCTCTGTCTTAACTCTTATGAGTCTGCCTCTTGG
Organism: Rattus norvegicus; assembly: GCF_021556685.1. Lineage (NCBI taxonomy): Eukaryota > Metazoa > Chordata > Mammalia > Rodentia > Muridae > Rattus > Rattus norvegicus. The sequence goes on from NC_141550.1 coordinate 79,584,289, forward strand.
AGCCTGCATGTTTGTTTTCTTCATACACTCCAGCTTGCCTTCTAGCATCAAGATCTCAGTTGCCACTGAGTAGAGCTCTCCAGAGAGAACTCCTTGGGCAATACGGAAGTTAGGCTGTGTCTCCCACTGCCAGTGGCAAACTCGCACAGAAAGGTTACACACACACACACACACACACACACACACACACACACACACACACACACGTCTGGCTGGCTGTCTTAATACACATATGTAAACACCACAAAGGAAAAAAAAAACTGGGAAGGATGTAACCCCAAGATGAGAAAAGTAAGAAAACAGCCCGTATTCCCTCACTTCAATGTATTCTTTTCTTGTTTTATTGCTGACATGCATAAGCTTGGCTGGCAGCTTTGGAGAACTGAAGCTCTAAGTTCCTTTCCTTATGTTGCCACCAGGCAACAGAAGGAAGCTTGCTAGTTCTCTCTCTACCCAGGAGCAGAGAATGGTCCTCACTTTATCCCTGAGAGGAAGATTGATTTAGCTTATCTCTCGGTCGGGCTGACCTTCCACTGGATGTTTTGACTTTGCTGGCCCTGGGCTTCAGGATTTCATCTGTGGCTTGGACTTCACTGCTGGGGCCTGTGGTGTCCTCTTTCTTTTACTTATGTGGATAAGTGTATAATATGTATGTATTGTGTGTGTTTGTGTGTGTGTGTGTGTGTGTGTGTGTGTGCGCGTGCGTGCGCGCGCGTTTGCGCTCACACTCCCTGTGTGCTTTCTGCTTGTGTGCCTGGTGCCTATGGAGGTCTAAAGATTGCACGAGGTCCCCAAATGCCCTAGACGTGGAGTTACAGATGATTGTAAGCTAAGCTGTGAATCCTGGCGACTGAACTTTGTGTTCTCTGCAAGAGCAGCAATTGCATGTAGCTGCCCAGCCACCTCTCAAGCTCCTTTTCCTGTTTTTGAAATAGGATTTTGCAGTGTAGTGCGGAAGTCATGGTCCTTCTGCCTCAGTGTCCTTCCAGTGCCGGGATTATAGGCGAGTGCCACCACACTGTGCACCATGCTTGGATTTTTAGTTTCCTTTTATTTCCTGGGCAAAACACCCTTCCCTATACATTGAGAGAGGATTGGTAAATAATAAAATGAATAAGCAGTGCCTGAGGACTAGCCAGCCTGTCATTTTCCTAAGATAGACCCCTGCTCTGAAGACAGCCAGGCACAAATGGTGGTTCGAAACCCCTCTAATAATGTCCTGTATCAAATTTTGGGAAGACTTGGAGCTAGGAGCATACTGACTTTATTATTGGTGTCCACATCTAGGCAGGGGTAGCTGATGGATCATGGTGACTTCCCTTGGGCTTTGGTGGCAGCCTGGGTGCTGGCTCCATACAAGTCATAAAGATGATTACTTACCGTGTTTCCAATGTGCGGCCGTCGCTGTGCCTTTGGACCAGACAAGCAGATACAGATACTAAGGGATCCATGGGAACGCACTGGTGGGATGGCTTATATAGGCTGTGGTGGAATTATTTTTTCTCTCTGTCATAAAATAATTCATAATCATGTATCATTTTTTAGAAGGTCGTATCTGCTCATATCTTCTTTGGTGCTTGGTAGATGCTTAAGTTACTTTTCTACTGTGTGACGGAACACCTTGACCAAGGCCAATAAAAGAAAGCATTTAACTCGGGGCTTACAATTGGAGAGGACTAGAAACCATGATGGCAGAGCAAATGCATGGTAGCAGGAATAATGGAGAGTTCACATCTTGATCTGTAAGTAGGAGGCAGAGAGAGAGAGAGAGAGAGAGAGAGAGAGAGAGAGAGAGGAGGGGGAGAAAGAGGGAGGGGGGATAGGAATGTCACATGCCTTTTAAAGCCTCAAAGCCCACCCACAGTGACATACTTCCTCCAATAAGGCCACACCCCCTCCTAATCCTTTCCAAACAGGCCACACCCCCTCCTAATCCTTTCCAAACAGGCCACACCCCCTCCTAATCCTTTCCAAACAGTTCCACCAACTGGGGACCAAGTATTCAAACATACAAGCGGGAGACATTCCCATTCAAGCCACCTCAACAAATAGTGTTTGAGTTTGCCTTAATCTCACTGTAGATTTTTCTTTTTTAGATGTTTGGCCTGTCAGCCATAAAGCCAAAGGGAAAATCCAGGGAATGAAAATGTTGTAGAAAGGATTTATTGATGTTTGCAGTGCTGGGAAATGAGCCCAATGCCTGGCTTATACTAGGCAAGCAGCATGAGCTATGTCCTCACTCTGGATGCTGGCTGATGAATGATTTTGCCTTCCAGATTTTTCTTTTTGGTGGTCCTGGGAGTCTAAACCAGAGCTTCACACATGCGGTTGGATTTCAAACAATGAGCCCTAGCTTTGCCTTCGTGCCCTTCTGAATGGTAGCTTTCTCTGTGCTTTGATTTAAAACAAAAAACTAAACTAAACTAAATCTGATAGATTTGTTTGCAGCTTTGCAGCAATGCATGGGAGAAATTGGAGTTTTTAGGACACAAGCCGGGGCTGGCTATGCTTGTCCACTCATCTTCAATATGCCAATTGAAAAGGCGACTACTGCTAGGACGCAGAGAGAAGAGATTTATTCACTGGGGCCACTTTGGAAAGAAGAACACATAAAGGGGTCTGTTTGTTGCTGAGGAAGGCATGGTTCGTTTTGCAGGTTTTAAAAATAACTTGAGAACAGAGTTCAAGGAGACTCAAAGACCATTGTTTTGGACCAAGAGGGGAGGCAAGTGAGGCCTTGCATGGCTGGCTGCCGGAGTCTTCCTGGAGGAAGGGTGAACAGGAGAAAGTCATGATGTCTGAAGCAGAGGTCAAGAAGCAGGCTGGTTCATCAGTGGCAGTCTGAAAGCAGCTGAAGGGGGAAGCATCGAGAGAGAGAGAGAGAGAGAGAGAGAGAGAGAGAGAGAGAGAGACAGAGACAGAGACAGAGACAGAGAGACAGAGACAGACAGAGACAGATAGAGACAGAGAGACAGAGAGAGTCAGAGACAGAGAGAGTCAGAGACAGAGACAGACAGACCACCCAGGTTTTAGTGCATACAGGCTTAGGATTTTTGACTAGTGTCTGAAAGAAAGGTAGAAAAGGTTAGGTTCTCTGAGTTAGAACTCAAAGGTGGAGAACAGGAAGGCTTGACAGCAAAGGCCCATAAGGAGACCCAGGGAAGGGAGGAGCTCCTGAGGTCTGTGCGCACACGCTGCCTCAAGGACCTAGCCCCCCACCTTTTTTTTTTTACATGTTTCAGGTGTGTCAGGTTTCCTGAACTTATAATTGTGTGTGTACATGCACACACATGCACACATGCAGTCACCCCTCTCTGCATGCATGGGGGCCAGAAGTTGATGGCAAGTGTCTTCCTGTATCTTTTCCTCCCTCCTTTGCCTCCTTCCCTCCCTCCCTCCCTCCCCTCTCCTCTCCGTCCCTCACTCCCTTCCCTTCCCTCCCCCTTTCCCTTCCCCCTCCCTTTCTTTCCCTCCCTCCCTTCCTTCCTGACTTTCTTTCTATCTAACTTTATTATTATCGCCTGTGTGCACGCATGTGATGTGTGTGGACATACACATGTCAGGTTAGAGGATACCTTTCAGGAGTCTGTTTTCTGCTCCCACCATGTGGGTTCCAGGGACTTAACTCAGGTTGCTAGCCAAGCGCCTTTATCCAACAAACCAGCTCACTGGTCCTCCTGCCACTTTCTACTCTGTCCATCCATTCATCCCCCATCTATCTCTCTGTCCATCTGTCTGTCCACCAAATAATCCATCCATCTGTCCACCTACCCATTCGTCTGTCCATCCATCTATTCATCCATCCCATCTATCATCCATCTGTACATCCATTTATCCATCTGTCTGTCTAGCCATCCACCCATCTTTCTGTCCACCTGTCCATCCACCCATCCATCTGTTCATTCATCTGTCTGTCTGTCCCCATACCTCTGTCCATCCATCTAGCTATCCATCCATCTGTCCATCTGTCTCTCCATCCACCCATCCATCATCCATCTGTCTATCCATTTGTCCATCCATCCACCCATCTGTCCGTCCCTCCACTCATCCCATCCATCCATCTGTCCGTCCATCCATCCATCCATCCATCCATCCATCCATCCATCCATCCAGGGAAAAAGGCATCCCCTTCATGGGCTCTGACAAAGCCACCGCCATCTTTTTCCCATTCATGTTATATCTTAAATCTTAAGGACCAGGAAATGTGATGCTTTCTCTTAACTTTCACGTGGTATTTCAAAATTTAAGGAGGGCAATTGTGACATTTTCCTTTTCTCAAAACTTAGTATGTTACCAGGGATACAGGAGGTGGGATGATGATGGGGGAGAGCTCTGTCTTCAAAACTCTCCAGGCCTACTAATATCCTACCAGCTAGCTAACAGTGTAGCCCCAGTCTGACGTTGGCTGCAGGTGTGGTCTTTAGATTTGAACAGAGGGCTAACTTATCCAGCAGTCTAAGAGGGATGCATGATGAAGCAGTCCTGGCCGAGGAGTGGCTTCATTATCAGTCTCCCTCTGGTTCTCCAGGGTGGTCTGAAGAAGCCAGTATTGCTGTCATTATTAATGGGAGTGATCTGGTTCCAGCAAGATGGTCACTTGTTGGGGGCTGCTTTTCTATCAGAGGCAGCTGCCCTCATTCGGGGGGTAGTCTGCCCTACACAGATTTCACTAGCTACCTTCAGCAAAACTAAGGGAGGGGACAGGCCCAGAAGCAGGGCGGAGAAACTGGGGCTTCATCCTACTTTTACTTGGACCCTGGGCTCAAGAGAGGAGGGCATGCTCTTTAGCAAAGGAGGCTTCTTGGACGTCCCACGGATAGTAAGTGAACTAGTCCCCTTCCACACTGTGTAGAAATGGTCTGTACATGTATGGTACATCCAAGAGGACGGAAATAACCCAAGCAGGGTTGGTAGTACTGAAGAAAATTAGCAGGGCATTTGGGGAGCTCTGGTATTCTTATCTCTGTGTCCTCTCCTTCGAGGGCAGAGAGCTTGCTAGGCAGACAGCTCTGTCGGATGTGTGTTGGTGACCGGTGGGAAGGTCAAATACAGCAGGTTTGGCCATCGGAAGAAGCAGAATTTGCAAAGAATTCTCTACTGACTGCACTGTGCCCTATGCCCTGTGCCCTGTGCCCGAGATGTTGCTCCCCCCTAGAGGGAGTTTAGTCACAGAATTTAAATGGAGGGTACACCTGCAGAAATACTGAAAAAAAAAATAGAAACCTTATCCTCAAAAAAAAAAAAACTGCTCATTGTTTGGAAATTTGCCATAAATAGGCTAAGTATGAGGCGGGACTTTCAAGGCCCTTTCAATTAGTAAATATGGAATCAATATTTGGTGATTTTTTAAAATTTTATTTATTTATTTATTTATTTATTTATTTATTTATTTATATTTATTTATTTTTGCTGTAAACTTCCTTTGCCAGCTAACGGCTCAAGCAGGATAGTCCTTGGAGATGTGTCCTGCATGCAGGCCATTGTCCCTACCCTGTGTACTTGTTTGTTTCTCTTGCACCCTGGAGTAGAAGGAATAAAGCTGGATTTCCTTAAACAACAAAGTTGTTATTGATGATGATGATGATGATGATGATGATGGTGGTGGTGGTGGTGGTGGTGGTGGCGGCTTTTTCCAGTGCTCTTCAGGAAGTAAATTAGCTGTGCCCAATAAAATGCTTCCCCCTAAATTTTAGTAAGCAGCAGTGTTTATAAAATATATGAAACACATTCCTGGATCCCTCAGTGTGTGGCGAGACTGATTAGGGGTGGGTTACGAAGCGAGCCTGTGGGCTGTAACCTTGCTACAGTGGCCTGACCTGGCTTCCAGAACCTGATGTACGCTTCTGTAAAGGTAGAGAGAATTTCAGCCAGGCACACCGACTGGCACAGGACCTGTGTAGTAATCCCAGCACTGGCGGGTGGGAGTAGTAAGACATATAACTATAGGCGACCTCCTATCTCAATCCCTGCCCTGGCCTGGAGAATACTGTAGTGGTTTTGAACAGAAGCAATGGGGCTGAGAAGGCAATGTTTCCAGATCAGGAAGGGGCTGTTGAAAAGTCCTCCTCCATGCTTTCTTTATATTGGGAGTAGAAGGCATGCTTGGTACAGGACCTGGGAAGTTAAAGGCATGCTGCTTTTACAAATCATTTCCCGACTATGCACGCACGCACGCACGCACGCACGCACACATACATACACACACACACACACACACACACACACACACACACACACACACACCAACAGCAGCAGCTGCAGGTGGAGGTGTGGAAGAAATCATCATTTTCGGTATTTACCTCCTACCAGGAGCTGCAATCTTTAAAGAAAAGCAGCCTTGTGAGAACACTCATCCTCCCTCATTGCCGTTATTAAATATTTCCTCTAGACACCAGTGTCTCTGGCCAGATCATCCTGTGAAAGGCAGAACAGACTGCCAGTAGTTTGGCACAAATGCTGGTCTTTCAATACCTTTGGAGCGTAGACCTGTTTGTATGATGCTGAGGGACCAGACCCTGAAGTGGAGGGCAGAAGAAACGGGAGCGAGTTCAAACGAATGCAGAGCACGACTCGTTATAAATGTCAGTGCTGTTGCAATGCAGCGTCGATCTGGTCATTCTGTAGACCCTTCAGGGAGTCTGTCCAGCACACGCCAACTGTCATTTTCTGAGGCACTCCTTACATTGTTCTCTTGAGTCCCGTGACTCTTGCTTCCTAGGTACATTGTTCACTGTGGCATAGTCTTTTGGCATTGCGTGCCCCATAATTACTGTTGAGCGAAGACGCTTGACAAAGCATGGGTGTGATTCATTTTATTTTTTCCCAATTCAGCTCCTAATAAATTATATAATCTAGCTGGGTAGACACAGTGGCCCCACTTAGGATAAAAGAGCTGCCTAAGAGATTAGAATCATAGGACCCTAACGTTTTAGAACCAGAAAGGACCGGAGAGGTTTTAATTCAGCCTGTTTAGTTTGCAGATGAAGGAATGATGGCTCACAGAGATGAACTGACTTGCACTGGGTCTCGAAGCTGGCAGCAGAACTAGCAATCTCTGTTACAGACACACAAGTTATTCACCTACAGACTGAGAGTGCTGCTGACCGATTAGCTACTTACTAATTTGAAATTTCCTGTTAGGTGGGGATGGTGGAGCCCTGATGTCCTTTAATATTATTAGTGGCAGCAGGGACAGAGGAATATTCCAGACCCTGATCTATGCAGTCTGAACCCATTCTTTTCGGACACCCTCACTTAGGCAAACCCAGACTTCCGAGCCTCAGTATAGAAAATAATTGAAGGCCAGGACAGTACGAAACAGAGTTGAGGTTATTAAAAGATATTGTTTAGTTTTGTGTGTGTGTGTGTGTGTGTGTGTGTGTGTGTGTGTGCACATACATGCACATCTTTTTGTGTGTGCATCTACTTGTGTGTGCATACTTGCCAGGATGACCAGAGGACACTCTTAGGTATGAAGTCCTCACCGCCCACCTTGTTTGAGACAAGGTCTCTATTTTATTGTTTGTCTCTTGAGTATATCAGGCTAGCTGGCCTGAATCTTTCTCAGGATTCTTCTGTCTCCCCCTTCCATAGGTTCCATAAGAGCACTGGGGTTACAAATATATGCCGGTGTGCCTGGCTTTATTGTGGGGACTGGGATTTGAACTCAGGCCCTCTTGCTCACATAACAAGCACTTTACCCACTGAGCCATCTCTCTGGCCCTAAAAGAGATACTTAATGGAGTTGAAGTACAGAGTCTAAGGGAGGCACTTGAAAGGAATGAAGATAGCCCTGAGATCCTGCTTGGGCTTCTTTAAGAGAATCACACTTCATGGTCTTTACAATAGTGTGGTCTACAACTTTGGAGGGATTTGAAGCTATTATCTCTAAAGAGTTCTTAAGAAACTAATGAGGTCACAGGGTGGTTCCTGGATGGCCCCTGACAGGACTATACTTGATAACATGAAACTCTAGATTAGAGGGATCTAGGAAAGAATCCTTCCTGTAAACAGAGTTAATAGTCTTGTTTATGAGATTCCCAGGAGATGGCTGTAAGGAGGCTGGGGCTCCGTCCAAGGTCTTATGCATCCGCTCTCATTGCTATTTTGAATGAAATGTCCGTACACGAACGGAGTATTATCTCTGTTGGCAGCCTTCAGAGCTAATGTCGACTGTTCGAGAATTCTTGCTCCTTAGGCGGTGAGAGGCTTCAATCAGACCCAGGGCTGAGAGGCTCACTTTTCGTTCTCATGCTTCTCACAACTTAGCTTAGCTTTTTGTCTGCTTCGTGAGAGCAGCATTTCAGGGACCAAGGCCAAACCAAACCAAACATCGAAGAGTTCTAGGCTAGCCTAGGTTACATAATAAGTTCTGGTCAGCTGCAGGTCTCTATGGCCAAATAAATGAGTTTCATTCATCTTTCTGCTACCGATTTTCCTTGAGAAATTGAATATGTGTATGTGTGCACATGTATATGCATGTGCGTTTGAATGTGTGTATGCACATGCACGCACATGTGTGCACATACTTATGTGTGTATATATATATATACATTTGTATGTGTGTACATGTGTGTATCTGTGTGTGTATGTGTGTCTGTGTATGTGTGTGTGAGAGAGGGGGAAGGGAGGGAGGGGCACATGACTGGATGTCAACATGGGGAGCCTTCCTTTTTAGTCATTCTTCATGTTATTTTTTGAGACAAGGTCTCTCTTTGCCTCAGGTAGACTGACTGGCCAGTCCCTGGCTGAAACCCCAGTGAGTTTCAGGGACGCCCTTTGTCTCCACTTCCCTACCCCCTCTAGCGCTGGCCTTATAGAGGACCTGCTCAGCTTTTTAGATGGGTGATGGGCAGCAAAATCAGGCCCTCAGCTAACAAGTACCGGCAGAGCCATCTTCCCAACCTAGGAAACTGATTTTTCCTCCCACCCTGTTAGAATTGTGGGGCTACTTCCTTTTCTATCTACTTTCTGAACCATCGCCATGCTACTTTCAAGAAAACTGCCCTGAGTGCTTTGTTCTGCCAATGTCTACCTCAGAGGGGTGCTGGGACAGAAACGATCGGACCAATGGCTACCAGCCAGATCAGATGTCGCTATAGCGCTCCAGCCTCAAGTCTGTATCAACCGGCCAAGGAAGCCCGGCAGTAACCCTATCCTGAGTGGTCCAGATGACAAGGACTTGATCAATAAACGTCAGCTGCTCTGCTTTCTGTCCTCATTTCCAACGTAGACCCAGTGGGGGACAGGTACATGTGCTCCCCAGTCACATGGGAGCCCTGCTGTTCCAGGCACTCCTGCAAAGTGTCACCAGGCCAGCAGTCTTCACTCAGGGGACAGCTGGGCCTTCCCTTTTTTTCTGCTGCAAAGCCTCCTGCTCCACTTCTCTGGCTGCTTTCTCTTGAGTCTCTGCCAAGCACAGCGACAGTGGCTAACTCCCTTTATAGTATGCTCTGATAAATGACCTTCCTTTTCTCCTTTGGTGGACCACATTTTCACACAGGAAAGAGACCCAGGGAAGAGCCCAGCGCTTAGGTGCTTTGTCTGATCTGCACCTGTGTAATAGGGCTTTAAGGCTTTTTCGTTCCTCCCTCCCTCCTCCTGTCTTCTACTTTCCACATGTATGTGTGCATGTGCACATGTGGTGTGTGTATATATACATACCATACATGTATGCATTTTCATGTGGAAGCCAGAGGACAACTTTGAGGTGTGATTCCTCAAGTAACAATCGTCGTTGTTGTTGTCGTTGTTGTTATTATTATTATTATTATTATTATTATTATTATTATTATTTATCATGAGGCTCCCTAATCAAGCTAGTCTGGTTGGCCAGCAAATCCCAGGAATAAGCCTGTCTTCCGCTTCCCAGTCCTGGAATTCAAGTGCATGCCACCACGCCTGGTTGTTGTCTGTTTTTAAATGTTGGTTCTGGGACTTGAAGACAGTCCTTACGTTTATTCAGCAAGCACCATACTCCCTGAGCTACCGAATCCTGCTGTAAGAATGTATGTTTGAGTCCAGTTGCGCCCAGGTCACAGTATCTGCCGTGGCCCGTCCCCTTCTCACAGGCACCCTTCTGGAACACGATCCGGGGCTCTTTAAAAGTCCAGGGCCCAGGTTACTTTTTACCTGGGGAAGTGAGTTTATGTCAAAGCAGATATTTGGAGGCCTCACACTCTCCCTGCTATCCCCTGATTCCTGCCTGGGAATTAGAGAGCCGGGATTACAAGTTTATGTTGTGAAACCACCATCCCATCCTCAGAAAGGTCTAAGACGAGACTCCCACTCCTACCCTGGGGCCCTGCTTTCCTCTCTTCAAAACCTTTACCATCCTTCTCTCTTGGTGCTGGGGTCTGAAACCTCCTCATAGCCCTTGCTATGCTGTTGTCTGTCTTTCTATCCATGGCGTAAAAGAAGTTCTTTTAATGTCCTCCTTAACCCAAGGATCCGTCTTAGGGTCCCTCTTGAGCCCATTATCTGAGATGTCCCCTTACATATAAACACTATGGCGTCGGACTGTCATTGTGATAACTGGTAACAGCGGACTGGTCTCTTAAGGGGCTAATGGGTAGGCAGCAAATACTGTGTCTCCACCCGGTAAAAGGATGATCACCATCAAAGGTAAGACTATCCATAAAATCTCAGAGACATTCTCTCTCTCTCTCTCTCTCTCTCTCTCTCTCTCTCTCTCTCTCTCTCTCACACACACACACACACACACACACACACACACACACACACACAAATGAATGTCTTCTTCATTTTCCTTGGGTTCCTAGTTGATTTCTTGTTGCTTTGAGGAAGGGTTTCATGTAGCCCAGTTTGGCCTAGAATTCATAATGTAGTCTTAAAAATTTGGTCCTCCCGCCTCTCCCTCCCTGGTATGAGGCATATAGGCGTGTTCCACTAGGGTCTGTGATGCTGTGGTGTCAAACTGGGACTCCTGCATGCTAGGTAAGCACGCTACCCCTGAGCACACGCCTAGCAAGGCCCCACTTGAATAACAAACTCTAACGGAGAACGGTATTGAAGGCAATGGGTTGGTCAACCTGTCTCACCACTAAATCTCCGTATCTTCTGCTCTTTGCCTCATGTTTGTTTTGAGAGACATGGTGAGAAGGAGCTAGACTTTTTTTTCTCCCCTATGCTTATCCAGACTGTAAATGAATCCATTTTCCCTTTGCTAATGTCTAGCCTTTAATTTCTTGTGGCACGCAGAGAGCCTGTTCACACTACGGCCACTTCTGTATTGCTAATGAAAGTATAGTTACAGGAAGGCTTGGGGTTGTTTCAGTGTTAAAAAAAAGTGGTTAATAGTCTGCATATATTAGTTGGTCCTGGGAATTAATACAGTGGCAGTTATACCTTAAGCAGCTAGTTCCCCATATAATCACACAGGGACGTTTTAATATCTCAAAGCTTAGGCATTAGCTGGGCAAACTCTCAACTAGCTTGTCTGAGTTAACCCAGCCACCGAGCCCCACCCAGCCACGTGGCCAGTTATACCTTCCAGGCCCTCTGATGTCTCCTGGTGAAAGGCCTTCTTCTTTCTTCTTCCCAGAGTTCCTTTTTCCCTCCCAGGAAGTCTTGCCTTCTATGTCCTGCCCAGCTAATTGGCCATCGTTTTTTGTTTGTTTGTTTTGTTTTGTTTTTATTAAAGTCAATCAGAGAGTGCCTTAGGTGGGTGAGGAAGAACAGAGACACAATTTCACACATTGTCCCTCAACACTTCTGTCTTTTATTAATGTCTACCTCCCCCCCTTGTAGTCCTGCACAAACCTAGCACAACAGGTTCTCTCTGTCTCTGCCTCAATTCCCTCATTTTTGAGACAGGGTCTCATGCAGTCAAGGCTGGCCTTGAACTCATAACGTAGCCATGAACTTTTGATCCTTCCTAGTCTCTCTTCTTCCCCCTGGCTCATTCCACACCTTCCAGAATTCTCTTAAATGCCATGTCCTCAGGGAAGCCCTCCTAAAGTCCAATCTAAATTGGGTCTCCCACCATGTTTTAGCCAGAAATCAGCAAATGCCTTTTTATTTTAAAAAAATCCAATTATAAGAATTCTAAATTTTGCAACTCATACAGCTGTTTTCTCAACTCTGATGTCATAGTAAAAGATAACTAGATGATATATAGATAAATGCTTGGACCAAATAAAACTTTATTTATAAAACAGCTGGGATTTTTCTTTTTGTAGTGTACTGTTATGCTTTGGCACCCATAGGCTCCTGTGTTTGAACACTTGGTCTCTGTTGGTGCTACTGTTTTGAGAAACTGGGGGACCTTTAGGACATAGGGGTGTAGCTGAGAGATATTTGACTAAGGGTAGGGCTTGGCGTTTCTAGGCCATTTCTGCTTTGGGCCCTGCTTGCCTTTTGACTCCAGGATATGACCTCATGCACCTACAACCACAACTGTGAGTTGCCCAGGTCACCACGTGTTCTCCACTAAGATGGCCGACAGCACTCCCTCCACCCCCACCAACCTTGAGAATAAATACTTTCTCCCCTAAGTTGCCTCTGTCAGGTATTCTGGCCCAGGGATGAGAACAGCTAAAGAAGACACTCACCTTGTCTCATAATTTGCAGTTGCCTCACACTGGGTGACTGGCTCACCGTCTCTTTCCTCTGGAGTAACTCTGAGCTGCTCCTTAGGTATCTCTGCATATAGAACAGGCGTAGGGCTTGATACCCCTGCCTTGTAATAAAGATTGAACTAGTGAGATGGATGCATAAGGCACCCGAGTCCATCCTGTGCTTCCCCCTGTGCTTCCCACCTTACGTCACAATGCACCACTGTCTTAATCTTAATCTGTTTGCGTGTGTGTGTGTGTGTGTGTCTGTGAGTGTGTGTGTGTGTCTGTCAGTGTGTGTGTGTTTGTGTCTGTGAGTGTGTGTGTGTGTTTGTGTCTGTGAGTGTGTCTGTGTGTGTGTCTGTGAGTGTGTGTGTTTGTGTCTGTGAGTGTGTGTGTGTGTTTGTCTGTGAGTGTGTGTGTGTCTGTGAGTGTGTGTGTGTTTGTGTCTGTGTCTGTGAGTGTGTGTGTGTGTTTGTCTGTGTCTGTGTGTGTGTGTGTCTGTCAGTGTGTGTGTGTTTGTGTCTGTGAGTGTGTGTGTGTTTGTGTCTGTGAGTGTGTGTGTGTGTCTGTCAGTGTGTGTGTGTTTGTGTCTGTGAGTGTGTGTGTGTGTTTGTGTCTGTGAGTGTGTCTGTGTGTGTGTCTGTGAGTGTGTCTGTGTGTGTGTGTCTGTGTCTGTCAGTGTGTGTGTGTGTTTGTGTCTGTCAGTGTGTGTGTGTGTTTGTGTCTGTGAGTGTGTGTGTGTTTGTCTGTGTCTGTGAGTGTGTGTGTGTGTGTGTTTGTCTGTGTCTGTCAGTGTGTGTGTGTTTGTGTCTGTGAGTGTGTCTGTGTTTGTGTCTGTGAGTGTGTGTGTGTTTGTGTCTGTGAGTGTGTGTATGTTTGTGTCTGTGAGTGTGTGTGTTTGTGTCTGTGAGTGTGTGTGTGTTTGTGTCTGTGAGTGTGTGTGTGTTTGTGTCTGTGAGTGTGTGTGTGTATTTGTCTGTGTCTATGAGTGTGTGTGTGTGTTTGTGTCTGTGAGTGTGTGTGTGTTTGTGTCTGTGAGTGTGTGTGTGTTTGTGTCTGTGAGTGTGTGTGTTTGTGTCTGTGAGTGTGTGTGTTTGTGTCTGTGAGTGTGTGTGTGTGTTTGTGTCTGTGAGTGTGTGTGTATTTGTCTGTGTCTGTGAGTGTGTGTGTGTATTTGTCTGTGTCTGTGAGTGTGTGTATGTGTGTGTTTGTCTCTCTCTCTCTCTCTCTCTCTCTCTCTCTCTCTCTCTCTCTCTCTCTCTCTCTCTCCTTCTCTCTCTGTGTCTTTTGACTAGGAAAATTTTCCGAAAATAAATCACTATGTCTTCTAGCCCCCAGTGTAGAATCTTTTGGACTTTTCTGACCTCCAAAGCTTGGGCCTATGTCAGTCATGGGTCACGGGATTTTTGAACCAGATGAGAACTTGCATCACTCCCTTCTCTAATTAAGACTCAGGAGTGGAGCTATGTGTCATTAGAAGATCTGAGATCATCTTAAGAGCGATGGAATCCCTATTATAGAGCAGAGTTCTGGGACACAGCAAGCTGGCACTAACGGGATTTGGCAGGAGAGGATAAATAAACATGAATGAAGCCAGCCTCCACCTAGCAACCCACCCCAAGCATTCCGAATATAAGTTTCCCTTATACCCGACAAGTTTGCTTTTGCTCAATCACACATTAGTCTATAGGTGTGATTCTTATTTTTATAAGCGACTAATTCCAAGCGACAGTTTGAGACAGGCTGGTCCCAGTTGTATTTTTCTTCCCTTCCTAGTGCCTTGCAGTGGAGGCTGTCAGCGCTCATTGGCTTCAGCTGAGTTGCCCCCACCGAAGGTGGAAGTGAGCAGCCATGGAGCCCACGATGTGGACTCTGCATTCTCTGCCCTCCTGCATTCCTGCTGTAAACTTTCAGGGAGTCAATGAACTTAGGCCCCAAGTCTTTGCCCGATCCAGAAGTTAAAGGCTAATTTAGGTTACAAGCTGCTTGACTCCTTGGCAAAGGAGTCACTTTCACATATGTTCTTTCCTGATTAAAACGAAGAACAATTAAAGTTATATAGTTTAGGGGGTTCTTTTCTGCCTAGTCCTGCTAGGAGTATCTGGGTCCCTGGATATGGTTGATGAAGACAGGACAGCCTTGCTGCAGTGAGATAGAAGCCATGTCTAGGGGCATAAAAAAACAACAGAAGACACTGACTGGTCATGGTCCAGAAAACAGAGCCATTTTTGGACTTTGGAAGCCAGAGGTGGCTGGTGTCAGGTGCTAATGAAGACAATGAAAGACTGGGGTAGGCTGTGTGCTGAGCCCCCAGAAAGGAGTCTCTAGATAACTCCAGGAAGACTCCCTGATACTAAGATCAGGATATGGAGGATGGGAGAAACATGGGGGTTGTCAGCATCCAAGGAGTCTCTGAGATGCCACGGCTGAAGGAGTAAGCCCTTCTTCTGATTCTCACTGGAGAACCCAAGTCCACTTCCTAAGGCCCTTGTAGCATTGAGGAGCACTCCAGCCAGGGCTGTCTTGAGATTCCTGATTTTCTCTTTGCTTTCGCATACCTTCATTCCAGTGAACTTGATCGGAGTGTGTGACAAAATCTGCCCAGAGGACATTCTCCCCTGTAACCCTTGATTTCCTTCGAGGATGAGTCCTTGGCCACCCATCCCTTTACGCTGCCTAGCAACATTGACACACAAAAGAGTGTTAAAGAATACTAAACCAAAACTTACTTTTCTTGATGCTGTAACAAAATGTCTGACAGGAGGAAGAGTTTATTTTGTTTTACTGTTTCAAGGGATAGAGTCCATCCCAGAGAGGGCCGGGGTCACGAGCAGCTAGCAGCTCATGTGTATAGATAAGAAACCCTATCGCCTCACACCTCGGCAGAACAGGAAGTAGGGCTGGACTGTAAAACATCAGAGTCTGCACGTCCCACACACAGTGACCCACTTCCTCTGATAAATGTCTCCATCACAAGGTTCCAGAACCTTCCCAAAGAGTGCCACCAGCTGGGGACCAAGTGTTCAGATATAGGAGCCAGTGGGAGATGTTGCCTATTCATATCACGGCAGACATTGAAAGTGAGATTGTGCAAGAAAGAGGAATTTTTTTCATATCTTTGGGACAAAAGCATGCTTTATTTTTATTTTGTGCCATGCTATACACGCTGTTTAGCAGCCTTGGACCAGTCTGTCTCAGCTACATGACCATGACCATGGGTGGAAGCCTCTGATCCATCTGCCTTTACTGCTCTCTGAAGAGGAAGTCTCTGCTTGAGGCAGAAAAGGCTGCTTGATAAGCCAGGGCACGCCCTGCAGCTGGTTTGGTGGCTCTTTTAACTTACACATGTGTGCACACGCAAACTCACTAACAAATGCATGCTTTAAGAGATTAAAGTGGTTGATTATAGATGGCGATTTCTGACTGGTTCAACCTATTGACTTAACAGTTTCCCTTGAACTTCTCTGGAAGCTGACTCACTGGCGGACCCTTAGCCTGCTAGCCTCCTAAGGACACAGTTTGAAGTTCCAGTTTAAGCCACAGTTCTGAATCTCTACCTCAATACTGAATCCTTGTAGTAAGGCCCATCCAGCCCAGAAGTAAGGGTCCTCCGGAGTCCCTGTAGCAACTTCTCATCAGTTGTTGGTGTCCCATACTCCCGCTTTCAGGTCCCTAACACACCCACAGGTTTTTCACTTCCTGCATTTTTCTTGCTGCTGTTCAGTCAGTCCTGTTAAGATCTTGTCCGTGAAGATCAGATCAGAGCCTAGCCTTCTAGGCAAGGACTCCAACGGAGGCTGTGGCAGTTGAATGCTAGGATAAGACTGCCATTTGTAGATCTCAGGATCTGATTCAGCATTTACGAAGCTCCTATAAATTACCCATAAGACCATTGTGCACACACAGCTTGTGTTCTGTACAGACACAGAGTCTGGTGAATGGTCATAGCTTTCTTCACAGGGTCGAGGGCTTGGAGAAGGACGTCTGAAAGTGATAGTTCTTTATTTTTCTGAATGCCCAGTGCCGAGCTGAACTCAAGATGTCATTTGTGGTGGAGGAAACATCTGCTGATCTCTTGAAAACTGAACCCAGTGGGACGTTCCCACTGAGGAGTGTTCATTTTGAGCTTCCAGGAATTAAAGCTAAAACATTGTCTCTAGTTCACCACTCTGGGAACTGTAGGTCATTGGCCTTCCCAGTTGACCATCTACTCTCAGACACGCATTTGCCGTCTGGAGGAGAGAGGGTTTCTTTCCATGGGAGGAACTACAGCAAAGGAGCATTGCCTGGGAAGCATGTCCATAGCGAAATATGGCTGTTCTAACCAGATGCAGAGGCGAGAGCCATTGCTCTGGCCAGGGCACCTCTGTGGCCCGGATATTTCCTAATTGTGAGAAACACCACTTCCGGGGAGCAAATGTTCAAAGCAGGAGCCTGGAGGGGGCATTTCAGCCTCAACCTGACTCAAGATGATTTCTTGGCTTCTGTGCCAACTTGCCAGGTCTGCAAAGTCACCGGTAGGATTGTAGTCCTTGTCTGTCAGCAGCTGCTCGCACGCTACCTCAAGATGGAGACAGTTCAGTATTTGCTGATGTGTGCTGGATCGTTTGTGCTCACACTGGTTCTCTGGTGTGGTGGGGGCTGGGCAGGGTCGTATTCCACTATCAGGATACCTGGACAGTTACCTGGATGGAATGTGTTGATGGTGGAGTCATGTTTGCTGGTAAAAAGTCTGTTTTACTGTGCTATGTGTTATGGAGGAGAAATACACACAATTTAATCTTTTAAAATTATTTGTGTCTGTATAGGTCAGACATATGCATCAGCTGTTTAAACCTCATTCATTTACTTGTTTATTCATTCATTGTTTATTGATATATATATATATATATATGTATATATATATATGACAAGGTCTCTTACTGAATCTGGTGTCCAGCTATTGTTGAGTCTGTCTGTCTATCTGGCCACTAAGCCCCTGGAATCTGCCTGCCTCTGCCTGCCAGTGCTGGGGTGACAGCTGCTGCACCTGCTTTTATGTTTGTGCTGGGGATATGAACTGAGGTCGCCATGCTGGTATAGCAAGCACTGTATCCCCAGAGTCATCTCCCCGTCAAGATGGACAACCCTATGAATCCCGTGTGCTTGCAAGCTACTGACATCTTTCGATGCAAGCAATCTCTCGCTCCATCTCCTTGGCGAAAGATAATTGTGGATTAACTTCTGAAAGACCTCATTCACGCCTTGATTTTCCAGAATCGCCACATGAAAGCAGTCGCAGAACCTGGGTCCCTGCTGTGAAAATGAAAATACTTGAGGGTTTTCCATTATTCATGGCCGTTGGTGGCAGAACATCATGGGAGTGCATCTGCTCAAAGCTTGTGATTACGGGTGGGGCCCTACTGAATTCTGGGTTTGTTTCATTCCCTACAGCTGTTCTTCAGCTTGATAAAACCAGAAGGATGCAGATACTCTGCCCGTAAAAGGCTCTCGAGACACATCAGTTTCCATTATAACTGGGCCTAGGCACCGTTTTACATATCCCCGGAATCTAATTTCAGAAACAAAGTGGGGGACTGGAAAGGTAGCTCAGTGGGAAAAATGCTGGCTGCTCAATCCTGCTGACAGGAGTTCACATAAAAGCCAAACACTAGCACAGATGTTCGGCATCCCCCTACCATAAGGTGAGAGGTGGAAATGGGAGAATGGCCAGAAGCTTGAAGTCCAGCTAGCCCAGCTTATATAGCAGTAAACCCGAGGCTCTGCCTTAAAACAAGGTAGAAGGTGAGGACCAACATGCTAAGTTGCCGTTGACCCCATGTATATGTGATGGTGTGTCTTACACATATATAAACAGTGTGTGCATGCGCGCGCGCGGGCACACACACACACACACACACACACACAGAAGGTTCTACTCATCCTACTTCCTGAAGATTTAGCATGCCCCATTGAAAGATTAAATTCCTGGGTGCTATTTATTTCGGAGTTGGATATAGACAAATTGGGTGGCTTAGATCTATAAAAAGAAACTGATCATTGTTGCTGCTGTTGTTGTTATTGTTGAGACAGAGCCTCTCTTTGTAGCCCTGGCTATCCTGGAACCTGCTATGTAGACCAGGCTGGCCTCAAACTCACAGAGGTCTGTCTCTGCTTCCCACAGGCTGGGGTTAAAGGTATATACCAGCATTCCTGGTGCAAATGATCTTTGTAATATTGCCTGGGCTGTGAAGGCAAGCCTGAATGGAGGAGAAAGGATCATATATGGGTGTACTGGGTATCTTGCTATTTCCTTTACCTCAAGATTGTTAACTAGGTTTCTGCAGCCCGGAGACCACCCTAGCCCATGTGGAAGTAAAAAAATCAACAACCTCCACTTCATCTTTTAATGAGTAGCTTGTAAGAGATACACTATCAGTTCTGTTCAGACTGCCTTGGTATAGCAAATCTATTTTTATTAGGTCTACAGAGACCAAAATATCTTAATATGTGTGATATGATGTAATCTCTCCATGTGGGCTGGGAGTTGAACGGGGAAAACATACTTGGGAGTTGGCAAAAACATCCACAGTAGCTGTTAGATAATTCAAAAGAATAATCCAGTATTCACAGGATAGAGAAAGGCTACATCATCTTCCCGTAAACTCACAAAGACTAGAGAGATATTTCTGTGGTTGTATGTAGTTGTATGGTCCCATTGGTCTGTGTCCCATTAGTTAGTGCAGTGGTGATGGTGTAAGTCTCCTGGATTACTCACTGCTCTCTTAAGGTCTAAAACTGGACCCAAGGACTGTTGGGAATAGATGCAGTTCTTTACCCCAGCTTGTCTCTGAGGATCAATGGAAGCTTTTGGTCATTCTGTGAGGTGAGATGCTGCACCCTAGAAATGTAGATCTAGTTAAATGGAGCTTGACCTGGTGACATGAAGGTGTTGGGTTTGCAGGGACATATGGGTCCTGGGAGAGTTTGTATTCACTAGGCATCATAGACTAAGTCACAAAACAGCTCAGATGACAAGCCACGTTGACGTGCATATATAAAGGAAGTAGAAAGAGACAGCTTTCTACCTTCTCCTCCAATTCCTCCTCTTCCTCCTCTACCCTTCTTTGTGTCCTCCGTTTTGTGACTTTGATGGCTAACATAGGTGAGTGGCAAGATCAAGGATGATGGGGGAGCAGTTTTATCCCATAGATGAGATGCTAATGTTGTGTGAGCTCTTGGCATTGGGATCCTGTGGGTCCCATAAGTACTCCAGATGGGCTCAGGAGAGGCCTTGGGGCTTCTCCCGTGTCAGCTTCTAGAGATAAGAACTATGAGATGAGATTAGGAATTCTTTATTGCCAACTAGAGGATTTGTGATACGTATTTTGGGCAAAAAGAGCTGTTAATAGCAAGTGGTCTTCTGTGTGTGTTGAGGACTATGTATATGAACACTTTTTGTATACATGTGTATGTGTACTGTTGTACATGTGTGTCTGTGTGTCTGCATATGGCTGCGGGAGGTTGACATTGAGTATTATCATGGTTTGAATATGCTTGGCTCAGGGAGTGGCACTGTTAGAAGGGGTGGCCTTGTTGGAGTAAGCATATCATTGTGGCTGTGGGCTTTAAGACCCTCATCCTAGCTGCCTAGAAGCCTGTCTTCCACTAGCATCCTTCAGATGGCGATGTAGAATTCTCAACTTTGCCTGCACCATGCCTTCCTGGATGCTGCCATGCTCCCACCTTGATGATAATGGACTGAGTCTCTGAACCTGTAAGCCAGCCCCAATTAAATGTTGTTCTTATAAGAGTTGCCTTGGTCATGGTGTCTGTTCACAGCAGTAAAACTCTACCTAAGACGTGTGCACACGTGTGTGTGTGTGTGTGTGTGTGTGTGTGTGTCTGTCTGTCTGTCTGTCTGTCTGTCTGTTTGCCTGCCTGTCTGTCTGTCTGTTATAGTTGAACTCAGAGCTCAGTGATTGGTCAGTGATTGGCTAGTCTAACTAGCTAACTTGCTTGAAGAATAATCTATCTTGGTCTTCCAAGTACTTGGGTTCATGTGGTACTATGCCTGCCATACTTTTACAGAAATTCTGGATAACCAAATTTCACAATGGCATGCCAAACACTCTACTTACTGGCCCACACCTCCAGTCCTCTATCCTATTTTTATAGAGACAGGGTCTCTCTCTAAACCAGAGCTCCCTGATTGGTTAGGGCAGCTGGTGAGCAAGATCCAGGGATTCTCCTGTTTCTTCCTCTCCGTTCCTGGGATTCCAGATATATATAACCATATTTTTCACTGGGTGATTCGGATCCAAGAACCAGATTCCCATGATTGTGCAGCGAGCACTTTGATGGCTGAGACATTGTCTCAGCTCAAACTGCCCTTATTGTGTAATAAAACATGTGGATAGCAGTTCGTGAAAGTATTCAAGTTAAAGGAAACAGTCACTCACTAGATTCTAGTGTCCTGTCTCTATACACAAGCTTCCCTCCTCCATTTCACCTTTACCTTGAGACTCCTTCAACTCAGGAGTGACTAGAAACAGTACACTGAAGCAAGAGACTCAGAGCCGAACTCCTAGTTCATGCTTTACATTGCTGGGTTAAACCTAGAAAGAGCCCCCGATTTCTTAAGTCAAGTACTGAGGTGTCAATGAACGTACCTTATAAGTCTCAAGGCACAGTGTTGTAATTCAAAACATGACAACATATCCTATAAAGAATGAGAACAATTGTGTGTGTGTGTGTGTGTGTGTGTGTGTGTGTGTGTGTGTGTGCTTATACACATGTGTGCACATTTGGAAGCCAGAGGTCAGTCAGCCTTAGGTGTTGTTCTTCAGAAGTCATCCACATTGGTTAAGATAAGTCTCCACTGGCTTAGAGAGTCCAAACAGGCTAGGCTGGCTGCCAGTGAGCCTTAGGGATCCACCTGCCTCTTTCTTCTCAGCACTGGGATTACAAGCATGTGCCCCCAAACCTGGCTTTTAACACATGTTCTAGGGAGAAAATTTAGGTTCTTATGCCTAAAAGGAAAGTACCTGAAGGCTTGAGCTATCTCTTCAAAATTGTCTGAGTAAATGTGGACATGTCCGGAGAGCCTCTAGTCTCTGTTCTCCAGATCTCATGATAACGTATGGCATGACAGAGTTTCAAATCTAGGAGTTCCTGTGTTCAAAAACACAGGTTCTAAACACAACCTCAGGTGCTCAGCAGTGCTGTCCTCTCACCAGCAAAATCATATTCACCATGGTTCTTCATATCAACCCACCTGGCATCCATTAGGCTACTGGGATAGGGCAGTCAGTTCTGAGGATAAAATGCACAGAAGCCTGTACACTGCTTTCTGCTCAGGGAACAAATGTTGTGATAAGGGTTTCCTTCTGAAACTACTCACAGGAGATGGGAATTTAGAATCTTCTGGAACTACAGGAAGGCTTGTCTCATGATTTGAAATTCTAACCCCTGGGGTTTCAAACTGCCACTTCCTATTCTCCTGAGAACTGTATACTTAGTTCTTGGTCTTTCCAAAGCAAGATAATGATTAAATACTTCAGGAAAGGTCAGTGTTCGGCCATTTGTCATGTCTACAGATATCAAGAAATCACTCCAACCAATTTCATTTCCTGTTCCCAGCACTGAAACGTATAAACAACTCCCTCCCCAACAATGACAAGATTCCCCAGCCACTGAAACTGTATTACAAGAGTGTGACATTCAAGGCGAGGGCAGGGCAGGCCCAAGCAGTCATTCTGAATTAAACTGCCTCATTTTTCTGTCAACTGGCTCTTTCATTCACCTAGGGTTTTTTCCCATTGGATTCCTAGCAGCAAACTAGAAATGCCTTTACTGAAGTTTGAGAGAAAATGTTGTGAGTGGCTTTCAAACTTAGAAAACATTCATTTGTGAGGTACCCGTCTTGTCTTGGGCTGTGGATGGACACAGTGCCTCCATAATTGTGTACTGCACCTGTGTGGAAGGTCGAGAATCCAAGGAGAGTTGAGCTCACATTAGTGTCTCACCTGTACATGTTATACATGTCCGTCTTCTTAACATTTCACAATACAGTTCCTGTTTTTGCTTCGAGTTCAGCCTGGCTTTTCCTGTTGTACCTGTTTTATTTGGTGGAGATGCCAATTGTGCAGTGGCTGGAGCGAGAGAACTGGAAGCCCTCTCATTGAAAATGGTCATCCTGTGCCCCAAGCCTTGCACCCCTTTATTTGACTGTTAATTTCCATTTCTTCCCCATCTGAAGTATACCAGAAGGCTGCAGATTTATCCCAGAGGCACTGCAACCTTCAGCCTTCCCTTGGATTGTTGGAGTAGATCCCTAAGCTGACACCTTCTCCTCTTGTTCTTCAGTCTGTCCTCTGCTTTCTTACCTGAGTAAGGCTTTCTGGGTCAGAGCACAGCTCCAAGACAGTGATAGAGAAAGGAGCATAGGGCAGTCAGCCAGAGAAGGGTGAAGACTTGTGTGAACTCATCCTTACTCCCTTCCTATCTGATCCTTTCTGCAATCAGACCCAAGGGCATCACTCCCTATGTATACATCTCTGTCACTGCCCCTTTTCCTCCAAAAAGACCAGACTTCTAAACCTTGTTCCCCAAACCAGTTCAGCTGTAGACTGATGGGTACAGTATGTGGTCATCTGTCATGTCTACAGAAATCAAGAATTAACTCAAATCAATAATGTTTCCTGTTTCCAACATTGAAAAGTGTAGATAGCATTATCTTTAACATCCATATAACTCTTAAACTTAGTTTCTAGTTGGGACTTCTAAGGACACTTCTGGGACTCCCTGGAGACACTGCCAAGGACCAGCCTCGGTTTGGAGAGGGATTCTGAGGAAGTGATATCTGGGAGTGGCAAAAGAATGACTTAAAAGTCAAACCATGGGGTACAAGCTGATGGTCTGTGGTCTGTTAAAGACAGCTTTGTAGATAGCCCTCTGCTCAAGACAGCTTTCTCTGAAGATCTCTAGACAGCTCATCCAGATAACTCACCTCTCAAAGACCAAGGCACAGTCTTTTATTTACACATCAATTCATTCATTTACTCCAGGTTTTAAATTATTGCATGAATCAGGTTTCTGTGACCCCAGCCCCCTGATTCTCAGAAAAAGATGGCAAACACATTTTAAAAAATTACAGATGAATTCAGAGAATCTGCCTGTCTTTGTAAACACAAACAATAAACTTAACTGGGTAGGATCCCATCTTGAGATTATCATTCTGACCATGCCTGGACTTAAATTTGCTCTGTCCCAGGCTAACCTTGAACTCAAGAATCTGCCTTTGTATCTTTCTGACAAGCTGGCTCATAGTGTAGCTGCCTCTGTTCTTTTAGGTCACATAATTTATATTGCATCCTTATATTTTGCATAGTTGAGAAGTTATATATTTTTAAACTCATGTTTTCAGAGTTCTTTCCCACAGCCTTAAGGGCTGTCCTGAAGGTCTCAGCGATTACCATTTTTACACACCCTCACCTCCCAGACTCATGCTGTCTCTGGTTATCATGGAGTCATTAACCTTGGCAGGGAGAACATTTCCTGAAGAAGGAACAGCTTTGCTTACTAATGTTCATTATGATAAGTGATTGGTCCGGTTTGAGGCCACTGGCTTCTGCTACACCATCAATAATGGACCCTGACCTAGACTTCTCTTGGATATCCTGCTGTTCCCCTAAGTCATGGAGATCTTGCAGCTTTGGTTCTTCAAAACTGGTCTCTTCATGTGCTCTAGTAGATCATAGATGGGGTAGATTTGGGGTGGATCTGGGCCTGGGTGGTAGCTGAGTTAGTCAGCCCACCAGCTTTCATACCACCATGCCTCAGGGCCAGTTCTCCCTGCTGACCCAGCAAGGGGTGGGGCCAGCTCTCATATCCATGCCTTCAGGGCCATCTCTCCAGCCCCTGCTCAGGTAAGAGGTGGGTACAGCTCACTGAGGCTCTAGGACATCGACAGGGCTTCAAGCAGCAGCCCATCCACAGATGTCTCAATGGCCTTTGGTGGTGACACGGACTGTGAACATCAACACAGCCCTCAGACATGGCTTTTAACAGCAGCATGAGCCTAGACATCACCATGGCCTCAGATGATAGGAAGCCCTCTCACATCAGACCATTCTTCACCTCTGTTGAATCCCCAGGTTCACCTTTCTTCACATGAACTGCTCCACTTTATCTCTCATCTCTCCACCACATACCTGCTCATTGTAGTAGCACCTGCCTTGCTGTATAGTGGTAGACCAGGCCTGTGGGCTATCTAGTTCTTACTGATTACCATTATGAATGTTTATTACTTGTCTGTCATCTCAGGTAGGAGATCCTCCGGAAAGCCTAGGAGGGTTTCATATGTATCACTGAATTC
Source organism: Rattus norvegicus (assembly GCF_021556685.1). Lineage (NCBI taxonomy): Eukaryota > Metazoa > Chordata > Mammalia > Rodentia > Muridae > Rattus > Rattus norvegicus. The sequence continues at coordinate 79,609,225 of NC_141550.1, forward strand.
TTAGAACCCACAGAAGCAAATTGGCAGCTTAGAACCATTTCTCTGGTTAAAGAATATTGTACCAAAGACAACATCATGAGATATATGTTATGTAAACTCAGGGGAAAAAATCCTAGGAATGATAGCTGTGATGCTATCATCTAGTGCGGGCACTAGGACATTTGAGAATGATAGACATCAACGAGTCAAGCGGTGAGATAAAACGTGAGAGCATAGTATGTCTTTGACTTGTCAGCAGAAGTGCTAGGTCACGTTGCTGTTCTAGAAGCTGGTCTGTCTCACTGAGGACATACACAAGGGCTCACCTTCTCTGGGGAACTTTAAAGAAGTGCATATTTCATACTGGTCCAAGGAACTTGAGGACTACTTTTTAGCGTGTGTGTGTGTGTGTGTGTGTGTGTGTGTGTGTGTGTGTGTGTTCATATATGCATGGTATATGTATGAGTATGGGGCATCTGTGCCACATGTAGAGGAAATTCCAGATCCAAACCATTGGCACAATGCCGGCTTTAAGTCAGTCACGTCAGGGGCACTTCCAAATGGAAAAGGGTTGCTGAGGACCAGTCCACTGTTCCTGCCATGATGCTTTTCCTACCTGACGTCACGTCTTCCCTTCCCATGATGGACCGGATGCCTCTGACCAAATGAGTCCTTTCTCCCTTAAGTCGCTTTTATTGAGGTATGAAGTCCTCACATTCTACCTTGTTTGAGTTAGACTTTCTTATTGTTTATTGCTGCATATACCAGGCTAGCTGGCTGATGACCTTCAGGGATTCTCCAGTCTTTTCCTCCATTTTACATAGGAGTCCTGGGATTGTGGGTATGGGGTACAGCATCTAACTTTACACTGATCCCACCAAGCACTTTACCCACAAAGCCATTTCCTGAGCTGTCACTCTTAATTATATCTAATCTGCCTTTCTGATAATATTTGTAACTTACCATCTATAATTTATGAACTCATTTTGAGTGTTTCTAGGGATTGCTTCTAATAGTTGGAACTCCACTGGACTTTAGAATGCATGCAAACTCTCTTGTATGTGTCCAGAGGCATAAAAAACACAAAACCTGGATTCTTCTAATAGCCAAGAGTCTCCAGCAATGGAAGTAGCATGAGGCAGACCCAGACTCAGCTGATCACAGAAAATGTTTCCCTACAGCTGACTGTACCATCATTTGGGGAAGACTCACCCAGTGAAGTATTTTTATTTCCCAGAGAAGATTTGAAGTCTGGACCCATCGAGGTCTGTTTGACTTCTGCCATTTACACTGCCATGTCCCCCACACAAGCACATAGCATGTCAAATCAGGGTCTCTCCATCGCTGTGACAAAATAACTAAGAGACTTGATAGAGCAAAGATTTATTTGGGGTCACAGCGTCAGAGTCTTACTCTGTGTCCCTTAGTCCCAATGCTGTGAGCCTCTGGTAAGGCAGAACAACAGGGTAGGGAGCGTGTGTCAGACAAAGATGCTCACCTCACCACAACCAGATAGGAGAAAGGGAGGGCGGTTATACCAAGAACAAAGTGTAGTCTCCAAAAGGCTGCTGAGATGGATCCCGTACTTTGAGTTGGATTCAAGTTTCCATTGTCTCTCCATAGCCCATCAAGTTGTGAATCCATCAGTGGCCTGATCCCTCCCTGAGTTCAAAGCCCACATGATCCAAGCATTCATCAATACCATCAATCAAACCATGGCTATGTGTTTGGTACCAAGCCTTCAGTACATGGGCCCCTGGAGACATTTCATATCCTACCTGTGCAGAATGAGTACTGAGATGAGCACTTAGTCTTCATGAACCCTGTTACCCATGCGAAGGATGCTGGGAGTTAATCATTTTTATCACATTTTGTTGAAGCTTTCTAGAGGCTACCTTGTCCTACAATTCCACAAGGGAGGGGCTGTTTTAAGCCCAGTTCAGTCTCTTTAGTCACCTTGTACATCATCCCACCCCAGCAGAGCTAATTCCCACTCACTCTTAGTGCATTCTTGGTTATTCAGCAGATGTAGGGAAGGGGAAAGTTTCTTGGTATTCAAGGGTTATGCAGCAGCTCAGTACAATGTCCCAATCTCCATTCATGGTGTCCTAACACTCCTCTTCTCCCTTTAAAACAGGGTAAGTTAGGTGAGAGGAGGAGGAGGAGGAGGAAGAGGAGGAGGAGGAAGAGGAGGAGGAGGGGGAGGAGGAAGGGGAGGAGGAGGAAGGGGAGGAGGAGGAAGGGGAGGAGGAGGAAGGGGAGGAGGAGGAAGGGGAGGAGGAGGAAGGGGAGGAGGAGGAAGGGGAGGAGGAGGAAGGGGAGGAGGAGGAAGGGGAGGAGGAGGAAGGGGAGGAGGAGGAAGGGGAGGAGGAGGAAGGGGAGGAGGAGGAAGGGGAGGAGGAGGAAGGGGAGGAGGAGGAAGGGGAGGAGGAGGAAGGGGAGGAGGAGGAAGGGGAGGAGGAGGAGGAGGAGGAGGAGGAAGAGGATGATCCAGTCCATTTTCTTCTCTTTTGTTTTCTCCTCAAATATTTCTTGGGAATTGATCCAGTGGGTAACTTGCCTGCTGTGAGCCGTGAGAGATTGTGTTTAGATCTTCAGAATCCACATAAATGTTAGAAGAGCAGGACAGCCTGCCTATAATCCAAGTATGTGCAAGTCAGGACAGGAGATCCCTGGAGAGTACACACACACACACACACACACACACACACACATACACACACATACAAACCTGTACAGACACACACACACACTCACATCCACACACATACTCACATGCACATGCATACACATACACACATGTACACAGTTACACACATAAATGTACACACTCATACACACATTCACATAAACATGCACATACACAAATGTATACACTCATATACACATTCACAGAAACATGTACACACTAACACACAATACACACTTGCATACCTGCACACTCACACAAACATGTACATACACACTCACATGCTCATGTAGATACTCACACACCCATGTGCACATGTACACACTCACACACATGCACACACCCACATACTCACACACACACTCACACACACACTCACACACACAATGTACACACACATTCACCCATGTACACATTCACTCACACACAACACACTTACACTCACATAGTCACATGCACATGTACATACTCACACACACTCACACACGTACACACTCACATATACTCACGTGAATACACACACACACACACACACACACACAAACACACATCTGTCCGATGTCTCCAGCTAGTTGGTTCTTTGTTTCTTTCTCCTTCCTCCCTTCTTCCCTTCCTTCTGTACTGGAACACACTGTGCTATACACACTCACTAACACACCCTAGGGTGGTGTCAAGTTTGATCCTCCTTTGGCCTTCCAAGTGCAGGCATTATAACTGTGTGCCACACGCCTGGACCTCGTGAGTTTTAAACTAGGCAAACATTTTTACCCACACCTCTCATTTCCTCATTAGTGAGGATGATCACTGTGTCCATATGAGGACCTTCTAATACCCACCCCATGCTTTCCTGTGAATAGAAAATGCTCTGGAGAGGCTTTGTAAGGAAAGGAGAGCAGAAAGGCTGTGGGCCATTGAGTGGTGTTAGTCACTTGGAACCTCTCCTAGTACTAATTACATTTGCTCAGCATCCCCATATCTCTGTGTTCCTGTGTCCCTGCATCCCTGCATCCCTGCACCCCTGCATCCCTGCATCCCTGCACCCCTGCACCCCTGCACCCCTGCATCCCTGCACCCCTATACCCCTGTATCCCTGCGTCCCTGCATCCCTGTGTCCCTGCACCCCTGCATCCCTGCACTCCTACATCCCTGTATCCCTGCAGCCCTGTATCCCTGCAGCCCTACATCCCTGTATCCCTGCACCCCTACATCCCTGCACCCCTGCATCCCTGCATCCCTACATCCCTGTATCCCTGCACCCCTGCATCCCTGTATCCCTGTATCCCTGCATCCCTGCATCCCTGCACCCCTGCATCCCTGCACCCTGTATCCCTGCGTCCCTGCACCCCTGCATCCCTGCACCCCTATACCCCTGTATCCCTGCACCCCTGCATCCCTGCATCCCTGCATCCCTGCACCCCTGTGTCCCTTTATCCCTGTGTCCCTGCACCCTGGTGTACCTGCATCCCTGTGTCCCTGCATCCCTGAATCTCTGCACCCCTGCACCCCTGCATCCCTCTACAGGTCCTGGCTCTCAGCCATCCAACAGGTACCTGACACTCTTGAGTGGCCCTGAGGATCTAAAGCAAGAAACAGCTTTGAAAACTGTTCAAAGGTGTCTTGGGACTTGCCTGCCCGAATACAAAGAGAACCTTACCTTTAAAACAAAGAAAAAAAAATCATGACTAGAACTCATTTTTTACAAAATGAAAAAATATAGTCTTAGGAAAGTGAGATTGACTCCTAAAGCAGATTCACCCCAGGAAATATAGAAAATAAATGGAACCGAGGACAGAATTTTGTGGTTTGAAGTATTTTGATGTTTGTGCAGAGAGATTTAATTCTCTCCATTTGGCAGTTTTCTCTCCATGATGGATTGATGTTTCTCACTGAGGCAGTGGTGGACAGAACCACAGGTTATGTGTTCGATATAAACCACAGCCTCGTGGGGCTGAAAAATGGTCACTGTAAAGAAACTGTACTACAAATCAGAAAGATTTCAATTCCTTCTCTCCTTCTCTGGTACTGGAGGTTGAGCCCAGGACCTCGTAAATGCTATCAATTGGCCTATCATTGACCTAGACTCTCAAACCTGGAAAAAAATGAAGTTAAATCAGAATCAGAAACTATTCAGTTTGTTTAACAGATGTAATAAATATAATGTATAGAAATTATAGTGTTTAACAGACTCTGGAAAGTTGTTCTCTGTCCTCCATACATGTGCACGGGTGCACGCGTGCACGCACACACACACACACACACTATGTATGCAAATGTACTATTTATTATAATATCTATATGTATGCAGATTTATGAACCGCAGAATGCACATTTCTTTCTTCTTCAGACACATGTTGGCTCCAGTTCTTGGGTACACGGCCTTGTGGGCCAGTGGTTAAGTGCATTGGCTCTGTGGGGTCGTGTCTGTGTGTGCAGGTGTCTGGTGGATGTAATCCCAGGGTGTAAGGAGAAAATGGAGCGCGCTATGTGAAGCACTTGGGACTGTGCCCAGCAGAGACCAATGCCAGCCGCAGCTGGCTCCCATTATTACTCTCCTTATCCCACGTCCTGGCCCCCTGAGTCCTCATCCACCAGCAAGGAGATCATCTGTGGTGCAGACAGGGCAGATGTGTGGCAGCAACGGGCTTAGGCCAGATCAGGAGCCCGGGGGAGTAAATAACAGGATTCGATGAGCGGGCTGCTTCCTTGTTTTCTGGGTTAGAGTTTCACATGTCCTGGCCTCACTGTCCCTGTAGCTGACCACCACCTCATGTTTCTGATCCTCCTGTCTCTCCTGTCTGCTTCTGCTGCTACTCCTGGGTTTGCAGGGGTGCACCTCCATGCTCAGTTTATGAGGTGCTGGGAATTGAACTCGGGGTTTGGCAAGCGCTCTGCCAGCCAAGTTCCATGACCAGTCTTGGCAGCACATTTACTTTAATAATTAAAAAATACTTCCCTCCTAACTTATGAATGCCTTGACAGTGTCCTCTGTAACTGTGTGCTTTCTGTGCCCAACGCAGTTCCCAGGTCATGACAGGGAACCCTCTACTTATCTACACTGCTTATGGATTTAGCATAGGTTTGCTCCCCAACCAGCTTTTAATCTATATTACCCCCTCTCCCTCCCTCCCTCTCCCTCACCCTTTTCTCCCTCCCCACTCCCCCTCCTTTCCCTCTTTCCCCCTCCCCCGTCCCTCCCCCTCCCTGTCCCTCCCCCTCTCCCCCTCTCCCTCTCCCCCTTCTCCTCTCCCCCTCCCATACCCCTCCCCTTTCCCCCTTTCCCCCTCGTGATATCCTGCCTTAATATCCTGCGTTTTGCTATAGGCCATAGGATTTTGATTTTAACCAATCAGAAAGCGCCTTAGGCAGACAAGGAAGGACAGAGACACATCTTGCAGTGTACAGAAACAGTGTCCAGCATTATATACATGTATATAATGTGTTTCGATCATTTCTGTCGCTTTTATCTCATCCTTTGCTCTCTTCAGAGCCAGTCTCCTTCAACTGTCTGTCCTTTTTGTGTGGCACACTGAGTTTAACTAAGGTTGCTTGTGTGAGCATGGACAGGGGGTTATTTACGGGAGACTACAACGTCTCAGTAGCTGCACCACTGAGGAAATCACCTGTCAATAGCTCCCCAGGGAGGGGCGGCACTTCATGAGCCCCTTCCCTGTGGTGACAGAATGTTGATAAGCCCCCTTTTGTGCAGGTTCCATGGCCACAGCAGCTGCCCTGATCGATGGGCATAGGCACCCTGCAATACCTCTCGAGAAGTCAGCTTTCCACAGCACCCCTTACCTCTCTGACTCTTACATTTGTTCAGTCCCTTCTTCTGCGATGCTCACATAACCTATAGGTATCCATTCCTTATACAGGAAAGGACTGTAGGTGTCACTGGTGTCTAAGGTAAGATGGTGGGAGTGCGGCACATAGAACCTGGGAAAATGTGCTAAAACGACCCCAGGCACAAGAACAAACTCAAGAGAAAGCTTAGTGATTAACGGTCAAACACTGTGGTGAGATTGAGAAAAATAATGACTAGAAAGTTCCCATTGAACTTGATGACAAGGAAGTCATTTAGGCCTTTAGTATAAAGGCAGTTCAGGCAAATGATAATAGTTTAGCAGTATCCTGGTGAAATTCCAACGCCTGGCTCTAAGCCAGGGCTGGGAAGAGGAAGAAGCCTTGATTTGTACTGTTTACCCACGTCTTAGATACTTTTCTGTTGCTGTGATATAAAACCTCAACAGAGGCGACTTAAGGGAGAAAGGGCTTATTTGGTTCGCAGTTCAGAGGCATCTGGTCTATCTTGGGAAGGGAAGACATGACATCAGGTAGGGAAAGCATCATGGCAGGAACAGTGGACCGGTCCACAATGACCTTTTTCCATTTGGAAATGCCCCTGACATAACTGCTTTAAAGCCACCATTGTACCAGTAGTTTGGATCTGGAATTTCCCCCAAAAGTTCATGTGTTTTAAAGACTCGGTCCCTGGCTTGGTGCCATTGAGAGATGGGGCCTGTAGAGCCATCTACTAGATACATGTTACTAGATACAATGCCCCAGAAAGAGTGCCTCAGTCACCTTTTCTATCCACCATGATGTTCTGACTCTCCATAGGCCCTAAGCAGAGAGCCTCGAGTCTTGACTGAAGTCTCCAACCCTGTGAGCCTGAAATAACCCTTTTCTCTTAAGAAGCTGATCCTCTGAGGGATTAGTTATAGGAACAGGAAAACACCAAAAACATTCACCAACCCACTTCGGTTTGAGATGCTCACACTCGTCCTTTGTAAGGCTGTTTTAATTGGCTTCAGAGTCGGACCGTAGATTGGCTGGGTATGTAACCTGATGTTTCAAGTTCACACCATGTGGAGTTGTAGTCTCCTCGGGTCAATTGCCCTCAGCTGAATCTTAGAGCTGACATTTGTCCCCACCTCCTGCTCTGGATAAACCCTTGATTTCATGGGGTCCCCAAGCATATTTTGCCAGCAAATTCCTCTTCAGCCACCTGTGCCTCAGATATGTCTGCTAAATCTGTAGATTAGCATAATGATAATGATAATATAACAACAATATAAAGTGAAATATAAGAAAGGCTTGCACAGAAAGAGCTGATGCTTCTGTCTCTACCTTATTTCATAGTGGAGGTTGTTCAGACAGCTGACATTAGAGTCAGGTCCCTGTGGCAGGAGCAGCCACAGCAGTGGGAGGTGACTCGGCCTTGTATCTCTTGGCCACCTGGATGGATGTGACTTGGTATCCAAAAAACAACCTTCGGTTTTAATCTGGCTTCTCAAGGAGATCTCCTTGAATAAAAAATGCACTATCTCTATGTCAGGAAAAGCAAAACCGTCTTATGTGTCCTCTGCTTTCATACTGTGCACTCAACACAAAAAAATTTCCATGACCTTGGAGTGTTTTCTCCCCACCATAAGAGAGAAAGACAAGCAGTGGAATCCAGCTGCGCAGCCTCCACCCAACCCAGCTGTGACGTTGTCTACCTGGAGATTTCGTAGATTGAGGGCTCTGTCCCCACCACTCCTCACTCCACCTTTAGATGCCAGTGACAAGTCCCAGATATGTGACCTGTACTTTCCAGACCGACCCCGATGACATCACAGAATTTCATTCGTCTTTGGAATAGCTCAGAACTTGGAAGCGTGCTGACTGCTTAGTTACAAAGCATAGCATGGAGGACATATGTCGTCTGCATAGGTGAAGTGTAGAGAAGAGATGAGGAATCAACTCCTATCTAAGCCTCCTCTGGGGGCTTGCAAGGGTTGCAGATCCACGTACGAGCTCTAAGAAGCAGTTCTTTGGTGTATCATTTGGGAGGTATTGTGTGCAGATGCATGTGTGAATCCTGTTTTTCAGCTGCAATTCACTTTTTTCTTTTTAAAATTTTTTTTATTTTTTAAACATTTATTTATTTATTATGTGTACATCATACAGCTTTCTGCCTGCACTTTTTTCTTGAGGCAGGGTCTCTCATTGACCTGGAACTCATCAACTTGGCTAGGTTGGTTTTCTTGAGGCAGGGTCTCTCATTGACTTGGAACTCATCAACTTGGCTAGGTTGGTTGGCCAATGAGTTTTGTGCATCTGCCTGCCTCCGCCTACCCAGCACTGGAATTACAATCATATATACCATCATATCACCTATAAATACATATGTGTGTTTGAGGGATCAAATCTCCGGTCTTCATGATTGCAAAGGTTTATTGTAAGAGGTTTATTGACTATCTTCCAGCCTGCTTTTGGCACTTTCATAGAGATCTCACTGCACAATCATGATTGAGTTATGGACAGTCGTGTTCATGTATAGACTGGATAAAAATGAGGCCATCTCATGTTCATGGACCGCGTAGGAAACCCCATGCATCTGAGTCAGCATTCTTCTTGGCTCCTCTGTGTAGTATCCTTCCTCTGGGGTACGGGACAGCACTTCTCAGAACCGAGGATACGCTGTTAGGATGGTTTTTTTCTTTTGTAAAGATGGGGACTCTTGATGTAGTCATAGGTGCCTGTAACTTGCTATGTAGACCAGCCTGGTCTTGAACTCACCGCTTTGGGACCAAAGGTGTGCACCAGCAGGTCCAGCTTTTGAATATCTGTAACTGAATATAAAACAAGAAAAACTTAAATTAATTTGGCTCCTGTTTTCAGGGGATCAGTTCGTTGTAGCAGGGAGGATATGGTAGAATGTAACAGTTCCATCATTAGCAGCCAGGATGCAGAGATACAGAAGATACAAGAGGAAAAAACAGAGAAAGTGGCCAGAGCAGGATGTGTGTTTCAGAGACACACTTAGGTAGGAGAAGTAGGTATTGGTTATAGCCCAGCCCCTAGCTCCTGGTCTACTGCTATGTGAACTGATGTTTTCTGTCACACATTTCCCACTGACATGGTGAGTTGAAACCATAAGCCAAAATAAACATTTCCCCTTTAAGTTGTTTTTGTTGGGTATTTAGGTCACGCAGTACAAAGGTAATTAGAATGCGTGCCCTCTGACTATCCCTGGAAGACACCCCACAGTCCATCCTCCAATTGTTTAGCGTCTTCTTCCAACTTGGAAATGCTAGCATTCCTACTCCTCAGTGCCTCTGCCCTCCCATGGTTTCTTTGGTTTCTGGAGACAAATCTGTGTTTCTTGTGGAACCAGGTATTTGCTTCTGGTTGAGGTGGCCTGGGTATGCATCTTTGGCTGAGAGAAGTTGTGTGAAGGGCTGGGGAGGTGGCTCAGTAGGTGTGATGGTTTGTACAAGCTTGGCTCAGGGACTGGTACTATTAGGAGGTGTGGCCCTGTTGGAGTAGGTGTGGCCTTGTGGGAGTAGGTGTGTCACTGTGGCGTGACCCTCATGCTAGCTGCTTAGAAGTCAGTCTTCCACTAGCAGCCTTCAGATGAAGATGTAGAACTCTCAGCTCCTCCTGCACCATGCCTGCCTGGACGCTACCATGCTCCCACCTTGATGATAATGGACTGAACCCCTGAACCTGTAAGCCAGCCCCAAATAAATGTTGTCCTTTATAAGACTTACCTTAGTCATGGTGCCTGTACACAGCAGTCAACCCTAAGTAAGACAGTAGGTAACATGTTTGCCATACAAGGGTGAGACCTTGAGTTTGAAGGTCTCTGAGTTCCTCAGAATCTGTGTAAAGCTGGGCATAGTAGCATGCATCTGTAATCCCTGTTTCCCATTGTGAAGTGAGAGGTGAAGACAAGAGACTCTCTGGAGGCTTCTGGGCCAGCTAACCTGGGCTACAGAGTAGTCAAAAAGAGGCCCCTATCCCAAACAAGGTGGAAGACAAGGTCGGACACCTGAGTTTGTCCTCTGAGTTCCACATGCAGGCTCTAATATGCACCGCGGCACACACAAACCCTCACATTCACATGTACCCAGTGATTTTAAATGAAAACTCATACCAACTGCTTCCCTGCCTGACTCCAGTTGAATTCCCTCTTCTGTCTACCCCCATTTCCCTGGGGACTAATGATCACTTGAGTTTCTTATGCTCCCGGTTACCTTGATAATAAGGTCTGGGCCATTCTGCTTCATTTCTCAAGTGAAGTCATTAAGTTGGGAATAAAATGGGGGCTTGGCAGAAGCAGTAGTAAAATAAAAAGCTCCCCCTCTTAAGCCCAGCCTCCTTGGCTCTTCCCAGCACCCTTTGCCCTGGACCTCCAGGGGATGCCTCTGTGAACTGATGTTGTTGTCAGCAACTTGTGCTTCAGAAATCTGTGCTGGAGAAAGGGCAACAAGATTCCTTCAAGGGCAACTGAGTGAACTTAGTGGAGGATGGAAATAGCTTCCAAGGCAAGGGAAGGGTTGCTATAACTAAGATGGTCTCGGGTTAGCTTTTAATGCTGTAGAATTGATGGTGGCCTGGCGGTACCAGGAAACATTCTGGATCTGCAGCAAAAGGCTGCCAGTTTTCTGCCTGTTCTTCCTAGGGGGGGGAGGGAGGGAGGGAGGGAGAGAGAGAGAGAGAGAGAGAGAGAGAGAGAGAGAGAGAGAGAGAGATCGATCTGCAGAGAAGAAGGGTCCACCCCTGCACCCCTGAGGGTCTGGAAGTAGGATATTTCTCTTCTGGTGCCAGGCCAGCCCTTAGCTTTGAGTCCAGTTGCCCCCTCTATTATGAAGCCCTAGGGTTGTACCATTTACCAAACCCTCAGAGACAAAAAATCTCCATAGTTTTGTGGCAGCATGAAAGTCTTTAGAGATGCTTGCTGCTGATGTTGTTATAGGAAAAAGAAAATAAGCAAACAAATAATTTTCTTTCTTTCTTTCTTTCTCTCTCTCTCTCTCTCTCTCTCTCTCTCTCTCTTTCTTTCTTTCTTTCTTTCTTTCTTTCTTTCTTTCTTTCTTTCTTTCCTTTCCCAGAGGTTGAGGGAGGAAGTACCATGGCAGACTGCAGGCCAAGAAGGGAGTGCTAAAAGGTGTTCTCAGTCAGGGAAAGAGACACCTGTAGTCACCTGCCTTCTGGTGGCCCAAGGCACTGCAGCTCTGGGTGCAGATAAGATACCCAGAGGTTAGAATCCCCAGGAGAGACAGGTTTGTCCGTGGTAACATCAAGGTCCCCTCCTGCCTGAATGCACGGAGGAGTGTTTACAGTGGATCTGGACGGCAGCATGTAGCCAACCAGACAGGCCATGGTCAGCCCCCTGAGCAGGCCCAACGGACCCACAAAGGCATGTGTTCAGCTGACTCCTGGTTGGGATGCTGTGGGTATTCCTGAAAAATAAAATTGGGGTCATTAAACTGGGTCTACTTAAACTGGCTAATTCCAAATATTATTTCTCTTGCCATAACCCTTCCTCAAATCAGACTGTTCTTGGCACACGGGACTTATCAGAGTCCCAGTTTTGAATATCATCTTGGAGATATGAATAGGAGGAGTGGCCCTTCTCTGTCTCTACCCCTGGCTACCTGGTGTGGGACAGATACTCCTGTCTCTTCCTCAGTGGCAGGTCTAAAAAGGTAGGTGAAGTCCAAGGCTGGACATCAATGTCCCCTATAGTGTAGGGAGAGTGAACCCTACTGGACACTAGAGCATCTTCTAGTAGCCTCTAAGGCCCCAGGACACATAAAAAACAAGCAAACCCAGCATGTTTGTGAGTCCATATCCAGAAGTGCCACCCTATGAACTGTCACTGGAGGGTAATCCATAGCTCCTGAAAATGGGCAGCTGGTGCCTATGGCAACAGTCCTGGGTAGTAATGTCCCAGCCATCCCGGTCACCTCAGACTGTGAGAAACCATAAGCCAGCGTTGCTTAAAACCCCGGCTGCATTCTCATTATAGACCAATGTGAGGTAGACTTGAAAAGCCATGATTTCTTTTGTTTGTTTGCTTTAAAACTTGGGACCCGTTTCTACACTTGATCAGGGCCCAGGTGTGTGTAGTTGTTGAAGCTCAGAGAACATTTTCTCTTGTTGGCATCTGCCACTTATCTTGGTCATGTGGCAGCTAATGTTTTATTAGTGGAAAAACAAAACAAAAGAATGAAAAAGAAATACAGTAGAAGACTTTTGGAAGTGAGGTAAGATTGAGGTACTTTGCTAGCTCTTAAGAGGAGACAAAGACATATGCTTTACTAATACTATCTTTAGATTCTTTCTTTTATTTTTTTTAAAGATTTATTTGTTTATTTCATATATGTGAGTACACTGTCGCTGTCTTTGGACACACCAGAAAAGGGCATCGGATCCCATTACAGATGGTTGTGAGACACCATGTGGTTGCTGGGATTTGAACTCAGGTCCTCTGGAAGAGCAGTCAGTGCTCTTAACCGCTGAGCCATCCATCTCTCCAGCCTAGGGAGATAGGAGGTCACTATTTTAAAAGTCCTTTGGGTGCCCAACTTTTGACTTCTCCGTGATGGTCATGTTTGAGACAGATTTAAAGAACAGACAGAGGTAGTAGCCATGGCACAGGATTAAGGGGCTGCTTAGGAATGGAGGGGAGCCAAAGGGGTGATTGTGTTGTACAATTATAGTGTAACAAGGTGAGGAAGGTGGCACATGGTTAGGCCTTGCAGTGGAGGTCTTCTTAGGAATAAAGACTCTTTTCTTGAATGATCGGGAATCATTAATATCTTTAAGCAAAAGAACTGCTTTTTCCTCTTGATCAAGGAGGTTTTATTTTAGTGTCTTGGAGTGTCTCTATATGAGTGTGCATGTATGCGTAAGATGTAGTTAAAGTCTGACAAGGAAACATGAGTTCATTGTTGCCGTAAAGCACAGGTCTCACTTGAAACCATGGTTTATACCAGAGCCACACAGGAGTGATCAGGGCCCAGGTGTGTGAATTCAGGTCGTCCCAAAGGCCATGTTACAATGTATCAGTCAGGAAGCTTTTATAGTAATAGAGAAAAGGGAAGGCACGCCCAGGGCTGATGGACAGGGCTGATGGAAACGCTGGGGCTGAGTCAGAGCAAAGGGCAGTGGTCTCCCCTCTCCATTTCAGATCTGTCTGATGACCATGTCCTTAGCTGCTGGGATGGTGGGAGCTAGTGGCTCACTACACAAGTCCTCCCAAACAATTTCATATGATAGTTCCAAGGGTGCTAGGTCATCCAGACAAGGCCACTATAGCGGTTGAAGATACCTCCAGATAATTTGGCTGTGGATCTGTAACTTTCCCATTTTCCACAATCATAAAATTCTAATCAGTCAATTGGGCTTGTTTTTCTTTTCCTTCTGGGAAATTCTACTCCCCAAATGAAGGTAGTTTTTCTTTTAGGACAGTCAGTAGGAGCAAATGTATATCTTATATGATTAATGTCTCGATATTTGAAATAATATTTTATTATATGTGCGTGTGTATGTGTGTGTATGTGTGTGTGTGTACCATGCATGCTTGCACCTTCAATGATCAGAAAAGGATATCAGAACCTCTGAAACTGTAGGTATGGTGAGCCAATGTGCAGGCACTGAGACCCGAACTTTGGTCCTCTGCAAGAGCACCAAGCACTGAGCCATCTCTCCAGCCCATTTCAATATTTATCGGAAAACAAAACTTGCATTATTTTGGTTAATAACCACAAGAGCTAATGTTTGTCATTACTATAGTGTTGCGTTGCCATGGTTTTAACCCACTTTCTTTCATGAATTGGTTTATGTAATTAATTCTCCTGTCCAGACTCTCGAGAAACCGCTATTTTTACCCATTTTAAAATCCTACAAGTAAAAATTCAATAGCTATGGAACAGGGGGATTGAAAGTATCTGCCTCCTGAATCCTCATAAGTACCTGGATTATGTATATGGTTCCTACATCAGCGTTTGTTAAGCAATTGTGTGTTTAGGTGAGACAGGGTGGTTGTGGTGAGATTCTGTTGTATTATTATTTTTTCAGTATTCTTTCCTTTTTCATCCCGAGCTTCCAAGGGCTATGTAAGAACCAGCTAAGCCATTCTCCAAGACTACTGCAGAAGCAAAGTGCATGCATGGTGGATCTTTTCCCCCCAGGACATGCCCAGTCAGTAGTTAAACACATTAACTTTGCACTAACATTACTGCTATGCTCATAGGAGAAGGCTCATCTCTAACAGATTCGTGGGTGCTCTTATCTAAACTTTTCTTTCACAATGGCCGAAGCAGTGCTTGTTCATTGAACACACGGAGAATGCATAGGTAAAATGAGGAAAACACTCCTAAATCCCACCATTCGGAAATACCCACTGACCTTGTTGGCATCACGTATGTTAAATATCGCCTGTTCCTTGCTTCCTGGTTTCCTTGCTTCCTTGCTTGCTTTCTAGGTAAATGTGTGTGTTGCGTGCACGTGTGAACAAGTGCCTGGAAGACGAAGCCAGTGGCACCAATCAGATTCCCCGCCTTCCCTCTCCATTTTAGTCCTTTGAGACAGCGTCTCTCGCTGAACTTGAAGCTAGATTAGTAGGCAGAACATCCCAGTGGTCCTCTTGTCTTCATTCCACAGCTTCCTGGGGTTACAGGTGTGTAGCTGCATGTAGCTTTTTACATGGGTCCTGGGGATTTGAACTCAGGTCTTCGTACTTTTGCGGCAAGCCCTTTTACCTGCTGAGCTATCTCCTCAGCCCTAGCTGGAGGCTGACTGCTGTGAGTGTGTGAGTCCCCCCACACCCCCAGTGCTTGACCAGGGCCTTACTCATACTTCCGCTCTTTCAGTTTTGTTTTTCCTTCCCAGAATCATTAATTACCATTAGCTGGTACTGGAAAATGAGCCTCTCTTTGTACTAGATGGATGTGAATGATTTGACCGGAAATCAAGTGGACCAGAACTTAGCAATTTTCTTCTTTTAAAAAAGTTTTTATTTATTTTATGTATATGAGTACACTGTAGCTGTCTTCAGACACACCAGAAGAGGGCATCGCATCCCATTATAGATGGTTGTGAGACACCATATGGTTGCTGGGATTTGAACTCAGGACCTCTGGAAGAGCAGTCAGTGCTCTTAACCGCCGAGCCATCTCTCTAGCACCAGCAATTTTCAACTGATGCTTCCAGAGCTACTACTTATCCCCTTAGAGGGGTTTTATCACTTTCTCTCCCACCTGAACCTGCTTTGGGACCCTAGGACCCCCACACTAGGGTCTGCAGTGGGGAGCCACACCATGACTTCCGTGGACTGTGTGTCTCTTATCTACCAGGGTGATAAAGATGAGCAGTCACAAAATAATGAGTAGTGACTCACCGTTTTGCATGGACAGCATCCTGGAAGTCCCAAGAGTGCTCTTTCACCACAGAGCATAAAATTGTGTGTTTTCAGACTGTTAACTTTATTGTATAACATCAATACTTGGATCAGAGCCCCATTATCTATACTTCCTTTAAAATGCCAACTTAAAGCTTCAAAATTGCCACTCAAAGCTTCTATCTCTTCAACAAGGCCTAAGAGGTAGGCCAGTGCCAGTTGGGATAATTACTTTCTTATCCTGTTGTATAGATCCTTATTGGTTTTAGACTCAGGCATTGAGATATGATTGAATCATAGCCACACATTTATGATTTAGAGAGCTGCAGGTTTGGAAGTCTCGTCTGCTTTATCTCCCCCATTCATCATCCTCAGCCTTTCTCTCCTCATGTAGACACCTGCCATAGTCAGTCAGACATATGGATTTGAATACATAGTCACCCACCCATGGTCTGTCTGTCTGTCTGTCTGTCTGTCTCTCTCTCTCTCTCTCTGTGTGTGTGTGTCATTCTGTCTCTCTATGTCTCTCTGTCTCTGACTCTGTCGTTCTGTCTCTCTATGTCTCTGTTTCTCTCTGTCTCTCTGTCTCTGACTCTCTGTCTGTCTGTCTCTCTGTCTATCTGTCTCTGTTTCTCTCTTCTCTCTCTGTCTCTCTGTCTCTCTCTCTCTCTCTGTGTGTGTGTGTGTGTGTGTGTGTGTGTGTGTGTGTGTGTGTACAGATATAAGTACACACTCATAAGAACTTTTGTTCTATTTTGAGATGGGTCTTCACTAGATAGTACAAGCAGGTTTAGGACTCACCCCACATTGCAAACTGGCCTTGAATTCACGACCATCTTCCTGGCCCAGTTACCACACCAGCTTTGGGATTGGTTTTTTAAGTTGATGTGACTTTTTACTTGTTATTGTTTTATAGGAAATTATGTGTAGCTAAAGGTTATGGTTCTGTCTGTAGAGTGCCTTCCTGGCTTCACGAAGCCCAGTCATTTTCATGAAAAGAAAGACTATGGGATGTATAGTTTAGTGTTCAGTTTCCATTCTGGGGGACGAAAAAAATGCATATGCCTCAGCGATGTGATATATTGTTCCTAGATTCAAATCTTCAAGTCGTCTCACACTGTGACATTTATCCAGTGGCACGTTAGCCTCCTCATTCTGATCTCTGAAGGTGCCACATGCACTGCTGAACGCTGCCTTGTTGCCCTGGATAGCTGAGCCTGTTGTAGGTATCCTAGATGAAAGTCCAGGATTCTCACTCTTGCCTGGGTTGAAAAAGATACAATCAAACTTATCTTAATTGATATATAAACCCACAAAGTATGTACGTGTTTGTGGCACGTCATGGGCTGTTTCCATAGGCGTGGACTTTGGATATTTGTGTGCGTGTGCAGGTGTGTGTGTGTGTGTGTGTGTATGTGTGAGTGTGTGTATGTGTGTGTGTGTGTGTGAGTGTGTGTGTGTGTGTGTGTGTGTGTGTGTGTGTGTGTGTGTGTGGTGTTAGGGGTGAACTGAGGCTTTGTGCTACCAGGCTTGCGTTCTGTCACTGAGTATCACCTGTTACATGATGTTTAATTCAGGTAAACATACTTGTTTCTCTCAGTGTTTGTCATTCTAAATCCTTTGTTCTAGCTTTTATATTTTTAAATTTTGTACTATTGGGGGCGTAATCCCAAGCTTCACACAGGTTAGTCAAGGACTCCTCTTCTGAGCCCCTCCTGGCCCCTCTCTGGCTCCTGGAACGGTTCCATTAGCTTAGCATGTGCGGTCTTCATTGACCCGAATGCTACTGTTCAGAGTCTACTGTGCTCCCTCTCCTCTCCGTTTACATTGTTGCGAACATCTGGCCATGATACTCAGTTTCATTTTGATTTGTGGCTTTTAGCTGCTTCCAGCCAGTTTTCTCTCCCCTCCCCTCCATTCCGGATATCCCAAGTCTCTCCTGAGGGCATCCTGATGCCCATTCCCCATCATGGAGTATGGGTGCGTTTCCAGTGTTCCTTGTGCCTGGGATACGGCATGCATAGCATTCCCTTTCAGTAAGTGATGCCAGGTTGGTTTGTTTTTTAGCACTTACTGCTTACTTTATGCATTATGCTCAGCGTTTAGAGGGATTCATGCAGAAAAAGGGGGAGATCATTCTCAGAAAGTGTAACATTTCTGTAGCAGGGTGAGCACAATGGTAGCCATAGGTTATCCGTTAATTGAAATCTTAGTCTCTTCCTGTGGCTGTGATAAAAGACAATGACAAAAGCCGCCTAAGGACAAAGGGCTTCCTCTGATTGGAGGGTGCAGCCCATCCTGGGTGGGGAAACCCATGTGGCAGGAGCTTGAAGTTACTGGCGATAGGGTTATCGCCATTCGGGAAGCAGAGAACAGTGAGTGCATGCTGCTCAGGGGTTCTCCATCGACACAGCCCAGGACTCCAGTTAGGGAAGGATACCATGTATGTTATACATAGGTAGTGTGTCACAGTTAACACACTAAAGACAGTCCACCGTAGTGATGCCCATGGGCATATCTCCCAAGCAGTTCTCGTTTCTGCCATGTTGGCAATTAACAGGAAGGCTCAAAGCAACACAATATGGTTATTAACTACTGGCTCAAAAAGAGAGAGAGAGAGAGACAGAGACAGAGAGACAGAGACAGAGAGAGAGACTGAGAGACTGAGAGACCTAGGGAACCATAATCTCCTTTGAGAGCATGATAGCTACAACCTAAAGACCTCTCCCTAAGCTTCACATCCTGAAAGTTCCACCATTTGTATTAGTGCCACCCTTGGGCCTGTGGATCCTTCGAGGACACTCACCCAAAGCATAGTGTAATCCCGTAAGTGTGCATTGCACATTCGATTGCTGCTGAGAGAAAGGCAGTTGAGCGGCTACGTCAACTATCATCGGATAGGGATGCACAGCAAGAACCATGGCTGCGCCGAGCTTCAGATCCAGGGCACCCTTCCCCTGGAACACTGCCATACTCTCTCCCAAGATGAGATGGTTTATTTTAAAAGGAGACGCCGGGTCTTGCCATATATTATGCATCCAGCGAATGTGTTTGAATTATTCACTGACATCAGAGTGGCTAAGAGGTTTTCAATAACATTTGATAAACTCTGCCTAGGGACTTTATGTCTAATAGATTGTTGAAGCTTTTATTTTATTTTATTTCATTTTATTTTATTTCATTTTATTTTATTTGGGTTTTGGATTTTGGATTTTGGATTTTGGATTTTGGGGGATGGATTTCCTTGTGTAGCACTGAATGTTCTGGAACTTGTTCCATAGACTAGGCTGCCCTTGAACTCACAGAGACCTGCCTGCCTTTGCCTCCCAAGTGCTGGGATTAGAGGTGTGTGCCTACACTGCCTGGCACTCATCTTAGAAGTCTAATGTTATGATCCTTAATTCTATCTTGAACCAAAACCCTCCAAACAAACAAAAAACCAAACCAAACCAAACATACCACTAATACATAAAACAAACAAAACAAACAAACAAAACATACCACTAATACATAAAGAGAGCAAATATTTTGGTATTATTCACACTAATTCAGAGTTTTAAAATTAAACATTGCACTTTTGAGACTATCGTAGATTCACCTGTAACTTTAAGAAATGACGTGGCGCTACTCTATGACGTATTTATTGAGTTTCCCCTCCTTGGGAATGTTTTGAATATTCTAAGGCTGGAGAGATGGCTCGGTGGTAAAGCGTCTGCCACCCAGCATAAGAACCTGAGTCAGGTCCCAAACACTCATGCAAAAATCTGGGCACTGTGGCACCCCCCCCATGCTGGAAGGTGGAGCCGTCAGATACCTGAGATCCACTGGCCAGCAGGTCTAGCTAAATCAGCGTATTCCTGCACCCCCCCCCCCACACACACAGGCACCCAAACATGAGGAACCCACTCATAACAAAGGCAAACAGAAACTCTACTCTAACACACACCGCAGAAGGATACTGAGGTTGGACCCCAAATCAAGACACAGAGTCTTCCCTGAATTCGTCACACTGCTGTCCAGCGGTGAACTCATTCCTTCTTGTTCTCGTTCTTGCTGATTTTCTTCCTGTTCTGTAGCCGTCGTGTCAATAATGGTTCATAATAAGGGCATACGACCTTTAGGGTCATCTTTTTCTTCCAACGCTGTCTGGATACAGATCCAGGCTGGATAACCAGTAGATCACCCTGTTGTCTTGAGAAGAAGGAACTCCATTTATTTTTCCTCTTTTTGATATTGTATTATTTGTATTTGAAATTATGTTTTGTATTTGATTTGATTTGTATTATTGCTTTGTGATTTTTTTTCATTATGGGAGACTTATATATGTTTGGTTAACCTATGTATGTTTCCTTGTAAATGGTAATGTAAATTGGTGTCCATATTGTTGTTAGTACAAAGGGTTATCATGGAATCGTCTTGTCATTTTTCTATTCTATGGCTTGGCTGAACTTACTTTTGTAGAAATACGTGTACAGATTTCTAGACACTTTTGTGTTATCTTAAGACTGAATCACATTGAAGTCTCGAGTTTTTGCTGACTCTGCCAGGCTTCATGTGAGGCTTCCGTGCTCATCTGATGGGTGGTTGATCTTTAATACTAAGAGTGGAGATGTGACGTCCTAAGTGGCCTCTTTTGACGCCAGGAGAGTGGGGTCAGGAAGAGGTCATATATTGTCTACCAGAAATGAAAACCCCAGCTTCCTTTCTCTTTGGCACTGCTGTGTGCAAGTGCTGGGCCACCTTGGAGCTTGTGAACAAGCAGCTAGTCTCCATCGCATGGCAACAGTCCTTGTTGTAGAGATGACAAGCCCAAAGCAGGAGGTTGGAGGGTGGCTTGCAAACCTTCCACCATGGAGCCATTCGCCTGCCCAGTGTTCTGTCTTCTCTATCGTTTTCTTCCAGGTATAAACCAAAGCCTAGACACACGTTTGCCAACACTCTGGGCTTTCTCGATCCATCTCTGAAGCTCCCTCCCAGTTCTAACATAACCCCTTACAAAGGGCATGGCTGTCTCTCTACTTCCTCTCCATCTCCAACCAGTTGCTGAGGTTTCCATTTTGCCTGCCCTGGTTTTTCTCTCAGATTCTAGTAAAATCATCTATGAGCTAAAACAAAACAAAACCAACCAAACAACAACAAAACCCCATCTCACTACTGCCTGTCCCTGCAAAGGAACTGACGGACCTGACATTTGTCACCACTGATCATTTTGTGCCTATTATTTTACTTTGTGTGTACGAACCACACACAGAGCATGCTCTCTTTCAGTGCTGTGTTCTCAGCATGCTTCTAGCGCCTTTCTGCTACTGTGGTCATGCCTTAGTGTGGGCGAGCATTCCATTGCAGAGACACATCACAGACTGCTTATGCACGCCCCTGTGGATGAGTGATTGGAGTGCTACCAGTTTCAACTTTGTGAATCTTTGTGAAGACACACAACTTTCGCCTCTCCTCAGTCACCAGCAGGAGAACTGCCAGGAGCACATACTATTCTTATTCCCTGTTGTGGTTTCTATATGCTTGACCTAGCAAAAGGCACTATTAGAAGGTGTGGCCCTGTTGGAGTAGATGTGTCACTGTGGGCGTAGGCTTTAAGACCCTCATCCTAGCTGCCTGTAAGTCAGTCTTCTCCTAGCAGCCTTCAGATGAAGATGTAGAACTCTCAGCTCCTCCTGCACCATGCCTGCCTGGATGCCTCCATACTCCCACCTTGATGATCATGGACAGGACCTCTGAACCTGTAAGCCGGCCCCAATTAAATGTTGTCCTTATAAGAGTTGCCTTGGTCATGGTGCCTGATCACGACAGTGAAACCCTAACCAAGATGGTCCCTCTAGTAATAATGGTAGAGAATTTTAGTTGTTCAGGAATGTTTGGTACTAACAGCCTTTTAATTGTACCCATTCTTGTCTTGTTTTGTGTGCATACGTGTGTGTGGGGGGGTGTATTTGTGTAAGTGTGTATGTGCATGTGTGTATGCTTAGCTTACTATAGTTTTAAGAACAGTTTTCAGTTATAGAATAGTCCTGTAGAGAACACAAGGAGTTCCCATGGACTCTCACCCCTGGTTTCTTCTACTAATAATATCTTGCATGCAGGGGCCACTTGTGTGAGAGTTGATGAGGCACTGTTGATCACTCTTGGCGCCTTAATTCTGCGGCTTTGAGCTGATGCATAGGGATACAGATCCACCACTGCTGTGCCCCATAGACTGGTTTCATCACTCTCAAAGTCCCCTGCTCTTTCCCTGGTTCTCCCTCTCACCCTTCCCTTCTCCATCCTATGGTCTCCCTTTGTTATCTCTAGCGTTGGCACCATGTGGTACATAGACTTTCTAGATAGACTCTCTTCCCTGAGGGTCATGCACGTACCTTTCCCGTGTCTCTTTGCGGAAGGCTCAATCTTCCTTACCTTCAGTCCTTTCCCAGTGAATGTGACGACATTATTTAGCTACTCACCCTCTGGGGGGCATCCTAATTGCACTGGAGTTTGGGCAGTTATAAACCAAGCTTCCGTACACATTGGTGTGTGTGTGTGTGTGTGTGTGTGTGTGTGTGTGTGTGTGTGTGTGTGTGTATGCGAGCGTGCACATGTGTTTGCTGAAGCTGGAGACTGCGGTCGAGCCTCCAAGGGACTTTGGGTCAGTCGCCTCTTTCCTCTGAAGTTCCTCTGTGTCTCCTCAGTTGTTTCTGAGCCTGCCAATTTCATCTCCCTAGAAAGCAACCTCTGGCCCCACCCTGGGCTTATTTCAGTAGGAGGCTTGAAAATCCAAAAGTCTTTGTACATCCCGACCCAGTTCTCTGACCTCGCCCAGCCTTACAAGGTACCCGCTCCCTTTAGTCTCTCCAGCCTGCCCTGGACTCTGAGGCAAACCAGCCTGGTTTCTATTTGCTTCCATCCACCGTCCTACCCTTGATCTTGAGTTTTAGACTTTTCTGGTCTTTTAAAATAGTTACATTGTATCTATCTCGTTTCCATTTTCAGTTCTGTTGAACCCCCACCGCCCCTCTGTGCGGAAGACAAAACCCAGGGCCTCGTGCCTGCTCTCTGCCTTTGAGCTCCATCGCCAACTCCTTCATCTCGCCTGATACTAGTTAATCTATTCTCTTTGTCTGCTCTGCCTCCGACTCGGTTTTTTCAGATGATATTTCCATGCTATCCTGTGAGATGGGCTGTGATCACTAATCACCTGCTCCCTGCTGACGGAACGTCAGGTGTATTTATTTACTGTTGCCTCTTAACCTAACATTCAGATCCTTATTCTCCTCTGTGTTCTTTCATGCTGGCTTCTTTTATGTATACAGAGGTTCCCATATGTGAGATCATGGGATCAAAGATGTGTGTGCTCTGCATATTAGAGGGACCATCAGGTTAATTTATCAAAAGCTTATTGTGTTTCACACACCAACCACGAACCAGGAAGCTGTGCTTTCTCCGACGGAGAAGGCAGCGCTCCCAGGAGGCCCGGCCTGCTGGTTTCTTTTAAGCAGTGTGTTTGCCCTAGCATGGCTTCTTTTCAAAAGTGCATGTTGAGAAATGGGGCTGGGATGTTTTTAAAGTCAGGTGGCAACTGGAGAGAAACCACAGGCTCTTCAGGGCTGCAATGGAACACTTCCCTCTGCTTTTCTATTGACAACAATGCCTTTGATTGGAGTTTGTAAGGACAGACCTCAGAAGCTCCTTCTCCCTGAGAGAGAAGTGATTGTTTCCCTGCAGAGGCTTCTCAACATCCATGTGCACCCCGCAGGACCTACTGCAGAGAGGGGGTGGTGTACATGGCTCATCTGAGATTTTATTTTTCTTGCTTTCAGGGACAAAATGTTCTGTTCAGGGGGCCCTTTAACATTCAATGTCATTTCTCTTCTGGATCACAAAGGTCAGAGCTCAGACCGTCTTGAGAATCACAGTGACCCATCTCCACTCAATATTTTTACACAGTTCTGATTGTGTTTATATGTGTGTTCATGCATCAGCGTGTGCAAGGAGTGCGTGTGTGCACAGGTACTTGTATTAGGAGGACAGAGTATGACAGTGTTGCTCTTTGGAAGGCCGTCCATCATGGTTTTGATCGGCAGTGGTTTGTTTGTGTGCTTGTGTTGTTTTGTTTTTTGAGGTAGTGTTTCTCACTGGCCTGGAACTTTCTGACCCAGCTAGACTGCCTAGACAGTCAGCCCCAGGGCTCTACCTCCCCCCGGCACTGAAATTACATGGTGCACCACCAAACCTGGGTTCTGGGGATCAAATTTGGGTCTTTATTCTTGCACGATTCTAGCTCTCATGATTCTGATTTTAAGAAAGAAATCATGTTTTTGTAGAAATGGAAGCACTTTTGTGTGTATGTGTGTGCATGTATGTGTGTGTAAATGTATATGTATGTGTGTATTTGTGTATCTGTGTGTGTCTATGTGTGTATGTATGTGTGTTTGTGTATGTGCATATATATGTGTGTGTATATGTGTGTATGTGTATATATGTATGTGTATGTATGTGTGAGACACACACAGAGAGAGAGAGAGAGAGAGAGAGAGAGAGAGAGAGAGAGAGAGAGAGAGAGATCCATGTCATATGACTTGATGATGGGGCCTGAAGGGTAACTTTTCCCAAGGAAGCTATGGCCAAACAGAATCATATACATAGAAAGAGAGATGGGATAGGCCAGAGTGTTGCCATTGGCTGCCTGGGTGAGAAAGGAAGAGCCAGGTGGGAGTCTGAAGTCCTAAGTTCAAGGCTTGACTAGGATCTTTCTAACTCTATGCCAAGGGCAGCTCAGGATCCCTCGGGATGGCCATCTGGAGAGCTGGACGTGTTCTTGTCTGTCCTGCTGCCAGATTATCTGGATAAAGCAGGAGAACATTTGCCGTAGTAAGCCCATTTCCTAAGTCAGGATCCCCTTCCACACTCTCCCTTCAGCTGGCTTTCTGAAGATGTCCCCAGCTCAACATGAATGTCATGGGTATCAGAACCAAGGCCATGTGTCCTCTGTCACCATAGTGTCACCAGCACCAGCCACTTATGTATGATGAATGAGAAAAGCCAAGTACAGAGAACTGGCTTTCTCTTACCTTCTGAGACTTAGACCGTATGGCAACATGTAATTTTCCTAATAACGGTAGCAAACTCAGTATTAATGAGTCCTCACTGTGTGCCAGGGACCCTGCTGGGCGTCTCAGGTTTCATACTTCCAGTGTATAACTCTTACATACTTTTCTAGTACCGTGTCAAAATGCCAGGGGAAAGGTTCGCTGTGAATGAGAATTACAGGGCTTCAGCCAATGGTCATTGACTCTATCTTCTTTGGACCAGTAGTAGGTGGCATAGCACAACAGAGAGTACATAGGGGAGTTAGATGTTCACTTCATGGTTGATATGAAGCAAAGTGGGAAAGAAACGGAGCAGGTAAGGTTCCAGCAGGTGCATGCCATGGTATGGTGTGGTGTGGTGTGATGTGAGGTGAGATGAGATGAGATGATATGATATGATATGATATGATATGCTGTGGGACCATAAAAGGCACCCTGGTTACCATTGAAGAAAGACATGTGTCCTGTGACTTTTAGCTGGGATTGGTTGTGGCTCAGTGGTAGACCATGGTCATCATATTTCTGTCCTATGACCGGCTGTGCTCAGGATCAGCTGTAGCCTTCTGACTTCTCCCTGGGCGACCCAAATGCATGAGATTGTTGTCATCTTTTCCTTAATAGAGCGGATGAGTGACTCTGTCACTGATGTGCAATTCAGGTGTCGTTTGATCAGCTGCCTCTCCGGCATATTTCCAGAAGTTTCTTTCACATCTAGTCTTTTCCTCCCTTGGATTTACCACGCACAATTACTTGTCAATATGACAAAAACACACCCATTGATAATGTGTTCCAAGTTCCTCAAATACACAGGTTCATGTGATTCTGGAACAATCCCAGGAATGGATACATTCTTATTATTCTTCATTTGACAACTGAGAAGACTGAGGTCTGGAGAGAGTGTGTTGCTTTCCCTCCCATAACCCCATGTGGGGCTGGTAGGCTTGGGTTCCTCTCTGGCAGTCGGTCAGAAGACCATGCTCTTAAGCACTGTCTTCTGCTGCTTACTGGCCCCTCCCGTTCAGTTGCAAACTTTCTTGAGCTATGCATATGCTTGCTGAAGGACGTGCCCATTGTTTGCACTGGCCTCCAGAGCACTCCAGAACTGATATCTACTTACTTTATCCAGGTTCATTTTTAGGAACTTTCACTTGGAGCCCCTTTTTTTTCCTCCACATAAGTGACAGTGTAAGAATTCCATCATTGTCCCTTTTGCATATAGGACTTATTCGAGATGGAAAGAGAGTGTTCTCACCACTCATTGGCAAACTGCTCCACTGAGGCATGACCCCCCTATCCCTGGAAGCTTCTGCTGGAGGAAATGAAGTGACAGTTGGGCTGTCCTGTCACCTACAGAGTATGCTGGGAAAAGCTCTCTCTGATTCTACTTCTTGCCCCACATTCTTCTTGAGTCTGTTTGGAGTGACCAGGTGTCGGCTTTGTGTTCTCACTAGGGACAAACAGTAATAGCTAGCACTCCCTGCTGCTTTCTTTCTGGGAAGGGAAAGGAGGGAAGGAAAAATAGAACAGTTTTATGTAGTTTACTTGAAAGAGGTAAAATTATAAGCATTATTAGGGAGATTGTAAACTTCCCTGGGCTCATGGGCCTTTCACCCAATCTGTTCTATAAAGAGCTGTAGATCTATGGGGCAAACATGAATAATTATCTGCAGTAAAAGGCAATGAGATGTTTCCATTAGATGCTGAGTTTTTGCTAGTCTAAAACAAAACAGAACAACCCTAAGCCAAATATTGCCCTTGTGTTTAATTTACTTTATTGTGATTTCTGACGTTTTAGTTTTATATAATAAACTCAGTGCTTCATGTCATCAAAACATCTTGTTCCAAGGTCCCGAGCTGACAATAAGAACATTTCCAGGTAACACAAGTAAAATAGATAGGGGAGCACAGCCGCTCTCAAGGTCGGCACTCTCCTGTGTGCCCTCCCATGTCTCCCATGTGGAGATCAGAGCATTAGATTCTCCCAGGAGTGAAGCGCGAGACCTCGGTGCTGCTGGTCACTGAAGAGAAGAGCTTAATGTGTGGTAAGGTCTTGCTGGCCGCTATTATAAGCTTACCTCTGCTTCTCTTTCAACCTCCACACCATCTTGTGGAAAGTGCCACAAAGTAGCCCTTGCTGATCCTGAGCATCTGTTCTGTAAAACCAGATCTCCAGATTTTCCCACAAGGCTTCACTCCTCTGCACTCAAGCCAGTGTTCCTTGGTAGGATCATCCAAAGCTTTGGTATCCAGACTCTGGGTACCAAAGAAAGAACATCCACCAAGGCATTTGGGTTTGTCCTGTGCATACAGTAATATTTCATGGTGTCTGTTAGCAACTTCCAGTGCCATGAATGAGCATTGAAAGGTTATAGCAATAATCACACACACACACACACACACACACACACACACACACACACACACACACACACAGAGGATAAAGCACCAGAGAAGGTGATGGCAACCTCTATCCTGTAACAGAGAGAAAATTCCTTGAAAGAAGAGAACAGTCCTTAGGATTCCCTTTCAAGGTAAGGACTCGATATCAAATGAACAAATATAAACAAAACCAAACCAAGCCTAAACAAACACAGTTAAAATCAGAGTCAAGATCTCACAATCCAGTCTTCCCTGACTAATTTGGATCACTGTGTCGACCAGGCTGGCTTCAACTTTGCTTCTACCAATCCTACCGTTACCCAGGTACTGGGATTACACAGGTGGGCTACACCAAGCTAGAGAAGGGAAAATGAAAATTTCAAATTATCGAGTGTGGCCATGAAAAGTTAAGCCATTGTCCCACATTTCACTGCCGCTGCCGTTCCTCAGATAGAAGCACCTGGGACCACAGAAGTGAGGTGAATGAAATAGAGCCAATGATCGATCAGATGGTAGGAAGATATTTGTCACCATGTGAAATTTTATCCAGGGCCACCAAACACTGTAAGAGCTGGAATTTTCCATCTCTGTGGCAAACGCTTGCAAACTAGAGTCTCTCATCAGCGTTTCATGGAATGAATGAGTGAATGACAAACTCTAAAACACCACTCAGTAGTTGTCCGTCAGTAGTTTAGCTCAGCAGGTCCTGGTCTTGCTCCTCTGTCTGATGGGCAATGTCACCGACATCACTGTGGCTTCTACTTCTGTTGCAGGTTCGCCATCGGTCTGTTAACTGTATAGTTAACTTTCACTCCTCTCATGTTCCCAGAGTCTTCTCCAGTTTGTCATGAGGTTATTTTAGGTGGGGAGAAGAAAATGGTTTTTTGTTTTATTATTGTTTTTGTCTTTTAATCAGAAACGGGAAATTCATGGAATGAGCCATACTTGATCTAGATATCAGACCAAACCCCATAACAGAACAACTTTAGATTGATGGTGAAGCGAAAGAATGCCCCTGTGACTGGAACAGAGGAGCTGAATTCGTGATCAGAACAGCTACAGGATCAGATAATGCCAAGCCTTGCAGACCACTGTGAGGAGCTTGAAGGACATTGTCGTGTGTGGGGGAGCCCTTATATTTGAACCACATGGAATCCTAGTGTAGCAAGTTCAGTCAGATTGTTATTTCTATTTTCGAGATGAAGAAAATGAGACCCTGAGAGTTGGGGAGGCTGAATCACAACCTTCTGACAGCCCACTGGGTGTTCTTTCTTTGTTCTACCTCCTACTTGATCTTGAAGGTTGATTGCTTCCCCATCTGTGGTGTTCCTTGGGAGACCCCGAGAAGGTGTCCTGCATTGAGTCACTCCTTCCTCCTCTGTTAGGTATGAAAAAGCTGAGAGCAATTTTCTTCCAGAATGTCATATTTACTGTTGACCACTCTGCTTAGGAAAACTGTAGAGACAGCAGAGAAGCTCCAGGGAGGCTCTGGGGCAGACCGAAAAAGCAATGAAAGGGTGCCTTAGAGGCCCTCTAGGAGAAGCATGGTGGAAGAGATAACTGTGACCCCCAGATAAATGAGCTCTGTGCCTAGTCTCTCTCATCTCCTTGGAAGACAGAGCTCGAGAAGGTCAGGTTCAGTTGTAGTGTTTCAGCTGGGTGTGAGTGGGTGAGGAGTGGGTGAGTGGGTGAGTGGGTGAGTGGGCATAATGAGCTTGTTAACAGGCAACCACGTTCCTAAGAAAGCCACTCAGGATGACTCTAGAAACTTGGTCCCTAGGGCTGTGTGAAAATTAGTTATTCTTAAAAAATTAGACATTGGTTTTCTCAGGCGTCGTTCTAATCTTTTATAGTCACTCAACCCACCCCCGAAGGCCGTGACAGAATATTTGTTAGATATGGTACAGCCTGTCCTTAGGTAGAAGATCTCAGATGGTTGCCACCGGACCTCGTGATGGGGACAAAGGGTGGTGCACACAGTTTAGTTTACAGGCTAAAGCTGAGATATATCACTGAGAGATGTGCAGGCAGGACAGCCCGCCCCCTCCAGCAGGAACTGGAAGCAGAAACCATGAAGAGATGTTGCTTGTAGGTTTATGCTTAGATAGCTTTCTTATACTAACCATCCAGAGAATGGCAGCCATGCAGTTTCCCTGGTCTCTTTTCCCTGACTGGTCCTGTTTATAGTAATCAACAATCAATAAGACAATGGGTTCCAACATGTCCAATGGCCAATCCTTTAACCGATGTGGTCTTCTCAGGTGACTCAAGGCTGTGTCAGGTTGACAGGAGGGATGGCAACCACATTTCACTCATGAGAGTTTTCTATTTGCCTGTTAAGGATGCGTCCAGTGCATCTCGGTTGCATGCAATGTCCCTCCCCATGTTGTCTGTAAAGAGCCATGTGTCCTAGATCCTCCTTCCTCCCTTACACCTGCCTTTTCTCCAGGCAGAGAGACAGAGAGAGAGAGAGAGAGAGAGAGAGAGAGAGAGAGAGACAGAGACAGAGACAGAGACAGAGACAGAGAGACAGAGAGAGACAGAGAGAGAGAGGGAGAGAGATGCATGGTGACTCATTTGGGAGAAGAAAGACAAAACAACACCTAACAACTCCATCTGCTATGCCAGGAGACACCTCCAAGCAGACAGATGTTCCATGGTCGTTTGGCAGATGTTTTCAGACATGTGACAGTCCCCACCCGACCACTCCATGGCTCCACCAATCGTCCTTTAGGTAGCAGTTAAACAGGGACAACAAAGCACAAGCTATGAGGTCGCTCAGTGTCACGGGGACCAAAGAGCTGGTGTCCCCTCTTAGACTGAGCATACATGCCTTTTCTTCCACTAGATTCTGTCTGACTGTGCACGGTCTGTGTGGCGTTCCAGGGTGCTCAGACAATCTCTCCTTCCCACAAGCTGAATATCACTACAGTTCTGCTGAGGCAAGTGGTTCACAGCCATATAGCTAGAGTTCCATGCGGTTTTCCTCCTGTTGGTGTGCTAGCATTCACAATACTCTGTTGCAAAGCGGTACTCACCTCTTGGTCAGTGACCGCCAAGGCAAATACCTCATTATCACATCAGCTCACATCTTCATTTTTAAGATTTTTATTTTTCCTTTTTATGGGAATGTGTGCATTCTTAGTTTGCTTTATGCATTTGATGCAATCCAGGATCCCTTGCCCAGGGAATGGGTCCACTCACAAGTAAAATAGGTCTTTCCACATCCATTAATCCAATCCAGATAATCCCCCAACAGGCAAGGGTAAAGGCCAATGTTGCTTAGATAAAACATTACAGATATGTCTAGAGTCTTGCCCTTCTAGGGCCGGGCATTTAGATCTTTGCAAAACTATCTTATCTGGGTGTTTTAGGATCCTGGTTGTAACTAGGATCTGACCATACTGACAGCACAATCAGGAGGAGATTCATCTCTCTCCCGTCTTTGATCATCATTCGTGTGCTCATTCATTCATGTGGCAGATGTCCTGACTGCACTACTGTGCACTGTGACCTAGGATCCCGCTGGGAGCCAGGCACACTGGTCTCTACATTGATAGAATTTCCATCGGAGGGAAAAGAGCCAGTGGGTGTGGATAGTAAATGAAAAAACTTCAGTAGCAGATAAGCAGCCATGGAAGATGAGAGAGAGAGAGAGAGAGAGAGAGAGAGAGAGAGAGAGAGAGGGGGGGGGGGAGGGAGAGGGAGAGGGAGAGGGAGAGGGAGAGGGGGGAGGAGGATGGTATGAGTGGTGGGTAGGACAGAGGAAGAGGAAGGCAGGGTTGGTGGCCGTGAATGTACTAATTTCATGATGGGAATGGCTTGGGATTGTCTTGCAGAGGACAGTATCACTGAGAGCCTCCATGTCTTGGAACTTCAGTATAGCTAGAGCAGGTAGCCAATCCCTTTTCTCCTTTCTCAAGAAACTCAATGCCCTACTAAGCTATTGGTTTTGGTAAGTAGTTTACTAACCTGAGTCAATGTAAACTTTTTAGACTTCCTTAGGTAGCAGAGTACACTACAGGCATTGTCTTAGTTATTGTTCTCTTACTGCGAAGAGACCAAGACCAAGGCAACTTACAGAAGGAAGTACTTAATTAGGAGTTGGCTTACAGTTTCAGAGAGTAAGTCCGTGATCATCATGCCAGGGAGAGTAGCAGTGGGCAGGAAGGCATGGTGCTGGAGAAGATGCCAGAGCTCACATGATCTGTAAGTTGCAGGGGGAGAGAGAGAGAGAGAGAGAGAGAGAGAGAGAGAGAGAGAGAGAGAGAGAGAGAGAGAGACAGACAGAGAGAGACAGAGACAGAGAGACAGAGAGAGAGACAGAGACAGAGACAGACAGAGAGAGACAGAGAGAGACAGAGAGAGACAGAGACAGAGAGACAGAAAGAGTCAGGGAGAGAGAGACAAGAAAAGACAGACAGACACAGAGAGAGAGAGAGAGACAGAGAGACAGAAAGAGTCAGGGAGAGAGAGACAGGGAAAGCAGACAGACACACACACACACAGAGAGAGAGAGAGAGAGAGAGAGAGAGAGAGAGAGAGAGAGAGAGAGAGAGAGAAACTGAGACTGGTCTTTGCATGGGCTTTTGAAACCTCAAAGCCCACACCCAGTGATACACATCTTCCAACAAGAACACAGTTCCCAATTCTTCCCAACTAAAATAGCCTACCAACTGGATGTATGGCTTTGTGGGCCATTCTCATTCAAACTACCATAGGCATAAAGTTTTGTTTCTTTACCTGTTGTTTGCTGAGTGTCCTCTGAGCCCATGGGACAGTGCAGTGGATCCTGAACTCAAGACATGCATTCTACAACACATGGAAGGACAGAATACCATTAAAAGAGAAGAGGACCTGGGCCCTTTCCCAGGACAGACCAAGGACTCTCTGCTATTCACAGCTTTCCTTCTGCACTCGCGAGAGTTAACAGACAATGAAAATGAAGCCTACTTATTTTACTTGGTAAAACTGATTTTATTTTTAGTGCTAAACCTAAGTCGAGAACGGAGTAATGAGCTGTAGAATTAAACGGGGCATTTTATCTCATAACGATTAATCCTTTTCTTTTTTTCCTGTCTAAAACATGTACTAACTGATAACACCCAGACTTTCTTTTTGTACATTTAAATGATACTGCATAGAATATTTTATTAGTGCCAGTTCAGTACTTAGAAAATGCACATTTCAGTAATGAACAGCAATTCACTAGATGCCTAAGAGAACCTAGAAATCTAAACCTCATTTGCTATGCAAACTTCCCATGTGGACAGTTTAACCACCCTTGGGAATCTAACCTTTTGAGTATGGTAAAAACATATGTGATGTAATGTTTCCTGTTAGCTGTGCGTGAGCCTCTCTGTGACATTAAGACGTTGTTGAGTGACCCTCAACCCGTTATCCATCCACAGAAATGTTTTTGCCTTTCATTGCCCTTGGGGTGTTTCACAGTTTCTTGTGCTAATGGTTATATCTCCCTTTACTAGCTATCACTTTTATTTTATAAATAGCAGCTGGTTAAATTCCCATCAGAACTCTATGAGGACACACACACACACACACACACACACACACACACACACACACAATGATATAGATCTGTATATCAGTAAGAACATAGGCCAAAAAGTGTGGCATTAAGTACCAGCTTTCAGGTGACACAGCCAACAGATGATTGGATGGGAATCGAACCCACGTCTCTCTGAGTCAATGGCCTTTTCTGCTGTGCTACACTGCTGATTTTCCAGTTAGAAACATAGAGAGCCTGTCCCTACCATGTAACTGTTTTCACCCCAGATGAGACTAGTGTGAACGCTTTCCTCAGAATGCTGGCCACATTCCCTTTGTACATCTATTCTGGTTTTGCTGTGTAAATTTGAGGAGCTAGTAAGTACCAATAAACTAGGCACTGTAAAAGCCATTTGCCTCAGCACGTGCATCCAATCAGCCCGTGTCTACAGAAGCGGAAACAGACCGAAGCACACCACGAGAAGTTTCTGGGTGCAGTTCTCTCTGTGGAGTCCCAACAAATGCAGCTCAACCACACAATGTGAGGCAGGCCGATACATGCGTGTTGTTAGTAAAGAATCCTTCGTCACGTGTCCTGTCACGTGCTTGCTTTAGCAGAACATCTTCTCTCCTGTGTCTGCTTCAGTGAAACGTTCCTTCCCGAGTCGGCCTTAGCTTTTCACACCCGTGTCCACTGTAACAGAACAGTCCTTCATGAGTTTGCCCCAGCAAAACACCGTCCGGCCGACTTTCCAAAGAACCCTTAAGGTTCCTCCTCAGACACACCTCCTCGTCCTTCCAAACGGTTCATCAACTGGAGATTAAGCGTGCGAATGAGCACACGGGGGCCATTCTCATTCAAACCACTACAGTGACGTAGTTTCCTGTTGTTGTAATAAAAATACCCTATCAAAAGCTACTAAGTGGGAAAAGGATTTATTTAGCCCACAGTCCCATGCTACAATCTTTATTAGTTGCTTTTGTATTGTGGTGATAAAATACCATAACCAAGACAATTTGTAGACGAAAGGGTTTGTTTGGCTTATGATTCTGATAGGAGGAGTCCCTCGTGTTGGGGAATCATGGCCGCAAGAAGCACACGTGGAGGCCAGAGCAGAAGCTGAGCGATCATGTATTGAACTTCCAGCAGGAAACCGAGAGTGAACACAGAATGGAGCCTGGCCTTTGAACCCTCAAACCTACCCCCAGTGATATGCTTCATTCAGTAGGGCATGCTACTTTCTCCAGTCTTACGCAGTCCAGGATCCCCTGCCTAGGGAATGGTACCACCCACGGTGGGAGGGTCTTCCTACCTTAATTAATGTAATCAAGATCATTCCCTGCATGCTTGCTCGGAGACCCATCTCCCCAATGATTCTAGAGTATGTCAGGTTGACAATCACCATCACGATAAGGAAGCTGATCGGTCCTGTTTACCGTTGGCTCACAGAAGAAAGCACCCAGGCCTCTTATGCAAACACATGGACACATTTTTCCTTCTCAGTCTCGCTTTTGGCTAGGCGTATGTGGAAATGCCAGCACCAGAAAGGCCCAAAGAGGAGTCCTGATGCTACAGAATCTGCTATGTGAAGGTGGATAAAAGCACACATGCGTCGGTAATTCTTTGGAAGATACACCCTGTTGGCACAGTAAAGAATTAGCAGCTAAGCGTCCTGACTCCTTTAGCCTTTGAGCTACTATATTAAGCATCTCATTCAGAAGGAAGCACCAAGCATATGGGGGCAGAGGGAAAGGAGTGTCTTCTTTCTCTAGTTTGCCGTGCAAATGAGAGGGAGGATCCTACAAAGGCACAGGCCAGCTTTTAATCTAGAGTAGGAGAAGGCCACCCCATCCTGTGATGTCATCTAATCACCTGACCTGTGCCCCCAGCCATCAGAGACATCCAAATGGTGGGGGCAATGGGAGGGTTCCAGAGACCTTCATGCAGGAGGGGCCTCTGGACAATGGAAGGGTGTCCTGCTGAGGGAGAAGGAACCCTTCTTTCCATCCCTATCCCTTTCCGCCCATTTTTGGAACATACCACTCATTGACTAGAAATACAATGAAAAGGACCAGGAAAGGCCAAGCTTCCGGAAGACACTTCCTTTTTCTTTCTCATGTGTAGAAGCAAAGATTTTCTCTTTCTTGCCCCCCAACCTCCAGTATTTGAATGCTCCATCATTGCCTTCTTCTCAAAGTCAATACACCTGGTCTAGTTGTTCTTCATAATCTGACCCTTGATTTTGGTATTACCCATCAATATTCATATTTTTATCCTTATTGACCTGGACTCCTCCTCCATTCCTCGTCTCTTTACAACACAACCACTCCAAATCCTGAAAGCTTCCCAAAGCGCCGAGTTCTCTGTCATCTCAGGCCTTTTACCATGACTATCCCTGTGTGTGTGTGCGTGCGTGTGTGTGTGTGTGTGTGTGTGTGTGTGCATGTATGTGTGTGCACATGTGTGTATGTATGCACGCATGTGTGTGTGCACATGTGTGTGTGTGTGCGCGCGCACACGCATGTGCATCCATTCCTCCCTTTGTTTCCTATCCCCATGCTCCCTTTTCTAGGATAAATTGTATTTATCCTTCCTTTTCAGAAAGTCTTCCCTGGGCCAACTAATATATCACCCAAGAGGCAGTTGGCAGGCTGACCTCTCCATAGACACTCCTGGTTTCCTTTCTCTCATAAGCTAGGGCTCAGTGCATGATTACTGAAGGAGCAGGCAGTCCTGCCCACATCGGCTGTGTATCTTCCCTACCTACCCCCAGCTCATATCATCTGATCTATAAATGAGGAAAAGTAGTGGGAGGCAGGGAGGCAGGGAGGCAGGGCTTTCTGCCAGCCACCTTCCCTCTGATAGAGTAGAAAGGCGTCCACCCACCTTACTCTCCCTCCTCTTCCTTGCCACAATCTAGAATGTTCCGACTTTGCTGCTGCCTTTCTTCCCACCCCGGGATATTATCTTCCTATGGCGAAGGTGTTTAGGGGACTAATACTTCACTAACTCCTAGAAATAGATAGCGTTGGCTTCTGTTTGTTAAAGATCTAAATGATTTCTTCAGGGGGTCTCCAGTAAAGAGGACCTTTACCGAATAAAAGACAAAGCCTGTTTTCCTTTTCCTTATTTCCCTTTGTAAATAAGGAAAAAGAGCTTCACCAGTTCCTGTGTGTGTGTGTGTGCGTGTGTGTGTATATATGTGAAGTATGTGTATGCTGTGTAGTAGGTATTGGTATATATGTGTATGCATGTATATGTGCATATATTGGTGTCTGTAATGTGCTCACATATATGTGAATTGTGTGTAAGCATGTGCATGTATATGTATGTGCATGTATGTATGTGTGGTATGTATGTGTGTGGTGTGTGCTTATGTGTATGTATGTGGGGGGTGTCTGTGTGTGTATATTTGGTTCCCAGAAGCAAAAAATTCTTCAAGTACACTCTGCCCTGCTCTGGGGATGTACCAGGAACATTTTCATTTGCAATCCCTCTAGGACACAGTCATGTGAAAACTTGTTTTAAGGGAGAGCTGATGTTTATTTAGCTTATAATTAACATTTTGTTGGGCTTTCTGTGTGTGGGGTGTCCATCTGTTTATTATTTGTTTAGTTAACTTCGATTTGCATATCGCTGTGTTAATTACCATGTAATTTAAGCCCTTAGGTATTTCTCATGATAATGTTCTTGGAAAGGGATTTCTATTTAACCCTGAGAGGACAAGGGAACGGATACTTCTTATGTGGGTTTCTATCTCTGGCTCCTGCGGTTGGGTTGAAGACATCCGCATATCTAACTTCCTCAGGAAGGATTTCTCAGGGCTCTACTTACACAACCCGTGCCTTTTGAAAGCACTAGAACCTCAAGTTCTGGGACTTCAGCGCGAGCGAATAGACCTGTGGATGATGCCTGAGAAGCGCCCTGTGGAGGGCAGGTGTCCTCATTTCTGTTCTGCGCATCAGCTCCTTCCCTTGCTGATAAAGGCCTCTCTCTGTTCCTAGCACTGCTCCTAGGAAACTCTCTGTTGCCTTATCAGTGGACAAGCAGCGGGGGTTGCCTCTGTCCCTTCTGATCAGACAGAGCTTTGTCTGAATTACAAAGTTTGCCAACAGAAGGGGTGGCCCCTAAGATAAGCACCATGGTATCCAGCAAGGTCCTGCGCACTCTGTCCCTTGCCCCCGTGCTCTGAGGTATTGTGATATCCACGTACAGGTCGGCCCTCTGTGTGCTAGCACAATGCTCACAATGTATTTGCTCCTCCATGTATTTCTCCCAATAGAACTGAGTCTCGTTAGGAGATATTTTAAGCCTATTGGGTGAATAACAGCTATGCAATTTCAGAAGCAAGCTGTACTTTATTTTCTCGGGGAAAACCTTGAGGGAAACAGCTCTAAGCAAATCTAAATTTTTCCATCATGAGCTGTAACCAGGTTTACATTGGCACCTCCCTGTGCTTGGCGAAAAGGAGGTTTTATGCATTCTACACATTCTCGAAGACTATTCCTGACCAAAGCAGTCTCTAGTTGCTGGCCATGTGCCACACAGTAATCAAGTTGTTCTAAGTGTCATCCCTCGGTCTTCCTCCCTGTAATGCAAGCATTTTCTCATTGCTCTGCAATGAGGGAAAGGCCGGAGGTCTGTACTCAGCTGCTCACGGAAGGTGAGACATTCTTCCACATTGGTTATGAAGAATGCTGTGTCAGTAACACAGCTAATCTCCAGGTCATGGAAGACATTTTTGTGAGTGATAGTGGCAGTAACATCGACTTGCCATGTAGCCCAGACTGGCTTTGATAAACAACTTAAATTTGTTTAATAAATAGATTGTCCAGAAGTCAGAACATTTCAATCTGTGATGCTAAGGAAGGCAGATTGATTCTGGACATGAGCTAAAACATATTGGAAAGATGAGGGCGGGGCCTTAAGAATAGGAAACAGGACACTCGGGTTTGGGATAAAAGGTGCTATCAAGATGTGCCGCTATAGTGGATTTGCTGCAAAATGGTGACACATGTGGGCTCTGAGAACCTATGCTGACTTGTATTTTAAGTATCTATTTACCAGCCTGAGTATTAGACTGTTTTGTTTTTTTAATCAAAGCCAGAGCAATGTTCCATTTAATTCTAGCATTTACAGGACCCAACACATGAGACACCTTTAATAAGTGGTTCTTGAATGAGTTCATGTTTATCCTTGTAGATGCCATTTGAAAAGTAGAAACTAAATTATACCACAATGAATTGACACAACTCTCTGGCTAAGTAGGCAGAGCCAACAGCTTCAGAATGGTGAACTAACATAAAGTTGAAAGGAAATCTGTGGTGATTTGCATATGCTTGGCCCAGGGAGTGGCAATATTAGGAAGTGTGGCCTTGTTGGAGGAAGTGTGTCAGTGTGAGTGTGGGCTTTGAAAGCTTCCTCCTAGCTGCCTGAGGAGCAAGATGTAGAATTCTCAGCTCCTCCAGCACCATGCTTGCCTGAACCCTGACATGGTCCCACTTTGAGGAAACTGAACGGAACCTCTGAACCTGTAAGCCAGCCCCAGTTAAATGTCGTCCTTTAAGAGTTGCCTTGGTCATGGTGTCTCTTCATAGCAACAAAACCCTAACTAAGACAAAATCCTACCTAAGGTGTTCTGCAGAATATAGTCTGACTATAGTTCTGACTCAGAATATAGTCTTTTCAATATGGAAAGAAAATAGCCTGCACAGAGATACAAAAGGCCTGCTTTTTCAATTTACATGTGGACAGAAACTAGATCCAAAATCAACTAAGCAGGACTCACAGGGGCTCATGGAGACTGAACTGAATCAGGGATCCTGCACAGGTCTGACCCAGGCCCTGTTACATATACATTATGGTTGTGTAGCTTGGTGTTCTAGTGGGACTTCTAACAGTGGGAGAGGGGCTGTCTCTGACTCTTTTTTGCCTGCTTTTGAGACTCTTTCCTCCAACTAGGGTGCCTCGTCCAGTATTAAGGGGAGAAACTGGGAGGTGAGGGAGGGAGGGGAAACTGCACACAGATATAATATACAAGAGAAAAAAAAGTGTGTATGCATTCAAACATGAGAACTTGAGTTTGAATCCCCAGCCCTCTTCTGGTCTCCCCATGTGCCTGGAAGGACACACATACCCTAGATATTCATAAATGTGAGTGCAGGAGGGTGTGTAAGGGTGGGTGTACGTACACACACACACACACACACACACACACACACAATTTATGGAATTCATACCACTACCATATGTGGTGCGTGTGTGTGTGTGTGTGTGTGTGTGTGTGTGTGTGTGTGTGTGTGTGAGAGAGAGAGAGAGAGAGAGAGAGAGAGAGAGAGAGAGAGAGAGAGAATAACTGTTAGGCATTAGGGATGGCTGTTTTATTTTCTGTCTAAACTGTTCTTTTCCTTACAGTCTGTGGCCGTTTGTGTTCTCTGGGTTGTAGGAGCCCATCCAGGCTTCCTAACCTGTTTTCCCTCTCTCTAGGCCTACCCAAATAAACAGGAGAGAGTGGAATTAGCCTTTGGAATGTTTCAACTTTTTTTTTCCTAACAAAAATAAGTATGTATTGTCTCATTAGTTTGAACGAGAGAGATGGGGGCCGGAGAGTAAATCCTAAGGAGTCTGCCAATGGTTTACCTTTGACATCAAAATCCACCTCCTCTCCTTTCTGTGAAAAATCAGATCATTTAGTGTCTTAATGTATCATTAAAATGACTACTTCCTTATTTCCTTACCTGGTCTGGAAACTTCCATGCCTTTTCTCCTCACAAGTTGGTTTATCTTAGCTGTTGGCCCCTCCTGCCTGCCTGCAGGCTTAGCCTGTTCCCCATCCCCTCTAAACTTCCGAGGTTTTTGTCAGCCTGAGCTGTGGAACTGACAGACTGTAGTAGCCTCGAACGGAGTTGGCATTCCCGAGTTTCTGAAGGGGCTCCCGGCCTTTCCTACTGAATTATACATTTTCCTCATCAGCAGCGTGAGCTCTGACTCCTGTCTTCTGTAGCTTCACAGAGAAAATGTCTTTTGACATTATTTTTTCATAAGTCATTGCAGTTAATATTAATTTCACATTAATATTGCTGCACCAGTACATGGGAAGTGTACCTCCTTCATCCCCGAAGGAAGTGGTAATTGGTGTCAGTAACTCATGTAGACATTTCTTACATTAGGGATAGATTTTTTTTTATTTATTGTTAGTGTGTGTGTGTGTGTGTGTGTGTGTGTATGTATGTGTGCATGTGTGTGTATGTGTGTATGGGTGTGTATGTGTGTATGGGTGTGTGTGTTTGCATGTATGTGTGTGTGCATGCGTGTGTGTGTGTGTGCGTGTGTGTGTGTTGGTGTGGGCGCCTGCATGCCATGGCATGTGTATGGAGTTCAAAGCACTGCTTTTGCATCATTCATTTTCCCTTTCTCCTACTGCACTCTACGTGGATTCTGGGGACTCTATCTCAGGTCATTAGGTGTGCAGGCTTGTAACTGTTGGGTTATCTGCCTGGCCCAGGGATGCTTTTCTAATACTCAGAAATCTAAGGAGAAAGAGAAGGTCAGCTAACCTTACAGGCAGTTTGAATCCATGACTTCCCCACACCCCACACCCCAGATGTCATCAAACCTTTACCATTCACCTCGGATCTTGTACAGTTGCTCCTAAGTTACACTCAGCCATGCTTTCCTTGTTCTTTTTACATTGGGGGTGTGTGTGAGCATTTCATGAAGTATATAAGGTACAGTTGCCATTTCCCCACACTCTTTCTTTAACAGGGCCAGCCATTCATTTGCCAG
Organism: Rattus norvegicus; assembly: GCF_021556685.1. Classification (NCBI taxonomy): domain Eukaryota; kingdom Metazoa; phylum Chordata; class Mammalia; order Rodentia; family Muridae; genus Rattus; species Rattus norvegicus. The sequence goes on from NC_141550.1 coordinate 79,649,820, forward strand.
TACTTTTCGTTAAGATTCTTAGCAACAACATTCATCAGTGAGTTGTCACTTCTAATTTTGTTTCCAAACTCAGATATGAAACAACCCTTTTCATTTATGCGTGGAGAACAACAGTGAAGAATGTAAACATTGTATTCTCTGTATGTGTCAGGATGTATGTGGCTGTTGGCAAGAAGATTCAAGGGGACTTGGGCCGTAAGTGGGCCTTGCTGGTTGTTGTGTCATTGCTGGGATATGCGCGGTGAGGCTTACACTGGGTTGACTGAGTAAGACGACATTGCAGTCCGAACCCTGGCTTCTGCCATATGCTCTCTGCTTACCACAGCTTCTTTCTATTGCTGTCTCTTCTGTGTGGTCACAAGACAACCGCCAGCGACTTCTTATTCAAGGCCTGAACCTGATACCCAAATGTCAGCCAGGAATGGGACTAGCTCATCCCCATAGCACATTTATGTGTCAGTGGTGTGATCCTCCATGGAAAAATGCAAAGAAAGGAGATTGAATGATTGGTGGAAGGTAGCCTGGTGACCACCATCTTAAAATGCTAAGGAGTAAACGCCAGTAAGGGAACGTTAATCTCTCCAGTCTCATCCTGAAGCTGTTTGCCTTAAACTCTTCATAGACGATGAGAAGAATTTCTGTGACTTCTGTACACATGTGACACATGACCCACCTTTTACGTAAAAACGAGCATTGTTAAGTTGAAGCTTCTATTACCGTCTTCCACTAACAGATGGGAAGAATTACTTTGGTGTTTTAGAAAAAGTTATCTCATGTACGCGAGTATTTTGCCTGCACTCAAGTCTGTATACCACGTGGATGCCTGGTGAAGAAGCTATCAGATCCCCGTGGAACTGAAGTTACCGACAACTGGGAGATACTTTGAAGGGTGCCGGGAACTAAACCCTGGATCTTCTTCAAGTGTTCTTACCTCTGAGCCATCCCTCCAGCCTCAGAGCTACTTTAAAAAATTCCGTCCATCTTCTTATGTATAAACTGAGTAAAATCTCAAGTCTTGGGATGGGAGGGGATTATCAAAAATTAAGCAGACTTATAGTTGATTCTGAAGGTTTTCTTCCCTCTAATTTTTCCCCTGAAAATTAGAATTGTAATTTCCTGAAACACCGATGAACACTCTGAATAGGACTTTGTTTCATGGTCTATACTTTCTCTCTGCTTGACTTGTGACTCCAATTTGATCACAGTTAAAAGTTAAGTAGGAATCTGAAAAACTCTTTTATGTAACTTGGAGTGTCATACTATTTCGGAAGTAACAAAGTTCTTTTGTCTGGGAAAAAAAAAAAGTACCTCTCTTAAAGAAACACGGAGCAAGTATCCATAGTCTCCTCGGAGTACTGGAGAAAATGGTGTAGTTAGACAGTGAGCAAACCGTGCATCGAGCTGTGTCACATGACTGATCATGAGGCCATGGCAGGTCAGCAGCCCCTGAATGTCAGCTTCCTGCTTTTTAATAAATAAAGCAAGCCGGTTCCTCCCCTAGTTCTCAGCTTCTCAAGCTAAACATCGGAATTAAATATGATTAGCTCTGTGTCTCAGAAGTCCTAACATTAAGGACGTTGATACAATAAAATCTCGGACTGAGCAAGAAAAGGTGCACCTGGCTGCATGGACAGATGCTGTACTGTTACTTCAGAACTGCATTTAGCTGCCCTGTCAAATGCTGTGCTTTTAGAAACCGGCAGTAGTGTTCTGAGTACTTAGGAGGTGTGGCCAGAGGTAAAAAGGTAGCTAGGTGTGGTGGCACATGCCTTTAATCTCAACACTTGAGAGGCAAAGGCAGGCTGCTCTCTGTGAGTTTGAGGCCAGTGTAGAATCGCATAGTGAGTTCTAGGCCAGCCAGGACTACATAGTGAGACCTGTTTCTAAATACATACATACATACATACATACATACATACATACATACATACACACACACACATACATACACACACACACACACGCATACACACACAAGCAAACAAATAAATAAACCTATATGTACGTCCTTACATGTAACTCTGTGTGTAGAGAGCATATGGTTGACTTTTTTGAATTCTTTATGTATTTACATTTCAATTGTTATCCCCTTTTCCCCCTCTCCCATCCCTCCCAGCTTCTATGGGGATGCTCCCTCTCTCGTACACTCCTGCTTCAACATCCTGGCATTCTCCTATACTGGGGAAATTCGTCTTTGCAGGACCATCCTCCTATTGATGGCAGACAAGGCCATCCTGTGCTACACATGCAGCTGGAGCCATGGGTCCCTCCATGTGTACTCTTTGGTTGGTGGTTTAGTCCGAGGGAGCTCTGGGGAGCTCTGGTTAGTTAATATTGTTGTTCTTTCTATGGGGTTGCAAACCCCTTCAGCTCCTTCAATCCTTTCTCTAACTCCTCCATTAGGGTCCCTGTACGCAGTCCAATGGTTAGGTATAAACATCTAATCTGTATCAGTAAAGCTCTGGCAGAGCCCCTCAGGATATCGTATCAGGCTCCTGTCAGCAAGCACTTCTTGTCATCAGCAATAGTGCCTGGGTTTGATGTCTGTATATGGGATGGATCCCCAGGGAGTTGACTTTTACTCGGAAAAGAATTCTTTTGTGTTCCAAAATATTCTCTTCTTTGACCTGAACCAGAGGACACTGCTTTAAATTGCTCTCGTCATGACTCAGTACTGCTGTGTTTTTTCCATGGAGTAAGACATCTGTGGTTTGGGGACATGGGTCAAGAAGACCTTCCTCTTCAGTACTTGTCTCATCCTCGGCTATAGAAATTATTCTTCTGAAACTTCCAATGACATTCTAAGAGTCTGTAAGGGACTCTTTCTAGGCCCTTCCTCCAGAGAGTTGGCAGAACCATGGACTTCTGAAACCTGAGGCATGTCTGTGTGCAGCATGTAGATAGAGTTTAGAAGAACAGGCCAAGTTTCTGGACACCCAGGAAACAGATGAGACATTAGCTGAGCTGCATGTGGTGGTCAATATTCACAGGCAAGGAGTCAGGCAGCTGAGGGTTGTGATTTCCAGGCCAGTCTGCGATATGTAGTCAGACCCACGAATCCCACTTGAATTGGCCGAGCCCACTACAGAAACCACAGACTTGTGATGATTCTACATGTGTATTTTATGATAGTTTATTGTTTTGATTTTATCTCTTAGGAAGTTGGTTGTTGAGAGTCGGGCTAGAGTCGTATCTCAGAGGGAGAACACATGCCCAGCAGGTACAAGGCTCAGGGCTCAATACCCAGCATTGAAGGAAGAAAAAGCAAAACCAAAAAACAGCAGGGAGGAGGAGGCATATGGCAAATAAAGGATTTATATTCTGAGTCCTTCTGTCACCATGACTAGCTTAGTGCTCATGGTCTTCTCATTTGAATGGAGACTGTCATAATTAGATATTGGTCCCCAGATGTGCCTAGCCATTTGAATCCCTAGAGACTTAAACTACATGATGGCCACGCTCCACCTCCCCTAGGTGTGGTGTTTTGGAAGGCCGGCCAAGAGCTGCAAGTGTACAGAGCTTTGCAGTGGCCTCTTACATCTTCCCGATCCCTTTTGACTTTGATGCCCTCTCTGCCAGAGGACTGCCTTGTTACTCTGCCTCAGCTCCAAAGAGCCTTTTTCTTTGTATCTGTAAATGAAGAATTAGCTCTGACCAGGAGACAGTTTGTATATCGGTTGTCTCTAAAAGCCTGTGCTTTGCCAAGCTCTTATTACACACCTCAACAGTCATTGCTTGGTTCTTACTGCCAAGTTGCTGCTAGACTCCAAGTGAGTGATTGTTAAGCAGAAAGAACTGCTGTAGTCATGTTTCTGGTGAGAAGAGAGGACTCGGTAAAGACTGAACATGGACAACGTCCTGTTCAGGGAGCCCTTGGTGACTTCCGGTTGAATGAGAGCATCCTCACTAACAGAAATTCTCTCAAGCGGGTGGCACGTTCCTGTTCAAACTGTGGGATGCTGGAGCTGGGAGAGAGCTTGGCTGTGAGGATCTTTCTGTGCTAGCATGAGGACCTGAGGTTAAGGTGCAGAACCCATGTGAAAAAGTCATGCATGGCGGCACAGGCTTGTAACCCCAGCCCTGGGATTGCTTGAGACAGGTAGATCCCTGGGGTTCACTGGCCAGTTATAGATGGTGGAGAACATCTATGGGAAGATACCCAAAGTTGACCTCTGGCTGCCATATACATGTGGACATGGTCCTCCCCTCTGTGTACCTGCTTGCACCTATACCAACACATGCAAGCATACATGTGAAATGTATGGGCACACACACATACATGCATGCATGCAAACATGCATTCACACGTGTTTGATGCTGGAGAAGGTAAGGAATTCTTGATCGACATTGTGTGTTTCCCCAAGATAGTTACAAGCATTCGGCCAGTGACAGCGTGCTTTTGGAAATGTATGAATACTCTGAAGAAAGGAAGCCCAGACAATGGCAGGCAGTCATTCTTTCTCACCATCCGCTCTTCCTTCAGAGGGAGGGAAATGCTGGTGAAGAGCTGCGAACTGAAGGTTTGCAGAGCTCCTAGTCTCGCCAAGGTCGCCTGTTAAGAGTGTGAGTCAGCCTTGTTCTCTGAGGAAATCTAGATATTTACACTACAGTCAATTTGACTTCTCCACTTGCTCACGATGAAAGCGAAACGTGTAAATGAACTGTCTGCTGGGAAATTAAACGTAGACTGAGGTAAAATTCCATGCTCTGAGTCGCACCATGAGTGGGAGAGAGCAGGTCAGGACTCTGAGCTCGGCTTACGGGAATCTATTTCACTCGGTCCAATTAAATCTTCCTGTGACAGAAACACCTATGCCTTCCTCTTTGTGGGCATTTTGATTCCTACCTATTTCTTCTCTTTAACTTAAAACCTGAAAGTGAGCTTGACAATAAACCTGTCACGGTGTTCTATCTACCCTTGGAGTAGGCTGCTATCTTTAAGCTGCTTCCTTCTGCTTCAGCCGTAACACGTCCACATCCACGCCCCATCACCTACTCCCTTCCACTTTGTTTCCAAGCTTTCCCCCTTCTCTCTGAGCTTGGCTCACTGGCTAAGGCGGAGAACACAGGGTACTATACTGAACCAGGCTCTGTTTCCATGTGCCTGCACTGTCTTATGATATTTACACACACCCTGCGTTTATGAGTTGGCCCTGGAGCCACCTGGCTTTGCGTTTCTCCTCTCGCCCTCTCTACTGCCCCACCCCATGTCTGGCACTCCTCAACACTCTCTTGATGTGTTAGGAAGCCTGGGTCTATGGGTTTTATAGAAGCAATCCATGTATTTTTGCACGCAATGATGTTGTTCCAGGGTAGCAAAGTTTGAGACACAGTGACAGTCACAGGTCTGCTTTCCCTGCCCACCTGCTCCCTCCACTGCTCCAGTCTGAAGTACAAACAGGACACTCATTCCCTGCGTCCTCATCCCTCTTCCCCTGGGATGTGTCACATCCAGGGACAAGTGCTGTCTTGGGAAACACTGCTCCTCTGGGCGTGGTCATTCATATTTTGTATCCAGGTGTCAAATCTATGAGCAAGGCCATCTTTCATCCCAAGAATAGAAAGAAAGAAAAGAAAGAGAGACAGACAGACAGGAAGGAAAGAAGGAAGGAGGAAGGAAGGAAAGAAGGAAAGGAAGGAAAGAAGGGAAAGGAAAGGAAGGAAGGGAAAGGAAAGGAAGTAGTAAACAAAAAAAAAGTCTACTAAATGGTGTCTTTACCTCCACATCCTTAGAGCAGATCCCCAAACTGCCAGTCTTGAGTTCCCAGGTTTCCTTCTCCCTTAATTGTCTCAAATGAACCATGTCACCACTGTGAGTCAGCCCATAGCTTCCAGATTCTCCCTGATGACCCTGATCATCAAAGGTGACCTGGTTTTCCTAAGGCTCTTTTCTGTATTATTTCTGCTTCTTACCCCTCAAGTGTTCTTCGAGTCCTCTGTCTGCCATGTTCTCTGCTGGAGTAAGTGCTGCTAGCCGTTCACGTGACCCAGCCTTCTGTGTGTGAGCTTAAGTGGTAGAAAATTTCCATACAGGCATAAGTGTATGTTTTTGTGTGTTGGCATCTCCTTGCCTCTTCCCTGTCCTCATAGTTGCATTGCTGGCTTCTTGAAATTGTTAAAAATTACTGTTGGGTTTTAAGTAAACCCTAAATATGAAGGGGAATTTAAGAGACGCTGTCTCTGTCTCTCTCTGTCTCTCTCTCCCTCTCTCTCTCCCTCTCTCTCTCCCTCTCTCTGTCTCTCTCTCCCTCTCTCTGTCTCTCTCTCTCTCTCTCTCTCTCTCTCTGTCTTTCTCTCTCTCTTTGTAGGTCAGAGGTTAACGTCACATGTCTTGCTCTACTGTTCTCTAAATTATTTTTTGAGGCAGGATCTCTCATTGAACCTGGAGCCTCCCCGCCTCCCCAAGGATTAGTTGCTTCATTTAAAAAAAGAAAATAGACGTCTTCCACAGTATGATGGTTGAGTAAGAGTGACCCCCATCGACACATATATTTGAACGCTGAGTCATCAAGGAGCGGTCCTACTGAAGAAGAATTAGGAGGTATGGCCTTGTAGGAAGTGCATCATTAGAGGTGGGCTTTGGGGTTTTATAAGCCCAAGCCAGGTCCAGTGTCATTCTCTGAACTTGAACACTGGTTCAGCTAGCCTGACTGACCAGTGACCCCCCCACAGATTTCTACTTCCCCAATTATACACATTATCAAGCCCAGATTTGACCTGAGTCCTGGGATCTAAACTCAGGACCTTGTGTTCTTTTTCACTGAGCCATCTCCCCACCCTCGAACATAACTTTTTGAGAATTACGGTAGAACTCGATTTTGTATTGAAATGTATCAGTGACAACTGTCTTGGGGCATATTTTTTTATTGACTTTCTACTTCCTTCCTTCTTTTTATTTTGTTTGTCTTCTTTTTAGTTTTTAGTAGTAGATTGTTTTACTGGTGGTGGTTCTGGGAATCAAACACAGAGTCTTGCCTGTGCTAGGCAAACACTCTATCATGGAGCCCTGGTAGGAAAACATTTTTTTTTTAAGCTGTTAAGCAGAATCTAGTAACCAGACAGGGAAGTACACTGTGTATCAGTGTGAATTTTTGACTTGAGATTTTACGTTGTCTCTGATAAATTCTGCCAGCGAGGACAGCAGACTTCTTGGTGGTCTCACGGTGTTCACATTTGCTATCCGCTGTGGGTGGGCCTCTGTGGGTTTCTGCACCAAGTTTTCTAAAATATTTGGGAAACCCGAGGACCAGAAAAACAAGATAGGAAAACACCAGTGAACGTGATCATAATGAAGTCTGGTGCTCAGGGAGGAAAAGATCATTCTGCCTGGCTGCCGTGATAAGACAGTGTCACTGTACCCAGTGGCCTGTGTGTGACCTCAGCCTGGCCCAAAACCACCGTGGTTTTTGGCTTGCAGACTGTGATCAGTTGGGTGTGCCAGCTGCTCCCCTGAACGGGAGAGAAGTGACTGTCACAGTCCTCTTGCCTGGTTCCCTGAGTGTCATTGTCAGGGTTCCATATGACCGTTTTATGTCCCCTTTCTGCATGGGACTGTTAAGTACCCCCCCTCTCTCCCTGGGTTTTATGTGTGTGTGTGTGTGTGTGTGTGTGTGTGTGTGAAAGAGAGAGAGAGAGAGAGAGAGAGAGAGAGAGAGAGAGAGAGAGAGAGAGAGAGAAGACCAGAGGACAGCTTTGAGGTTTTGCTTCTTGGTTACCCATTCACCATGCTTTTTGACACGGGGCTGCTTCTGCTTGTCTTGATTTTCCAAGTAAGCTAGATTGGCTGGATTGGCCGGTCTCCGTTTCCCTGGTGATGGGAATACAAACTTGGGTTACCATACCTGTCTGGTTGGAGATTTAATCTGTACTCTGGGACTTTAAGCTTGCGAAGCAAGCACCTTACCGCCTGAACTGTCTCCTTGCCCCCACCCCACCCCGCTGAAATTTCTAGAAATCTAGGTGAATGGCGGCTAGTTGGTTTTTCACAGATTATTTGTGGTGTCCTGAGTGTCCTGTAAGCAGGGCTCGAGCTCGCCCTGACATACTTCCTAAGAGTTAACATCCTCTGGGTCTTGGTCCTTTCTTAGCAGGGAATCACCAAACTCGAAACTCAGAACTGCCTCTACGCCCTCAGCCATTACAGAGCTGTGGAGCCGAGAGGTGAGCTCTGTAGCCTGCTTCTTTTGGGAACTCCAGGACAGAGCCCAACATGTTTCTGATCGTGAGACTAATCCCAGTTACGAAGAAACTCGCTGCTACTTTCCCCAAAAAAAGAACACAGCCTTGTGCTTCTTGTGTACTCCATGGAAATGATCAGAAAAACAGATATGAGGTTAAAAACAGAGAGAGAGAGAGAGAGAGAGAGAGAGAGAGAGAGAGAGAGAGAGAGAGAGAGCACTAATCACAAAACACAATCGTTAATACCCGACATGCAGTTGATTGAAAGAAGGTTCTCGATCATTAGAATGTGCCGGGTCCTCCGCAGCCTGGTCTGACCCAGACAGACTGGGTGACAGCATTAATTACCCAAATGCATAAGTCAAGGAACAGTGGATCCTGCAGCTTGGAGTGTGGGCACATTCCTAGAACACCAAGGTCTGTCACAGTGGGAACGTTAGTCCCCTAATTCTGCAGAGCCACAGGCGCTAGGCAAGTGTTCAAAACAGACTTCCCTCTGCTCTGTTTCTCTTCTTCTTCTTCATCGTTTTATTTGACAGTTCGCTAACTGCTCTCTAAATAAATGTCACCCTATTCCATCTGCTTTGCCAGAATGCCAGGATCAGACTACTCGGGTCCCAGCTGCCTGGCCTCTCCTGTGGAGAGAGGCAGCAGCCCTAGGGGCCCCCTCTTCTCAGGCCCCCTCTTCTCAGGCCACCTGGGTGAGGGTCCTGCCTCCTGTCCTCTTGTTTCTGAGCCTGTGCTTAGGCAACTAATAGTCTGACATCATCCTTGTCTGTGAAACTGAGAGTCTTCGGTGTGAATGTGGCCTAGTCAGTGTCAAGAAAATACCAGGCTTTGGAGGGAGGACAGAAAAAGGGGGGACAAGGCCTTGTTTTGACCCCTTCAACCATGTGAGAGTTTAAAGCTGTGTGGGGGAAGGGAAGCTTGGCGAACTCAAGCTGGCAGTGTGAGGGCATTAGTACCTGCTCTACGTTGGCAACAGTATTCCACACAGGACTGGCTGCTATATTTACATTTATATATCCACAGTGAACATGAATTCAACTCAGAAGGTGCCTTTGGGTGCCACATGCCCACATCAGCAAAACTACTAAATCCCCATTAGGGGTTTGCCTCCTATTCCAAGAACACCAGACACCTTAATGGCCTCCAAGTCTCCAGGTGTCTGTTCTCAGGGTCCAAGCACCCTGGGCAGATATATGACTCTTCAACACAGGTACCACAAAGGAAATAACATTCCCACAAAGGTGGTAGCCTTGCTAAACTTGCTTAAGAAATATTACAAACAAACATTGTAGGTGACCAGCAGGTGGGACTTGTCAATGTTTCACACTTTTCCTTGGGGTGGGGGTGGGAGGGAGTAACAGGTTAACCATGTGGCCCTGAACTCTATCCTCAGGGCAGCCTGAATCTTACTGTTAGTACAAAATCTGTTGTCAAGGAAATAAATCCCCCTACAATAACTTTATTATAGTGGCCACGAAACCTGAGGACTCACCAGTCATGTAAACATCTGGATTCTTTCTAATAGTTTAGCAACTGAGCAGTTTCTGCCTGCTTAAATCATTTGAGGACGTTTTCGGTCAGTTCGTTGTTTTGTTTTTCAAGACAGAGTTTCTCTGCGCAACCCTGGCTGCCCTAGAGCTCACTCTGTAGACCAAGCTGGCCTCGAACTCACAGAGCTCCATCTGCTCTGCCTCTCTTGAGTGCTGGGATTAAAGGCGTGCATTGCCACTGCCTGGTGAGAAGTTTTTAAAAAACAAATCACTATGGACGGGGCACATTCCAGGGCAATGAAATGAAAATCTCCAGGAACAGACTAGGTATGAAGGGGGATTGGGTGGTCGTGGTTTGGGGGATGAAGCCTAGGGCTTTCTAACATGCTGAGCTGCATCCCCTATCGGGTATCAGTTTCTCTTAAAACTTCTCAGATAAGTCTAACACAGGGTAGATCTTGCAACCCACTGCTGTTTTACCAAGGATAGTGACAGAAAGCAGCAAGCAAGTGACAATCAAATGTTTTTGTGAGCCCACCCGCCTTTTGAGTTGTCTGTGAGGCTTTATGAATGTCAGAATAAACTGCTTATCCTTTCATTGAGCTCTGTGAGGTAAGCACTGGAAACCACACACACACACACACACACACACACACACACACACACACACACACACACACACACACACACGGATCTAACTTATTTCTCCTTTGGATTAAAGACAACCAGACCCCAGCTTAATCTTCTAAAATGTATTTTATACATAAGCAAACTACTGAGTATTTTTTTTTCTATGAGTTCAGGGCAATGTGAGGTTGATTACAGAAGGAGAAGTGGGTCATTCTTGTATGACTTGACTTCGTATTTCAGTAAATCCCACATCTCATTGATGAACTTAGCCACACAGAAGAACCCATTGAAGTGTGAGCTCGTAACAAGGCTCCTGGGTAGTAAAGACTGTTCTGGAGAACTTGGGCTCCAGGTGTCAAGCTTCATAATCTTGTTCATGTCTTAGCGCGCTTGGCTGCATTACCATTTTAGATCCATTGATTGGTTGCACTGGGAAGAGCCTTGAAGAGTATCCTGTCGATCCAGGTAATTTCAAGATGAGAAAACCAAGACCTTGAGCAATGATGCCGCTTCAGCATAGCCATAGAGAGAGAGACTGAGCACTGCAGGGCCCCCCCAGAGTGGCTACCAGCGCAGGCTCCTGTCTGCCTCATTACGTGAGAGAGCCAGCCACCATCCTCATCCCGTGTGCCTGTGTTCTACTGAGGATGCGTAGAACGCTCTTGTGAAACTGTGATAAATTGTGAGCAAGACTTTTTATTCTTCATTTCTTTTTATTTGAGGCAGGGTCTCACATAGCCCAGGCTGCCTTTGGACACACTATGTAGACAAGGATATCCTTAACCTTGTTATTTTCCTCCTTCCAACAACTAAGTGCTGGGATTATAGGCAACTACCGTGTCATCGTGCCTGGTTTCACTGGAGCCTGCTTGGACCTGCAGCCTCATTTGTGCTAGGCAATCCCTCCACTGACTGAGCTGCGTTTCCAGCCTTTACTTTTTAATCTACTTTAAAAAAAATATGATTTATTTTTATTTTATGTGCATTGGTGTTTTTCCCGTGGGTATGTATGTGTGAGAGTGTTAGATCCCATGGGGCTGGAGTTATAGACGGTTGTGAGTTTCCATGTGGGTGCTGGGAATTGAACCCAGGTCCTTTAGAAGAACAGTGTTCCTAACTGCTTAGCTGTCACTCCACTTTTAGTATTCACTTTTAGTAACTCAAAGAAAAATTCATCTCGCAATTGTGGAAAATGAAGACGTTTTACTTAATCTTTAAACAGCTAAAAGCACCTACGACAGAATTGACTTGTAAACTCAAAACACCTTTTGACTCTGTTAGGCCCCATCGGCCTCCCTCCTTAAGTCTCCTATTGATTATGGCTCCATCTGCTGGTAGCAAAGGGAAGAGCTTTGAAGATTTGAATTTTGGATTCTGATCAGTCCCCAGAGTGGCTCACACCCTTGTTATAGACAAAACCTCAGCTTTTGCATCTGAGCACCTATGATGCATCTGTATGCTCGCATGGATTTGAGACAAACACATGCAGATATGCTGGTAGACAGTGAGTTAAGAAGAGCGTATATCGCAGTGTTTGTTTACAAATAAGCAAACTGAATTAGTTTAAGCCATGTGCCCCACCTCTCGGATGCATGATACATCACTGGAGAACCAGTCTAGTCTTCTGCTTGTTTGAGCAGCTTGACTGCTTAGTACGGGATTCCTAATTTTCAGATTCATTTTACTTTGCATTATGTGTATGGGTGTTTTGCCTGAGTGTTATGTCTATGCCTGTCCGGTGCCCACAGAGACCAGAAGAGGGCATCAGATCACCAGAAACCAAAGTCACAAATAACCGTGAGCCATCATGTGGGTGCTAGGAACCGAACCCAGGACCTCAGGGAGAGCAGCGTAACCATTGAACCATCTTTCTGCCCCAGTATGAGACTCTGTCTGCAACATTGTGGATCTATTTTAGTACACTATGTGTTGGTGATTTTGAGGAAAAACTTTTTAAAAACAACTCTTAAAGTCAAGCAATATAACAATGTAGCAACTTTTGCCCCCTTGAGTTCAGGAAAACAAGAGAGCTCTAATGCTTGAAACTTCCCTATGCGAATCACGTTTCTCCTGAGAGCATAGGCTGGTAGTGCCCTTGGAAGATATGAGGAAACACTCACTTGGATCAATTGTCTGAACTCTGGGGTTGAAACATGCAGCCTAGTCAAGGGAAAAGTCTAACATGAGAACTCTCCTGCTTTAGTATTTTCTGAGCTACTACTTGTTGCATTCATATCCTTTTAGACTCTTTCTCTACATATAAAAAGTGCACAATCCAAATGCACTCAGGTTCAATGGAAATCCTGGGGTGCGAACCACAGGTGACAGAACTGGAATGAGACAGAAGACGGGGAACTAAGTCCAGCTAGCCCTTAGGAGTTAGCAAATGGTTCTTCATAGAGCTCGCTTGAAGGGTAATTTAGGAAGAAGCTATGGGAAGATGAATGCTCTTGGGTAGACTAAGAAAAGGTGCACACAGTTGGGCATGGTACAGTGTGGGAGGACTGCCTGCTAGGATGGGTAATGTTTTGGTGAAGGGCAGCAGTGGAAAAAGGTTGGTGAACATTCAAAGAGAAAGCTGTGTGTGCCTATCAGTTGGACGGTATCTTGGACTTCACGCTGGACTACAAAAAGGCAGTACCAGAGCTCAATGTAAAGAGTAGGGTCAGCCCTCCAGTGAGATTGGTAGAGAACGTGTGGTGTTGTGGAGGAAGTGAGCCAGAGAAGGTGGTTATGAATCAGGAATAAGAATGTCTCTGTGAGCCAGACAGTGGTGGTGCACGTCTTTGATCCCAGCACTGGAGAGGCAGAGGCAGGCAGATCTCAGGAAGTTCGAGGCCAGCCACTTTGTCCACAAAGTGAGTTCTAGGACAACCAGTACCATATTGCACAGAAAAATTCTATCGCAAAACAAACAAACAAACAACAATAACAACAAACAACCAAGAAAACCAAACCAACCAACAAACGAAAGACTATCTTCTGTGGAAGGTTATTTAAAGAAAGAGATGACATCAGCGAATCTGCCCAAGTTATAAAACTTAAAGCCATCAATTTTGTGGTATCTGACAAGTATTTTGATACATTGCTTTCCCTTTTGACTGACACTATCCTGTTTTCTCAGTTACAACCCATTTTGGGTAGGTTCTTTAAGAGGAAAGCAAAACAAAACCTTTGGATGTCAGAAAGCAGGAAATAAATGCACACTAAGAAAACAGGAAATACAGATTTCCCACCCTTCAATTCTGAGGAGTATATGTTTAGCTTACAAACAGGAATGTTTACCTAAACCTAAGTATTGTCAGAATATTCTTCAACTCCATGCCACAGAACCATGGGTGTTGTGTGTGAATACAGTTTAAACTATTGAGGGCTACTTAGGAAAACCAAGACTGACAGATGGTGCAGTACTTTGGTCTTTCCCTTAGAGTGGCTTGCTTCACAGGAGGGAGGCCTTTCCTAGGCTGCGCTGCAGCCTGAGAGGGTGCTAGAAGCTGGTTGCAGCTCCTTTTGAGGCTGCAATTCTTGCTGAGGAGAGCTGTTTCTTGTGGTTATTTGCATAAGAAGCTCCCTCAAAGGCTCTTATTTGAATGTTTAGTCACCAGGGAATGGGACTGCTTGAAAGGATTAGAAGGATTAGGAGGTGTGGCCTTGTTGGAGGAAGTGTGTCACTGGGGGGCTGGCTTTGAGGTTTGAAAAGCCCATGCCAGCCCCAATCTCTCTCTCTCTCTCTCTCTCTCTCTCTCTCTCTCTCTCTCTCTCTCTCTCTCTCTCTCTGTCTTTATCTCTGTCTCTGTCTCTCCCTGTCTCGTCTCTGTCTCTGTATCAGCAGTTCTCAATCCTTGGGGTGGATATCGTGTTGTTAATGATGAAATGGATACCTCAAATTTAAGTGTCCTCATCTTATGCAGATAGCTCTGAATTTACATTCTCTAATCAGTGCTTCCCAACCTTCCTCATGCTGCAACCCTTTAATACATTTCCTCCTGCTGTGACCCCCCAACCATAAAACTATTTCACTGCTGCTTCATTTTTGCTTCTATAATGAATCGTAATATAAATATCTGATATGCATGGTACCTGATGTGCAACCCCCGAAGGGGTCACAGTCCCCAGGTTGAGAGCTGCTGTCTTAGCCATACTTGTTATAACTTCGTGTCCTACTTTTCTGTCTGTTACTGCGATGAAACACATGAGCAAAGCTACTTGGGGAGGAAAGGGTTTGTTTGGCCCATGTGCCTGATCCATGTTCCTTCACGAAAGGGAGTCAGGGAAGGAGCTCGAAGCAGGATGCTGGAGGCAGGCAGAGAAGCAGACACTATGGAGGTGGTAATGCCTGAAGTAGGCTGATCCTTCCCAATCTCATCCAGAAGATGCCCTATAGACCTACCTCCTGGCCAATGGGATGGAGACAATTTTTTCAATTGAGGCTCCCTCTTCCCAATGATACCAGCTTATATCAAACAAAACCAATCAGCGCAGCAAGCTAATGCAAACCTGTGTAAATGGCTTTAAAACAGACTTTGTCGTAAGAATAAACTTAGATCAAATCCCAACGATGCTAATTAGGACTCATTATCAAACTGAATACTGCACCTCCTCGATGTTTGCCTCCCTCTTTAAAAGTGAGGAAAATCATGTCTACTCCGGAAAGTTGTTGTTAATTTTAAATAAAATATTTAAAAATCCCTAGGGCCTGGCAGAGTACGGGAATGTTTGGTTCAATTCTCAGCCCCAACAGAAACCGACGTGACTTAGTACAGTCTTGACGCTTACTTGATGCTCAACGAATGGTGTGATCAAACATCGCTGTAAAGAGGTTCAAAAGAATGAGGTGAAATTTGTTCACTGGTAACTTTAGGTTTGTTATGTCCCGGGGGACCGGGGAAATCGCACTTACTACAAAAGAATGAGATGTTTAGGAAAACAATATCAAAGACATTGTCTGGTTCTGTAAACATAAAACGGTAGCGTCTGAGATCTACAGACTGAGAAGTCGGACTCCAATGCACAGTAACGTTCTGGAATAGAAAACTAAGCAGATGGTTTGTGCTCATTTAGTAGACTGTAGTGATTGTTAGGGCTAATGTTTCACTAAGAACAGATCTTCCCAAACACCCCACTTCTCTTTTTAATAGTCTCGTGTAGCCTATAGCATGTAGAAATGTCTCTTCAGCAAAGTCTCTTGATTGTCTTGTGGATTGATGGTAAAATATAGGCTCAATGATAGTGCTCTGGGGCTGGCAGTTAAATGGCCATCAAAGCCAGTTGACCAATGTCAGTTATCTGGACAGGGCTCTCTTGTGGAAAACATTTTTCCCATTTACAGTTTTAAGTAGGAATTCCAAAACGGGCTCTGAGTGGGTGCCTATGAAATAAGCAATAGGAAGAGTGTTAAGTACAACAGGAGAGTGTGGATCAAGGGTTAGCCTACCATGGTTATCTAAAGCACAAGGACCCCCAAAGACTGAATTCAACAAAGCTTAGAGCCATTGCCTAGAATGCTCAAGAGCCTGGGTTCAATCCACAGAGGTGTCCAAACTAAACTAGTGTCGTCTGAATTTAGTTGACCCCCATAGGCTCATAGGGAGGTGAGGCCTGGTTGGAGTATGAGTCACCTGGTTGGAGGAAGTGTGTCACTGTGGAGGCAGACTTCAAGGTCTCATATATGCTCAAGCCATGTGTGCACATGCCCAGTGTATGATTCTGTGTTCTGTTTCATCTCTTGGAGTATCCAGGTGCTGCTGCACACTGGGCAGAAAAGGATAAAGTGGATTCTAGAATGGGTGGGTCAGCAAGATCTCAGTCTGGTGGGGGTCGGGGATGGGAGGCTTCTCTGAGGATTTCGGCGTTACAGCTCTTTTAGATGGTATTCAGTGAAACAGCTCTCCTACACAGTATTCCATGAAAACAACTCGCGCATATATTTTATTTGGGGTGAACAAGGGCTGTGTGAACCTCGGAAAGTGGGAAGAGGCTTCTCAGGTGAACGCAAGTTGGTCAAGGTTTAAGGTACTGGGAATACCTCATTTGCATGGAGAGGCATTCCAGGTACTTACTTGCCAGGCAAGTTCTTATCTGAAGAAAGGAAGTTGAACCTGTAATTTCTCTAAGGACTACTTGACAATCCTCAGGTAGTAGATGTGGGGGGTCAGGCTTCCCTGATAAACTCAGGTGGAGAAAAGGAAGCCCCACTGAAAACAGGAGTCCTCCATTTTGTGCAGAGCTTAGGGATCTGTCAGGTCGTGGTAGACTATGACCTTAAAAGCAGGGTTTCCCTACCCAGTGTGACAGTCCCTCCCTACTACCTGTGGATCAAAATGTAGAACTCTCAGGTATCTTTCCAGCATCACATCTGCCTGCATCCCCTAATAAAACCCCCAATTAAATGTTTTCCTCAGTAAAAGTTGCCATGGTTATGGTTGGTGGCTCTTTCTAGCAATGAAGACTTAAGACATAAGCCGAATAAAGACGGGTGAAAATGTTCAAAAGCTGGGGAGGAAAGGAAGTCTGTTTGGTAAAAACGCTAGTAAAAATGAATAGGTAGCTTAGTGAACTCTGAGCTCCTTTTTTTTACTCATTTGCCCACTCATTCATTCATTCATTCATCCATTCATTCATTCCTTCTACAAATGTCTTTTAAACGTGTTCTCTGTCACACCCTTCTTTGACATTAAGGAAACAGTAGTGACTGAAAGCATTCAGGTTTTCTACCTACGTACAGCTTACCTTCTTACGTGTGAACATGTACGCAGCTGATGAAAACGAGAACCTTGCCTTACCATTTATTTGCATATGCATAATATCTAGCTCATGCTGAGTAATAGTTTCACTATTGTTTTATACCCAGCTCTTGATAGCTGTGTTTCACATCGGGGTCGTGACTTTGGCTTGAATAACAGGGTCTGACCAAATGAATGCCACTCAAGGGCTAAGAGACAGAGCGACTATATTGTAAGGCGGCTGGTGGAAGATGGATCAATGACAGAGGAAAAGCCTAGAAGGAGGTATTATGAACCTCCCTGCTCTGCAGGACGACATGGAAACGTAATCCCTGCTACATTCAGAAGCAGTAACTAATGACAGCAACACTGATTTCTACTGAGTATCAGACTCCCTGGGGAGGCTTCTTGGCTGTAGCCTGTGTGCTCATGGGGGCTTCTATCCCTCTTGTCTACCACTAAATCCTAATTCCAATGACTTGCGCCTGGTGTATGGTGTGCTTATACTATTTGTTGAATATTTGTTGAATGAATAAGGGAAAGATGGGACTCAGTTCATGCTTAAGCGTTTGGGATCCTGCCCTAGCTTTGGAAATGGATGGCTATTTGGTATTTTGTAAAGATAATCTATAAATTTTAAAACATTAAGTTTAATCAGTCTCTTTCATAAGGAGTCTGGAGGGGAAAAGCATTCTTAAAAGTAGATGTAGGAGGCCAGAGTGTTTTCTTTTACTACGTTCTAACAGCTCCAAGTTAATTAAACCACTTTCCTTAAGAGACATTGAAGAGGCCATTTTGGGATGTATTTGAAATCGCTCAAGTATGCTTGTACAAGTATTAACCATAGAAACTCAGCCCCATCATATTCTTGAGATCTTTTCCATAATTCTAACCCACACAGGACAGCTTTCTGTAATCTTAAAGACAATCTCAGAGTTTGCCATTTGATGCCTAACTGTGTGTGGTTTGCTTCACTGAGACAATCTTTTCGAAAATAAAACCCCATTTCCCCTCTTGTATTTTTCCAGGTACTTAATAGAAACCCAGTGTGGGATAAATAGCTCCATTGCCTGACTCATTGAAACACTAGTTGGGAGGGAGAGTTAATAAAGTAGCATCTTCTCAGCCGTTTCGTCTAGTTTGTCCCTACCATTTGTGGCTCCCCTCTGGAATGCTCCAATGGGCATGGAAATTAATTTCCTGTCAGCACCTAATTAAGACAGAACAGGTTCTCTATCCCACATACCCAAGTCAGGCCTTGTGGCCTTTATCACAGCCCTCCATTTTGGCTTGGCAAACGCTGTGGACACAGTTGAGTCTTTGAATGCAGTGAAATGGTTATTAACTATTGAATGACTGAACTCTTGGCTCAAGCAGCCTTCTGGGTTAAATTTCCAAAGACTGCCAGGACCGGACGTGGCAAACTATGATGTGTCCAGGTGTGATAAGACCCAGCACATGAGAACATGTGGTTATTAACTGTTGAGTGACTAAACTCTTGGCCTCAAACAGCCTTTTAGATTCAGCTTCCAAAGATTGACAGGACCATAGTTGCCAATCTATGATGTGCCCAGGTGTGATAATACTCAGCACACGAGAACCTGAGGCTCCCAGAGATGCTTATGTTCCATATAAATAACAGTACAGCCTATATGTTTATTTATATGTTTAAAAGTGTGTGTTGTTTTCTAGAGTTCAGAGGTTATTGTGACTCCAGTCTTCTGTTTGGCACCCTCCCATGTGGTACCATTCATCTCAATTACCTATAAATCAAGGCTCTGACAGTCCAAATTAATGTGACTAAGTGAAAATATTTGTGCTCTTGTAAAGGAAAAATGTTTATAATACACACTTTCTTTGATCATAGCCTCTCACGTGTAGCCAGTAAGGACAATTCCGCAAATATTTAAGATCTTGACAGTTCCCGTTTAAACACCAAAGCTGCTTCTTTGGTGGCAGGGTTTATTGAGTGTACTGCATACCTCGCTGCTGTTACTCTTTTGCTTTGCTTGTGCAATGATTATTACTGACAGATAAGTAGGCGCCCTGAGCAGGAGGCAGGTGAAATGTGAATTTAGTGTAATTATTTTAGCTCCCTCAAACATGTTAACTAACAAGAGCTGGAGAAATCAAAGCTAAGCACTGCTCCTCTTTGCTAAGTAGCTTCTCTTTTCCCAGCCCAAATCAAGAGAACCCTCTTGTTCATTCTACCTTTTAGCGTTCTTTGTGCCGAGGAAGCCATATGATACATGGGGGGGGGGGAATCCCTCCATTTTCACAAACTACATATGGAAAGTTTTCTTTATTCTGTTCAGTGGCAATGGCTTTTAAATAACACCCATCCATTCATTCAGCAAATATTTATTAAACAAGTCTGTTGTGGGCACAAGGTTGTACGAAGTCTACTTTCAAGGGGCTCACAAGAATCTGCATGTCCCATCTTGTCTGTAAGTGGTTCATCAGGGATAGCAGCAAAAGGCATGTGCTAAGAGATAATTAGCTCATTGAGGATTGAAATGATTCTTCCCTCACATGCATTAAATAAATGTTGGTCCTGGCCTGCCGAGCAGAAACTGTTCCTTGTGGAGATCCAAGTTTAAGAGCTAGAAAGAATCTGTTTCCTTCTCCTGGGCTGTCTTTCTTCTCCGACTTTGAAGGTCAATGTGGTTCTTAGCCAGCAGCATCTGCGTCTTGGTAAGACATATAGATGCTAAGACCCAATCCTGGACCTACTATATCAAAACCTTCCTCGATACCACATTCCCAGAAAACTCATTTTTGCACTGAAACTCAAACATTACCTATCTGCTCTCATTGTCTCTCAAGTTTCTTTATGTACGCACACTGTCTGAGGGTCTTAAAACACAGATGGCTGAGACCCACTGTGGCTCTGTCTTACCCATCAGAGTTTGCATTTGTGCCAAACTCTCAGAAGATTTTGGGGGCTATCTGCTGAGATTGTCCTTGTAATTCACTAATATCCGGGATTGTCAGGGGAGAGAGAGAATCAGAAATCTAACTGTCGAGAGATGGCTTGAACCGGTATTGTTTTGAAAGATGGTGGTGATGAAATGAGCTTTGCTACTCACCAGTTAGTTCACTTGCGAGACTGAACTGGCTAGTGGGATAAATGTGAACTCAGGTGGGGGCGGTCAGGCTAGCTTTCCTTTGCCGATGCTAGATTCCAGAACCTCACCATGGAAGTGTTCCCTAGAGTATATTGGTTGTCAGGAGGGATGGACCCACATGTAAGTGGCTGTTTAGAGACTAGACAGCAATCTCTGTACTGAGACAAAAGAAAGAAATCGTGTTCTACCCAGGATGGTCAATCACTTGACACAGAGCTATGTGAGAAAATACACTATTGAACGATTTGATCCACGGTAGACAATGCAGCAACAGCATTCAATCCAATGTTGCTAACTGTGGCTTTCTAAGGATTATGAAGATGAGGGACGGGGGTAGGTAACAAGTTAAGGAATGAGTTTGGAACAAAGTAGTAGAGGCTTCAATGTCTCATCAAGGAGTTGGGGTTGCTTTTCCTTTCATGACCTCGTTTGCCAGTATAATTGTCCTTACCACCCTGTGTGTGCTTTTCTTTGTTTTACTTTTAGGATTAAGCATGAAAACATTGTGGCCTTGGAAGATATTTACGAAAGCCCGAACCACCTCTACCTGGTCATGCAACTGTAAGTACCTTGCTTGTTTGATGAGGGTTAAGGGTTATGAACCTCAGAACCTAACAAAGGAGTGCTGTGAACTGTGTGAGGCAAGAAGAGACGATAGTGATGCCTGTGGGGCACCAGAGAGCAAAGATGGTCCCCACAGTCCTCTTCAGACCTGAGGGGACCCATTCTGTATCTGTTGAGTCCTCACAATCGGGCTCCGTGCTACTATTGCCCTGTGTCTCTCTGGCTGTCTCATGCACCAGGGCCAAATGTTGTCTAAAGACACTTCAGTGGGCCCAGGACGAGGAACACTTTGCTCCCATCTCTCGGAGAGACTCCCACCCCTGTCTTCATTTCCAGGGACGCCGGGGGAGGCAAGCAGATGGCATCTGTGTCTCCCTCCTCTCCCTCTGTGCATAGATGTGTTCACTTGTGACTGAACTGGGGACTCATGACAGACACCAAGAAAGAATTACTGGAGTCAGATGGTGACATTGCCACCTCCTCCATGAGATTGCCCCTGGAATCTGCAAACACCTCCAGTTTCTCAGGAAGGGAAGAAATGAGACTATCAGATAGAGATGACTTATTTTGTTTTTAAGGTGAAATTATCTTTCTCGCTACATCACTTTAGTGTGTGATTGTCAGGAGCATTGAGTATTTATTGGAATTAAGTATTAGAAATCTCTCAGAATGTTAGGTCATCTCCATTACCTGAGTGGGTAAATGCTGGGACACCACGTTACTGAGTCCTGTGACTGAGAGGACTTGAGGTGAAGATCAAAATATAGACAATGAATTTAATTGTTGGTGGATGAGGGTCAGACTCTGAACTGCCAAAGACGTGCTTTGAAGAACTGATGGTTAGGCTAGGCCAACACATGCTTTGTCACCGGTTCTCTTCCTTATGGATAATTGAGTGACTTTGTCTCTTAGAGACCATTTTACTATTAAAAAAAACCTGCCCAATGGTTCATTTCTTTATTATTTCATTACTTTTAAAATATTTTCATACGTGATAGTGCTGTGGGTAGATAATTTAGAGTATCTCATTTGTACACATCTGTCTGATTTTTTTCTCACATCAACAGAAAGTTGGGCTAAGCAGCTGTTTTACTGCCTAGTTTAAAGTGGACTGTCCAGTGACCCAGGACCCAGGGATCTTTCTTAGTTCTGTGCCCTGTTGTTATATATATCTCACATTCCTGTTTTTCTTTCTTATCAAGTAATTATTCTCCCCAGATATAGAGACAGATGCTAAATACGCTTGTGACTTTGTTTCATGTAGTGTCTACTCCCTAAAGATATGAGTCTTCTTCAAATATTGATTGCCCAGTAGGAAGAATAGAACGTTTTGGTGATGAGCAAAAGTCCTATAAAATGTCAGCTGTGTGTTCAAGTGCAAGGCTTTCTTTTTTTGTTTTGGTAAGGCAAGATGAGTAATATCAGAGCCAGAACCCGAAGGTCTGTGTGTTTGCTTGTTTGTAGTTTGTGTGTATAGAAATACGCCATGCATCACTTGAAGTAACCCAAGATGGAAACCTCAGCTTGCCACTGGCTAGTGGGCAAATGACCTCGCTGGGGACCAGTTTCTACAATGGGCAAAAGAGAAGATGGCAATGTCCACTTTAGAGGTGGGATGGGGAACATGAGGGAAGTGACCAGGTCCTGGTTATTTGCAGTTCCCTTGTAGGCATCTGCATCAGTTCATCAGGATTCCCCTGCAGATGCTTTTCAGATGTCAACAAGATGAGGTCTGAATGGACCTCAGTTTTACTTCTCCAGACAGCCTGGCTGTGCGCTCACCAGCAGAAGCCGGTGGGGGCGGGGGTAGACATGGGAAAAGCCAAGTGTCTAGAGCAGATCTGATCTTAGACCGAAGCCTGGAGAGCCTGCGGTTAGCACCGATACTCTGCTTCTCAGCTGAGAGCATCCTCTCTTGCTTGCTGTCATAGAAAGCTTCATTAACACGGACCATATCTATGGAGATATCTTAGTACCTCCAAGAGGGTTTCTGCAGGAACAAATCACCTTTGGCTGCAGCACTGAATAGATTTGTAGGTAAATCAGCCACAAAATCCTGATCTAAACGTGATAGGTGTTTGAATTACCTAAAGAACAGAGCTATGACTCTGCACAGATGAGCAGTTTAGATATGCCGACAACAGCATGTTAACTTATCCCCGTTCACGTTTCTTTGGTTTGCATTAGTCCTTTAGAAGTCAATTTTATTGCAGTGTAAACCACACAGAATATATTGCATTTAATTAAACTGGACATCTCAGGGATCAACATAACACCACAATTTCTGACCCAACCCCCCAAAAGATTTCTTTGTGTCCCTTTCAACCCCTCCTTCACCAAACCATGATCCAATCAATGATTTAGCTTTCACTAGAGGTTTTTGGGTTTTTTTTTATATTCTAAGATATAGAAATGGAGTGATGTAGTATGTACTCATTTGTGTCTGGTTTGGTTCACTCATACGGATATCCTATATTCAGAGCCTTTGTTGAAGAAAACGTTAATTTTTCTCAATTGCTTTGGTAGCTTTGCCAAAAATCAATTGCCTGGATCAGTGAGATGGCTCAGTAGGTAAAGACCCTTGCTGCCAAGCCTGACAACTTGAGTTCAGACCTTGGGTCCCACATGGTGGAAAGAATGAATCAACCTGATGAAGTGTCTTCTGAACTCTACAAGTGTGCTAATGGCACACGTATTCCTCTCTCTCTCTCTCTCTCTCTCTCTCTCTCTCTCTCTCTCTCTCTCTCTTTCTCTCTCTCTGTCTCTCTCTCTCTGTCTCCCTTTGTCTTCGTCTCTGTCTCTGTCTCTCTCTGTCTCTCTGTCTCTCTGTCTCTGTCTCTCTCTCTGGCCCTCTGTCTATGTCTCTATAATATTTTAGTTATTTTAGATAAAATATTACTTGATCATGTTTCTGCACTCATCATCCTGTTTATGTATCTGTCCTTGTATCAATATTAGACAGCATCACAACTCTAAAGCACACCTTAGACTTAGGATAATGCTCTTTTACCATTTATTATTTTATAAAATAGCTTTGACACTCTTCAAATAGAGTGTTCACATAAACTTTTAAATCCAACTTTAGGAACTTTGTAGAAATCTTGTTTGGGATTGAAAGTAATCTAAATAAAGATTTGAGAACAATTGAATTAATTTGAGCTTTAACTCATAAGCACAGTCTATTTCTGCATTGGGTCATTTATTAGTCTAGGTCTATACAGTTTTCGGCATGTGGGCCTTTCATGTCTTTGCTCAGTTCAATATGAGATATTTCATTTTGTCAATCCTGTTGTGATAGGATGTTATTTCATTTCTCCAGTTGCTTGCTAGTGGGTAAAAATACGATGAGCTCTTATAAGTGATTCCCCATGGTAGTTCAAGTCGTTGTTTTATGTATTTGCTTTTAGCATTTTCTTCACTAATTCTTGTTAATTCCCAAAAGAATTTTATGTAGTAAAACTTTAATTGTCTAGTTTTAAATATCGAGTATGTCTTAAGGTAATATTACATGTCTTTGAGATAGCTTTGGTCATGTATTTTGGGAATTCAAATAAACAACTCCGTTCTTTCCTCTCTTCTAGTATCTAAGTTAAATGTTTTGTGACAGTTGACATGACAAAAAGAAAGAAAATTCACTGTCAGAAATCCCTCAATACATTGGAATACAGTACTAACAGAAGGACTTCGCCTTGCTCAGGGCGTTTTGTAGGCTCCGTGATTATTCATGTCATTGTACTGCTTGGTAGCTTTTGCTCCTGAGGTTGGTTGTATGGGTTCTGGGGTCTGGATCAGAGGAGAGTAGTTTTGTTCTTTTAGTTTTGGTTTGCTTGTTTGTGCTTGCTTTCATTTCTGACTCACCCGAAAGCCCTTGGTTTCTAAATATGTAGGATGTGCAATACAGCATTAGGGAGTACTGGATTTCATAATATTTGTGTCTGAGAGGGTTTGGTTTCCTAGGAAACATCTTCCTCAACACCGAGGCTTCTCAGCACCCTACACTCTATTGCTTTTCTAATTGCTATCCTGATTCCCAAGGTGGGGCATATTTGTCCTATGCTGCTATGGGAAAGATTAATGGGGGTGTTTACATTTTATTTAGGTTTGGGACAAATACATTTTTTTCACAGTACTATTTGGAGAACATTCTTCTATGGCTAGTAAGAGAGTGAGATCTCACTGATATTATTTATAGATGAGAAATCAGTTTAAGTTTCTCATCTATGTTTACTTGTGGATTACCAGTCCTGTACTTGTAAGTGATAGAAGCCCCTCCTTTCACCTTTCCCCCATCACATCGATGGTGGATTGAATAAACCGAAAGCTGATACAATGAAGTATGCATTTAAAGGGTCGTGTGTAAACCGCTCACCATGCATGGATAAGCACCTGTGATCATATTCCCCGAACCCACATAAGGCTAGATACAACAGCACACGTTTGTAATCCATGCGTTCCTACTTCAAGACGACCAATGGAGACAGGAGAATTCCAAAAAGCTTGTAGTCCAGCTAGTCTGGCATACACCTACCTCAAAAATGGAAAGTGAGAACTAAAACCAGAGTTTTCCTCTCATCCTGACACTTGCATCATGGTATGCACAGGCCCTTCCTTGCTCATGTGCACATGTACATAGACGCATACTTACACATACACTAAACAAAGAAAATAATACATTAGAAGTACTTTTGTAGGAAAGAAATAGATTGGATCGCTATTTTATTTTACCACCTTCTCAATAAGGCTTCAGGTTCCACACATGGGTACCACCCGGATCTCTCTTCTCAGCCTAGAACCTACTCAAGAGTCTCGTTTGCTGTGTAATAAGTACCATTTGGAATTCCCTCCAAATTTCCTCGTGTCTGTCTTGTCTCAGCAGCTGGCAGCTTCCTTCGAATTTTCAGGATTCAAAACCTACAATCATCCTCCACTCATATTCATATTTCTTACCCAGCAAACTCACCCACCCAGTGTCACCAACTACACAATATCACAGCTGTTTCCTAGGCCCAAGGGACCTGTCTTTCTTTCCCCACCTTAGCGCTGCACTGCTGCTGTCTTAGCGTGCTAGCCAGGCTCTTGCCGAAGACTTCCACTGACTTCCTACATCCGTGTCCATTGTCTTTGTCTTTACAAAGAGAGTACAGCAGCCTCCAGAACTAAATCAGCCCTGACCCACTGAAAAGTCCCTGACCTCTTAGCCCACTTTTCTCTTGCTTTCATTCAACTGGATCCAGACCAGATTCTTTGATGTTCTTCAAGTGATCTGAGCTCACCACTAGTAGAGATCATCTATCTAGCTGTCTGTCTGTCTGTCTGTCTGTCTGTCTGTCTATCTATCTATCTATCCATCCATCTATCTATCCATCCTTCCATCTGTCTGTCCATCAACTTTTATGCACACACATTACATGTGGAGGTCAGAAGACAACTTTCAGGAGTCAGCTCTCTTCTTCTACCCTGTAGGACCAAGGCTTTCAACCAGGTCACCAGGCTTGGTGGTGGAAAGCCTTTTACCAGCTGAGCCATCTTATTGGCCTTCCCTCAGATCTCTTGATGCTGTCATGGGAATGCAGGGGATGCTGGGATTTCTTCTAGACATTTTTAAATGTATTCCTCTAGCTCACTTGAATAAAGCTTTAGTTTCCTTCCTTACCTCCGACTGTAGCCAACTTTATGCCCTACCTCTTCCCCCAACATCATTTCTCTCTATAGCACTTTGCACCCTCAGCAAAGTTACCCTCTACTTTGTACCCCATGAGAACAGTACTTGTGTGCTGTGTGGAACACTTAATACATATTTGTTCTGTGCTCAGATTCCTCTTCAGATCATACAAGTCTTTCACTTTGTAAATATTTGTTCAAAGGCTGGACAGATGGCTCAATGGTTAAGAGCACTCTCGCTCTTCCAGAGGATCTGAGTTCTGTTCCTGGCACCCATATTGGGCAGCTCACAAATGCCTGTAACTCCAGCTTCAGGGGATCTAATGGCCTCTTCTGTCCTCTTCAGGTACCTGTAGCCAGGTGCATATACCCCTCCATACATACAAACACATAGTTACAGAAAAAGAAATCATTAAAAATACATCTCTGTTCAATTTAAATCAAATAGAAAAGGAATGATGATTCCAAATATATCTGGTTTTCTTACTTAATCTTTACAACAAAGTTGAGAAGTATTATATTAAAAATTTACCTGGAGAAACTGAATTTGAATAATTTGATTAAGTCAGCAAATAACCCAATATGTACTCTTGGCCAGTGTAGTATAATGTTCTGGTAGTGCATTTGAAGCAAACAACCTTGTAGGTATTACTAATGTGAATAACTCATTTTACCTAGAAAACCTTATTAATTATGATTCAATAAATATTTTAAAAGCATAGAAAAAAGGTTATTTAATATTAGCACAGGAACTTACCCGAATAATCTCCTTCCATTCGCAATCACTCTGTTTTGTTTTCCTACGTGATTTGTAAAAATAATGACTATGGATGATTTTTTTGTCAATATGGTGATTGGATTTGTTATGGTTATTCTAGGTGAGACCCAAAAATTTTAACATTGATTTCATTCCATGATAGCATTGAAATATGTACAATATAACCAATACCTGCTGAGATTGACAAACCTAGGAATTAAACACATACTGTTTGAAGCACATTCATTTGGTTCCCAAGCAGCCCAGGACATGAAAATATATGCAGTTTCCAGGAGGAAACGTGTTTTATCTACTGCGTTGGCTTGTATAGGTGTTTTGGGGGGGTAGGGTCACCAATGTTAACCTTCATGGGGATATATTACATTCATAATTCATACCCTATGTTCCCAAAAGTATTTTTAATTAGAATACATATTATCACTCTCAATGGAGAGCCTTCAGTATGTAAGTAGCCAAGCATAATAATGAAGGAAAAATGTGTTTCTGAATAGAATACCTCAATATATTTACATATAAATTACTGAAATCCTACCGTTAGTCACCACAGACAGTTAATTAAGAACCTAGTAGGACTGTAGTTTCTGTTCAGTATTAGGTGGAGTAGTTAATTTTATGGCATAAGACATAGATGAACCTCTTTAGCACCTCTCTATAGAGGGGCAGTGACCCACCATGACTGCTTCCTTTCAGAATTGTGCCCTGTGCTCTGAGAGGAAGCCTCCCTCCGTGAAGAGTGATTAAGAGTTAGACTGGGCTGAGAAGTGGGCTAAGAGGTCAGGACCTATGCTCCTGGGAGAAGAACCGAAGCATTATTAAGGAGCCTGTCAGGGACAGAGTCCAGTCTGTGAGTGGCTGAGCCTGTGTGAGGCTGAGTCTCTAAGATAGAGCCTAGAGGGACTCTATCTACAGGGGTTGGTCTGATAGCACCTTTGTCCTTTGGGGCTTTAACTTGCCGGGTTGGGGGAGTTGTGAGATATCTTGGTAGGAAATAACATCTGGAGACTCTGGCAGATGCTAGTTTGGTACTTCTGGCTACCGCTGCACATCCATCACTCTCCCTGGATTGATGAAATACTACTGGGATATAAAGGCTTAGAAGGTTGCAAAGACAAAACCACAAAATGGTCCAATGTAATCCTGAACAAGTGTTGTTAGGCTCAGCTCTATGACACTGCTGCTATACAGCCATGCTTTCTTTTATCTTTTTTAATTCAAGAATTTATACCTATAATGTCTCTATTTTGTGATAGTCTGTTGTATTGTCCTATCTTTTACTGAAAGAGCATTGTTGAAGTCTCCTGTTGCTGAGCTGTTTCTCTGTTGGGTTCCACTGATGCTTGCCTCTCATATTTTAGGATCCCAGTGCTCACTCCTAGCTTGTTTATTTTTATTTTTATGCCGCATTAACCCCTTTGGGATATATACCACCATTGGTTAATTTGTTTCTTGTAGCAATTTTTAGCTTCCTGTCATCGTGCCTTAAATACATTTTTTTACTTTGAATACATTTTATAGTACTTTTATATATACCCTGTCCCCCACTTAACCCAATCCATGTGACAAATATCTTTGACTACAAATTAATGGTATCTCAAATTGTGTGCAGCTTTAAAATGGCATAACTCTTTATGGAGGCTGGTGTTCTGTGGACCACAATCACAGCCTTGTGTTAGGCAAATGTCGTACCACCAAGCTGCAACCCCCGTTCCCCCAGAAAAGCTCGTTCCATTAGAGGAAACCCCCATGAACTTCCTAGAAGCAACATCTGACTTCTAGGTCTTGATTTTGAGAAGTCATAAAAGTGCATAAGGGGAAGAAATGGGCTTGGAATATAAAGCTTCAACCTCACGAATTTACTCACTTTGAAATCACACCAGTAATCTGCTTCGTGGACACATTCCTGTCATAACAAGAGTCAGGAGGCTCAGACTTGTAAAATGCGAAAATAAGGATGGAATCGTGGTGGCCGACTTTGTCATTTCCAGGTCCCTAGCAGACTGAAAACTTGGAGCTCATACAAAGAGCACCTGCATGGTGATAAATTCCAGGGCGTATTAGATTAGACATTCTGGTTTGAGATACTCCAGACTGACACTTCTTGTGACAACTTAATCAAAAGAGCAGAGCTCTGCCCTGACCCAACCAGTCTCCTCATGCTGTGCAGATTCAGCATGTGGGTTCCTACTGAGGCTGTTTCCTCGGAGCATCCCATTTCTAAAATGCTCAGCTCTGGCTTGTAAACCCTCTTTTTTCTGCTGAGCATCACACCTCACTGGATCTGCCACAGTACCACGCGGGCTTCTTAGTGCTCTTCGTCTGTCACACAGCCCCCTTCTGCACCCCAGAATTTCCATCTGGCTACCTTGTCACCCTCCTTGGAAGCTGTCTACTCTGTCAGGCATTCCCTGTAATTATAGAATTGTATCATCAGCAAGAAAGGTGATTTTTGTGTGCTGTAATCACCCCTGTAGACTGTAATCCCAGAGAGCTGGTCTCAGAGAAACCATCTCTTTCCTGAAATTCTGCAACCTTTATCTGCACTTATCATTATGTATCATTTCATTCATTCACTCACTAATTCACTCACTCACTCACTCAAGAAGTATTTAAGCAGCTCCTGTCATATGCCTGGTATTATTATTGGGAGTCGCGTAAGTGTTTCTGCTCAGATGAAGTAGTATCCTGGGACTCAGAAGCCCAGGAACCATACAGCTTTGATGGGAGAAAGTATTCCAGTGGAAGGTCATCCTGGGACTCAGGGACCCAGGATCCACACAGCTCTGAGGTGGGACAGTGAACCAGTAGAAGGGCATCTGAGATACAGGAGTTCAGAGACTGCATGCACAGTTCTGAGAGGAAGTCTCTTCAGCAGATGCATTGCAGCTCCCAGGGGAGCTTATCTCCAGCTGAGCTGGGGAGCTCAGGGGCCTCAGCTCTGCTCTTTCTCTTCTTCTTCTTTTCTTGCTTCTTTTCTTCTTGGTTTCTTCCAATGAGAGAGTCACACCAGACAGGAAACCTCATAAAAAAGATTTATTGGAGGGTTCAGTGTATGGAAGGATGAATCCAGGGATGGCTGCCCTCTACTCCCAGGAATGGGCAGCAGGGACTAGACAAAGGGGCAGTGCTTAAGTAGGACTTCTGAGAATGAGGAGCTTCTCAGGGCAGAGATTTCCACAGTGAGGATTGGTGGGATTTCAAGTCCCAAGTTTCGGGAGCTCAAGGATTTTCCTGTTCAAAGATTGGTGGGTTTCTGTCAGGGATTGGTAGGTTTTCATGGGAAGCTCAGATTGGTGGGTTTTTCTGCTCAGAAATTGATGGGTTTTTTTTCACTCCCCCTTCCTGCACCAGGTCATGGGTTAGGGTGGGAAGTCCTTCCTGGCTTTTGCTGAGGTGCCATCTCTGTGGAGCTGCTGGGATGTGGGTGGGACTGGAGAGGAGGTTCTGCCACTATGGACAGCTCCTATGGGACAGCTCCTGCAGTGTTTTACCAAGGTTGTAGCTGAGGCAAGAAAGAACGTGTCGCCACCATGGACAGCTCTTGAGGGGCAGCTCCCGCTGAGGCAGGAAAGGAGACAGGGTACCTTGGACAGCTCCTGCTGTGGCTGCAGGCTGAGGAGACTTCCTGGTGCAGTCATTTTGACAGGAGCCACCATTTTGACCAGAGCCGCCATTTTGACCGGAACCACAGGAGCCGCCATTTTGGACAGTTCCTGTTGACATTTTACAGCTGCGTTCCGAAAACTCTTAATAATTTTAACCTTTGCATTTCTGTCCTAAAGTGAAGTCAGATTTGGCAATGGAGCTTATGTTGCAAGGAGCTGGATACAAGCACATGCGGAGCTTGGGTCAATTGGGTCATCTATTTTAATTACTTTTCTGTGGCTGTGATAAAATGCATGACCAAAAGCGACTTAAGGGAGAGAAAGGACATGTTTTAGCTTACAACATCCAACAAACCTATGTAGAATGGCACCCCAGGTGTATACAACAGACCATTCAAGTATTACAAAAGTAAAGGGACATGCCATCAAATGACAATTAAACCACATGAAAAGAAGGATAAATCTTTATGGCCTGCTCTTGGACAAGGAGTCTACATCCCTTCTTCCAATAGTTAGATTCTAATTAGCAGTAGATATACATGTTTATAGGTCATGATGTGAGTTTTCTCAGTGCATGGATAAAATGTAATGGTCACGTTAAGGTTGCTGGAAAAAAATCTATAATCTTAAACATTTATTGCTTCCTTGTTTTGAGAATATTCAAAAGCCAGTCTAAGAGCACCAGTGGAAGGGGAAGCCCTTGGTCCTGCTAAGACTGAACCCCCAGTGAACGTGATTGTTGGGGGGAGGGCAGTAATGGGGGGAGGATGGGGAGGGGAACACTAATATAGAAGGGGAGGGGGAGGGGTTAGGGGGATGTTGGCCCGGAAACCGGGAAAGGGAATAATAATCGAAATGTAAATAAATACTCAAGTTAATAAAGAAAAATAAATAAATAAATAAAAAGCCAGTCTAGTAGCTATATTTTGAAATTAATGGTTAACTTTTGTCAACCTTAATTAGAAGTCATTTCTCCTATGTGATTGCACCCCCATATCCTTCAACTATCCCGTCCTTCCCTTGATACCCTCCCCCACTCTAATAAGCACACTTCCACTCCTTATTTCTGTGATTTTAACCTCTCAAGCATCCCCACATGAACAAGAACATGCAGTTTTACCTTTCTGTGCCTGACTAATTTTGCTAAACAAATTGTCCTTCACGCTTAGCCATGTTGGTGCCTTCAGTGTCCATGGAGACAACCACATTGTGACTTTCTGAGCTACTCTTGCTTTAAGACTCTGTATGAAGTAACATGGCCTCACAACCTCTTCCTCACACAGTGCCCCAGGACAGCTCTGGCTCTCTAATTCTCCACCTTTCACATCTGCCTTCAGTCTCATTAATGGCTTCCCAGTGGCCTTTTCTGATGCTTATTGAGAACTGTATCCCTGTCCCTGCCCACAGTCCTCTTAATACCTTTTAGAGCATGCACCCCTGTGGTTACTCTCCTGGCAGTCTCTTTTTGTCTTAACCTGATACATCTACCTTGCAAATGCAGAATCATATACCAGTGCCCTGCCTGTACTCTTCAAAGCTAGCTTGCTAGGATCCTGTGGAAAAGTCTGCACACTGAGAATTAGGCTTAGCCACCCTGTGGTTTTGACCTCATTGCCTGTGCTTACATACTTCCCCTGTTTTCCTGTGTTCCATTTTCCCTAAACATGCATTGCCCTTTGTAAGCTTCCTTCTTGAAGACAAAAAACAAACAAACAAACAACAACAAAACTGTATGTTAAACTGGTGTCAGACCTTAGAACCAAATCCCTTATTTTATGTTTATAAGTGCTTTGACTACATGTATTTTTATCGTGTGTGTGTGTGCGTGTGTGTGTGTGTGTGTGTGCTCGCGCGCGCACGCGCACGTGCGCCAGAAGAGGGCATCAGATGTGACGGAAATACAGATGTAACCATGTACACAGCCATGCGGGTGATGGGAATCAAATTCAGGTCCTCTGGAAGAACAGCCAGTGCTCTTAATTGCCAAGCTATCTCTCTAGCCCCACAGTTGGAAATTCTTATTTATGGTGTTATATTAAGTGATATAAATAGCAGTATTTATAGTTAGTAACCATCTGCAGTCACTGATTGAAACTAAGTCTTAAAACACATCCCTCTAAAAGAAACAGAACACATCAAATGATAAGAGCTCAAGACAGTGTGAAAGTTTTCAAACATCTATACTTGTACTCTGGAATATCTCCGTCTGGGGAAAATATCTTGGTGGAGTTCTATTTTTTATTGGCTGATTTTATATCTGTCTAACCAAGAGAAAAGACTAAGAAGTATGATTGTATAGCATCCAACTTTAAGAAAGCATATGAAGGTCACTAATGGGTACAGTTTATCTTTCAAGGTTTATTAAGTATCAGAGAAAAGTATCTTTTTAAGTATCAAAGAAAAGTAGCAAATAATATCATGCCCACCTACTTTATATGGCCAAATCAGTAGAATACTTTCCCTGAGTGTGATTGACCCCAGACAGCCAGACATGGGCATGTGGGAAAATAGATCTCTAGGACCTGATAGACAGCCAGCCTCACCTACTTAGTGAGCTCCAGGCCACTGAGCAGTATACAGTTCCTGAGGTCCACACACATGTACAGGTACACATTTGTGCACACCTACCCACACCAGCAGTAGTTACAAAAACATTTGGGCTAAATTATTTATATATTTTGGTTGAAATTTTACAAATTAGAACTTGGGTATGCTGACAGATGCCCATAAGCCCAGCACTCCCAAACTTGTGGCAAGAGAAAGGCCAGTTTGAGGCCAACTTGCCCTATATTGTTTCAAAAAGAGAAAAAAGAAAGGTTACAATTTAGCAATTTTGAATTTACCCATTTTTTTCAGAATGTGCTATGAACTTACCAGCTATTACAACAAGTATAGGAAAAGTATTTTCCAAATTAAAGATACTAAGGTTTGTAGAAAATAATAATTTGAGAGTGTAGACAGTTTGAAACTCAGAAGTCATATAAAATGTGACTGGCAAAGATTGTAGATAATATTTTAAATGCATAAAAATAACAAATTCAAGGACCCCCATTGAAGGAATCCGAAAAAGAACTGGAAGAGCTTGAAGGGGCTCGAGACCCCATATGTACAACAATGCCAAGCAAGCAGAGCTTCCAGGGACTAAGCCACTAACTAAAGACTATACATGGACTGACCCTGGACTCTGACCTCATAGGTAGCAATGAATATCCTAGTAAGAGCACCAGTGGAAGGGGAAGCCCTGGGTCCTGCTAAGACTGAACCCCCAGTGAACTAGACTGTGGGGGGGAGGGCGGCAATGGGGGGAGGGTTGGGAGGGGAACACCCATAAGGAAGGGGAGGGGGGAGGGGAATGTTTGCCCGGAAACCGGGAAAGGGAATAACACTCGAAATGTATATAAGAAATACTCAAGTTAATAAAAAAAAATAGCAAATTCATATTGGAAAGAGCAGTTTCCTTAGACAGGCTACAGAAGCAGATATTGTTTTAAAGTAATAAAAACATGCAAATTGTGTCAAGATGAATTATTCTGCTTTTGTGGTTTCCTGATAGGCAATTTATAGAAAGAAGTTAAAATGCTTTTTGGCTTTAATATACTTTGTTATTAAGTATTTAACTTATTTGAAATAGTTTATGATTTTTTTTTAAATTTTGGGGTCCTGGGAATTGAATCATGTAAGACCTAGGAAATGTTAGGAAAAGGAAACCACACACTAGGAATAGGTTGAGTTATATACACAGCCTTCTGATACCCCTTTTTTCTGCGTTTGGTTTTTATTGCTGTCCTTTTGTTTAATTTTAAAGTATTGGTTTCGTGTGTGCGTGCTGACATGTGTGTAATAGAGAGAGAGCACACTCTGTGGACTGTAAGATATTCTAAATAGAAATAGGAGTCATATAGCTTCTGGGACGCCATCTGCATAATGTTTTCTCCAAGGGCCCCTTCAGAGTTAACACTTGCTTCCAAAAGATTAAAACCATCCTTACTGCTAACTCTGTCATACTGCACTGTGACCTTTGCATTTTGCAAGTGCTTGGGAACACAAGGCATGGCTGAGGTCCAGTGTGCCTTGTATAGGTCCTGGTGCTAAGGGACTGTCCCTCTCACCTCTGGGATTGCTGTGGGGTTCATTAATCAGTTTGTTCTAACATCTGCTTTCCTGAGACGAACAGCTTAACTGATAGTAGAGCCCCTCACAGAGAGCCCGAGCTCCTCATCAGCAATTTCCGGGAATAGCTCTTCTGCCGCTGAATTATGCATATTTTTATTCAGAAAAGCCACCCCAGGCTGCCTCACTGGTGATTCACTGTTCCCCCTGCTCTCAGTCACCGGGCTTGGCAGAGAGTAGATGGCACAGTGGAACAGGGACCAAGTTATGAAAGATGAAGGGTACGCAGGCAGGCACTCGGCGATGGATTGACTCGGACTTTCAGAACAGATGAGTGAACCACAGTGGAAGTTAAGACTCTGCAGGAGGTTCTGCAGAGATTAGAAGATCGGGCCGGACTCTGCCTGGCAGGCATCTGCCCTTCAAGTACATCTTGTTCCGTCCCATCATCTTCCAACTGTCGCTGTGCCTCTGTGTGTGCCTGGAGAGCCAGTCCTTTCACCGTGCTCGTGAGGAACTGGAAGAACTGCATTTTTCTGAGCCTTGCAGCATAGCACTGAGCTGTGGAACAGGCAGACACCTCCGTTGTTTGGCTCTAAGCTTTTTGTTAGCCTATCTGGAAGTGTCTTTGACATGCTGGGCGTTATGACATCTATGTCTTAGGTGCAGTTAAATATGTTATGTCAGGATAAGCCTTTGTGTGTGCAGATCTGGGATAATTATAAAGATTTGGTTCTAAGGAGTACCCAGCTTATTGTTGCACGGGGTACACTCTAAATTTGCGTTTTGAAAGAAAGTTAAGTGTTCACTCGTAGGCCTCTATGGTCAGAAAGAGGAATGTATAAAAAACTGGTAGGGACTGATTCTTTGAATAGTTATTGGATGTTTGGAGTGGGGCAAGAACTTATATTATTTTTACATGTAACTTTTGTGTGTGTGTGTAGGTGTGTGTGTGTGTGTGTGTGTGTGTGTGTGTGTGTGTGTGTATGTGTGTGTTTATGTATGTGTACTGGCTGGTTTTCTGTGTCAATTCGATACAAGCTGGAGTTGTCACAGAGAAAGGAGCCTCCCTTGAGGAAATGCCTCCTTGAGATCCAGCTATAAGGCATTTTCTCAATTTGTGATCGAGGGGGGAGGACCCAGCCCATTGTGGGTGGTGCTGTCCCTGGGCTGGTGGTCCTTGGTTCTATAAGAAGCAAGCTGAGCAAGCCAGGGGGAGCAAGCCAGTAAGTAACATCCCTCCATGGCCTCTGCATCAGCCCCTGCTTCCTGACCTGCTTGAGTTCCAGTCCTGACTTCCTTTGGTGATGAAATAGCAATGTGGAAGTGTGAGCTGAATAAACCCTCTCCTCCCCAACTTGCTTCTTGGTCCTGATGTTTGTGCAGGAATAGAAACCCTAAGACAGTTTGTTTATATTCATGTGCAAACATGTACAATAGAATGCATGCTTATGCTTGCCACATACATGTAGAATTGAGAAGACAAACTCAGGCACCTTCTACCTCTTGATGAGAAGGGGTCTCCCATTGGCCTGGAACGTCACCATGTAATCTAAAGTAGCTGTCTTGTAAGCTTCCAGGGTTCTGCCTGTTTCCCCCTCCCGTCTCCCGTCACTGAGATTACAAGGATATGCCCTCCACACGCCAAGCATAGCTTTTTACATAAGCTCTGGGAATTAGAGTTGGGTCCTTACACTCGCATGATGAGTGTTTTACTGGCAAAGTCATCTCCCTGGTCCTTGAACTTTTTCCAAACCTCATTAAGTGATATATGGGGCCGAAGAGATGGCCCAGTGGGTAAGATTGTTTGCTATGCACCACCGTAAAAATTGAGCGTGGCCACACTGAGTGTGCCTGAAGCTCCAAGGGGGTATGGAGGCAGGCTGATCCTGCAGGCCTCACTGGCCGGCCAGCCAAACTAGCCAAGATGGCGGGCTTCAGGTTCAAGACAGGGTAAAGAATGATAGAAAGAGACCCATGACATCCTCCTTGGACCTCTACCTGTGTGCACACAGGCATCCACACCCATACACACACATGAGCACCCACCACACACATACTTATAAGGAAGATAGAAAAATTGGGTATGTAAAAATGTTCCCTTTGGGGTTTTTCTGAGTCGTGGTTTCATTGTGCGAATATGGTTCCAGGTCTAGAGGAGCCCGTGGTCCTCTCCTGCAGACGGCATCTGTCATCGCTAACCTCCAACAGGAGCCACATTGCTACCGTCAGTAATTCTTACAGCAACGAGAATCAATTATCGCCCTGACCAAAAATAATTCGTCTTGCTGGCATAATCAGAACATAAGTCTTCCTCTGTAAGGTGGGACGGAGGAAGAGATGTGGTTCCCCTGATGCTCCATGCCACCTATAAATAGGAGGCCTGGGCTGGTCCCTTCTCAGAAAGGATTCATTTTTAATATCAGCCTTCATGCTGAGCCCTTAATGACTTGGGTCTTTAATTATCTCCCTGAGCACTTTATGTTGATTGAATATGAACCATTCTCTTGGATTTATTGATTCTAGGCTCTGAGAAACGTTTCACTGTGTGTTTTGACAAGGTCCCTTTTTAACACATGTTTATTGTGAGGTGCCCCCAAAGACTGTGTCAGAAATATGTGTCTCTGCCTTCTCTCAATTGGATTTTGTACCTGTGGTGGGATAAAGATGCTATTGGTTGCATTGTTACTTTAACACGCGAACGCAGAGTCTGTGCTCTTATGAGTGCTTCATTTCGTGTTGCTACGGAGTGGTTGAGGGAAGGGTATGAGTCTCCTAAATCCACCAGATTATAGTGTCTCATGAAAACATGACCACTGAGGGAAGCCTGTGGCATATGTGTGTGTCCAGCTTAGGAGCATTAAGGTGATAAGACATAGGATTTATTCGAAGATAAGAAGCACCATGTGTTCTATCTAAGCCTGAGAACCAGTGACCAAGATATAAGGCCATTTCCCTCATTTCTGGAGACAAATCTATGCCAAGGACGTTGATCTTGACAGTCCCTTATCAAAGTTCCAATATCAGGAACTTTCTTTCCATTGATGAGTGTTGTCACTCCAACAAATTCTACTTTCTCGCTAAGGGGCTCCATGTTCTTCCCTTCCAACCTCTCAAGAC
This sequence comes from Rattus norvegicus, assembly GCF_021556685.1. NCBI lineage: Eukaryota > Metazoa > Chordata > Mammalia > Rodentia > Muridae > Rattus > Rattus norvegicus. Next base: position 79,687,812 of record NC_141550.1, read on the forward strand.
CACAACTTATGAGGTAAGAACGGTGTTTGCATCTCTGTGGTTGGCAGGCCTCATAAGGGGCATACGTACCATGGATGAATGATCTGCAAACGCAAGTCTCTGATTTTGAAAGCAGTTGAGAATAGATAATCCCTGCTCACAAGAAATGCATGTGACGGTCGCAAACGACAAGCCTAATTCAGGCTCTGCCTCCATGGCATGTTAAGGTTCTCAGTTTGTTTTGCAAGTTCAGGGAATGTCACTTGGCAGCATGAGCCACTGAATTTTACATATTCGCTCTTTAGTCCCTTCTCCAGCTGAAGTCTCTCATGATCACTTAGCGGATCCGCTGGTATTGCCTGTGAATCCAAGGACCAAACTCTATTAGATGTGAACTGGATATAAAGAGTACCTGGGAACACAAGCTACCGTCATCCAAAAAAATTTAAACATCAGAAAGAGAAGCAGAGCAGAGTAATTACTAATTATTAATCCCTGATCAGCTATGGGAAGAGGGTGCATAGAACAAGAAGGATTTGGAGAATAGCAGCTTGGTAGAGTGTGGGAATCTTAATTTAACTAGCTTGTTCCTGCTACTAGGCATCTCGTGGTGTATTGAGGGAGTGGGAGCACACAGGTAGGAGTAGAGCTCCCTGGTAGCACTTAGCTTCACAAAGGTGGAGGGTGGGGCAGATCCTGCCAGAACTTCAAATCCCTTTAATTTCCTAATTCTGTACAGCTTTTTGCTAACAGTGTCTCCAGAATGAGTTCTATTATCTACAGCTTCTCTGAAGGCTGTTTATGCTACAGGGAACAGAAGCCCCAAATTCCCTCTCAGCAGCTTAGAAAGAGGCTATGCTAGCTCCCGGTGTGCCAGCTGCCTCGGGTTTGGATGAAGCCTAGAGTTTATGGCCTCAACAGTTACCTGCACTGTGTCTGTAGTCTATTAGTTTGTTTCCCTGGCAACTGGCTTTGAGTCTCTCCTCCTTTTCACCCCTCCCCTCTCGATAATTACTTATTCTCCATTAATCCATCAAATATACCCATTCACTAAACATAGTCTACTCTCCAGTAACTTGTTTTTCCTTTTGGCAGTACACCCTGCTTCCTAAGTTTCTTTCTTTCATCCCTTGCCCCCAATTTAAAGACCATTTGAATAGAGAACTCATTTGAAACACATTGAAAGGGCTTGTTTTCACAAAAGATTAGATATTAAGAACAAGTTTGAATGGAGACTATAATTTACAACTGAAAATGCTTCTGTGCACAGTTTATTATTAAGGGAGAAACGAAATGTGGCTCCCAATTGGTGAGTTACCTTCCAGGCTCCATTCTGGGTCAAGGTTCACCATGACAAAGTTTATACAAAGGAAGCTAGATATTGGCATATGCAGGCCTCTCTACTGCACGTGGGAATGGATGGTTGTTTTACGATTTGGTTATGACCATTCCACAATCAGATAATTGGAGTTCTCGGCTCTGAGGATGTTCAGTTTTCTCTGCTATTCATGGAGACCTCTTAGTGTCTCATAAGCTTTGACCTCATGTATGTCTCACATGAATACACTCCCCCCCCTCTGCCCTCCATCTCTCCTCCCTCCCCCTGCCCAATTCCTCTACTGCCCCTGCCCTTTCTTAGAAATCAGGTTTCTATTGCAGGCCGGGCTGGATTCAATGTAGCCCAGATTGACCTTGCACCTGTGATCCTCCTACATTAACTTTCTAAGTGCTTGGAGAAGTGTGTGCAGCTAAGTCCTGCTATGAACCCAATGGCACGACAATTTGCAACAGCAAAACATAGCTCTCATGTGTTCGGTACTTACCATGGCTTGTATTCTTCATGCATCAACTCATATCTCTGTCTGTAACTAAAACAGACTCAAGTCAAACACCGCACTGGCAGCTAGTCAACACTGTTGTTTCTTAAAACTATAGCACCCCTAGAACCCAGTGTCTCCCCCTGAGACAACAAAGAGGCCACCTGGACACCTTCCTTTCTCTTCTCTTGAGTATAAAAGTCTGACTTTACAGAAATGCACGAAAGATCCAAAGTAGTAGGTGACCCTCCAGAGACTGGACCGAACATGACACAGCACGGTCTGAGAAGCCAAGAGGAAGGCAGTCTCTAAGGACCCAGCACCTGAGCCACTCTAGATGGGGATGATAAAACATGTCAAGGAATGTCCAGATGGGCCAACAACTAAGGATATTGAAGACTAACCCAACAACCTGAGTGCAGCGTCCAGAACCTACACAGAAGAGGACCAACTATCAGAGTTCTCCACAAGCACAGCATGGTGTGTGTGTGTGTGTGTGTGTGTGTGTGTGTGTGTGTGTGCGCGTGCGCGCGCGCGCGTGTGTGTGTGTGTGTGCGCACGCGCGTGCGCGCGCACGCGTGCCTGCGTGCATGCATGTGCATGTACATGCCCTCTTATGGAATTAATTAATGTGATGATATATTTCTAGGACTTGATCTGTTTGTATGTTAATAGTCAATATGTATAACATGTCCATTCTGTGAATAAAATGAGGGCCAGGAAGAATAGGAAAACATAAATTCTCCAGAGTTCCTGTCTCCTGATGGAAATGCTGATCTTGCCAAAAGCAGTGACTGCAAGTGACACTGATGGCATTGCAGCCGTGGGAAACACCTCTGGCCTTCCTGTTGAGTTAAATTTGGACCTCACAATTGACATAGTGTAGTAGTGTTACCTTCCGTTCCAAAGAGGGATGATGACGTCTGGAAAGGTTTCTGTTTTATTCACTATTTCTTTTAAAGGGGAGATATTTATACCAAAGGGCTGAAGCATTTTCCCTCTGTCACCTGACTTTTCCAGCAAGGTCCCTTTCTGATTGAATGCATCAGTCCTTGTATTTTACCTCCATAACTTGGTCTGTATCTTGATGTAGCTGCAGAAACAGCACTTTAATAGTCCAATTACAGAATGTCACCTGTTTCATAAACACAGACCTATTGCTATTAGCAAGTTGTGCAATGTGCAATGTATGATATTGAAGCTAGAGAGACATCAGAAGAGAAAATTAGAAAGATCCTGTCCAGTTAACTAAGTTTAAGAACATACATGCACAGTAGGCTTTCTCTTAGTCCTGCTAGAAACTGTCACAGACATATGCCCAGATGTGCCCCAGTCTTCTGGGTAATGTTAATTCCAGTAAGATTTACTGGTACACTCAGCATGTTCTATAAGTGAACAAACCATCATATGAGCCTTTCAGTCGACCTGTAGCACCTCAGAACTGAAGTGTTAAAACTATGTTGCTGAAATGTGTGAGGTCATGCGGCAGACAGGGAATGACGGAGTCTCCTCAGATCTGTTGGACAGGAGAGGCTTCTGAAGAGGAGATCATAAACCCCCATCCTCTCATAGATGTGGTATACACTGTGACTGGGGTGGAGGAAACCTGACACTCCTGCCTCAGCCTGGTGAGTTGACCATCAACATCGATAAGTCATGTTCCTAGGATATACCTAGGTGTTATGTGACTTCAGTTGCCTCTCTCTCAATGACTTCAGACCTTTGCCTAATCAAGATGGCAAAAAAAGTATAAGGCGGTCCCAAATGATTCCTGATCCGTCCTTCTCAAAGCTACCGAGGTCATGCTGAACAAGGGCAATCTGATGAACTGTCACAGGCAAGATGAGCCTGGGGAGACATGATGACGAGATGTATGTGGCCTCCTAGAGGGAAGGTACTCTGGGATAGGGTGGTAATGGAACTGGGTGAAGAATGCATGAGAATCTGTATTTGTCCTTTGTATGCAGTGATAAAGATTATTTTAAATAAAGTTTGCTTTAAAATAGATGGCCTCCAATTTAGAGGGTTTATGCAAGAGTCAACAGGAGTCGTCTTGGGAGGTGGGGTGGTAGTGATCTATATTTTCTTTTCTGTGCATTTATCTGTATACAAGTGCTAGGTCTCACCCATCTGGTTTTTAAAGGCTTGGAGCGTTTCTCAAGAGTTAGGTTGGTGAACTAAAGATGCAGCTGCTGTGTTCTGCACTTGACCCTCTTCCTCTTGCCTTCACCTCGTACATTTGCCTTCTTTAAGATGCCGGAGAGCTGGAGATTTTCTTGAAAAAGAAAAACGGTTTATAATGGCTTTATTAGTCAAGACTCCATAGCAATTAAAACCATACCGGCTTGTGTAGGAAATAATTATCTAAAAGCCAAAAACATGGAGTCAGAAAGTCTGATGTCACTGGACTGCAGTCTGTCCCAAACCTGTTTCTGCCGCTTGCTTCTCTCTCTTTGAACTGTTAATCTTTTTGAAAAGTTTTTGCCTCTGTTACCCGAGGCTTACCCTTTCACCATGAAAATGGGACGCTCACCTCCTCCAGAACTCTCAGCCAAGGACTCTCTTGCCTTAGACATGTGCTCTGAGTGAGTTCTTGGACACCTATGTACTTGAGGTCTCTGAGTCCGTCTTGGGGTCTCCAGGTCAGCTTCATGCAGGTGTTTGGACATAGCTGCTACTGTTCTATTCATTGGTATGCGGGTGCTTTGTTCTTAGATTCAACTTGCCTAGCTTTGCCAACCCCTTCTTCCTCATGATAATTGCCCCAGTTCCCAGCCAAGGTTCTGTTCTAGTTGGATAAGCTCCCCGCATGACTATACTGGATGCTTCAGTGTTGTGGTTATACTGGGCCACTAGATAAATGCAGTGAATTGTCTCGTGTCAAAAATCCTTGATCTAAATCATATTTACAAAACGAGTGCATGTGCATGTACACACACAAGCATGCATATGCACACACATGTTCATATATACTCATAGCTTTGGGAGATTGTACTTTGGACATCTCTCCAAGCCACCGCTCACCTCCCCAGTTTCTGTCTTTAGACAGTTCCCATCTCTGGATGCTTCCTAAATTAGATTCAACCCTTCCAATCTCAGCCTCTTCCCGTGTTCTTAATGGCCCTAAAGCCAACAAAATTTGGCCAGAAAATAATGTCCAATAATGTTTTAATCACTTCAGATAATGTTACGAATTGAATGTAAAATGTCTCACACAGGTATCTGTTTTGAATACATGAACACAGCTGGTGGTGCTACCTTGTGAGTTCCTGGAAATTTTAGGGGGTGGGGCCTGGCTGTCACTGGAGCCAGGTCTTTGGGGGTATTTTATCCCTGGCCAGTTACTGGTTAACTCCACTTCCTCGTGGGTCAAAGAGTGGACAGCTCTCTCTGTCCTACCCTTCTGCTGCCATAACGTTCTGCATTAGCATGGGGCTAAGCAACCATAAACTAGACCCACTGAAACCGTGAGCCAACATAAGAAGTCTTTTTTGTGCTGGTCAGGTTTTTTTTGTTGTTGTTTTGTTTTGTTTTGTTTTGTTTGTTAGTTTTTTGTCAACTTGCTATAGATTAGAGTCATCTGGGAAAGGGAGAGAATTGAGAAACTGCCGCCATAGACTTGGCAGCAGGCAATCTGATGGAGGGATTCCCTTGATTATTGGTTAATTGGTTAATTGGTTAATTATTGGTTAATTGGTTAATTGTGAAGGCATGTGCCACCCATAGGCCAATGGGGAGCATGAGAAAGTAGACCGGGGGCTGGAGAGATGGCGATTGAGCGCTTATTCTTGCAGAGGACCCAGGTTTGATTCCCGGCACCTCTGTGGAGGTCCTCACATCTGTAACTTCAGTTCCTGGGGTTTTTTCTGACCTCTCCACGCACAAGGCACACATGTGGTGCACATACATACATGCGGGCCAAATGCTCATACGCATACAATAAAATAATCTGAAAAGCAAGAAGGCTGAGCTAGCTTCGAGGATCAAAGCAGTTACCATTGTACCCCACGGCCTCTGCTTCAGTTCTTGCCTCCAGGTTCCTACCCTGCTTAAATTCCTGCCCTGGCTTCCCTCAGTGATGAACGGTGACCTGTGCATTGTGACACAAAGCTCTTTTTTCCCCCCGGTTGTTTTTGGTCACGGTGTTTATTACATAATAGAAAGCACACCAAGATATCTCCCTCAAGTTTCTCTGCCAGCTTATTTGGTCTCAGTGATTACAAGAAAAAGTAGCCAGTATAATTCCTATCTTGTATGATTCAGTCACATAGTGTCTTAGTTAAGGCTTAGTGGTGTGTAAAGATACTGAGCACAGAGGGTCTCTAATATTAATTCTCTTATATTACTTATGACCACATTTAGATTACTAATTGAAGCCATGCTCGGTTCCAGAGTCTCCCGGTTCTGTGATAGAGTCCATGTGGCCGTCATGTAGTCAATTAAAGAATGAAGGACTTCTCTGTCCATGGGGAAATGCCTTATTAAAGAATTATGTGGTGCTTGAGTTTCTGAGAGTGATATTCATCCCGGAGTGATAAGGCCTGGAAACCGCTGCTTTAAAACTGTGTCAGTCTGGATGCCTGGAGAAATACTCATCTCCTTGAGTTATGTATTCATATTCGTGTTTAGCAGTAATTGTCTTAATGGAAGGAAATGTCATTTTCTGAGAGCTGCCGTTTACTGACTGAGAGCTACTTGTAATCTTTGATACGTTTCTTCATTTCATTTGGAAACAGAAGACTTTTCTGTTCCGTAGACAAGTAGCTATAGTATATATATTTCGGTCTTTTTAAATAATTTTGTAATAATAATTTTTTGAAGAGATAAGGTCTCCCCATGTAGCCTGAGCTAGCTAGCCTCAAATTTACAATCCTCCTGCCTCAGCTTCCACAGTGCTGGGATGTCAGTGCATCCCATCCATACACCCACCCCACCTGGATAGTTCTAATGAATTTTGCTCTGGTGGGACATGCTCTTGAAGAACATGGCTTATGAATGCGTACCCATTTTGTACAGATGTTTATGGTTCCCGGAGCTTTTCGAAGCGGGCCAGAATGTTTGCAACTAAGCAGTTCATTCGCGATTCCGTTTATGTCCATTTTTACTGAGCTTAGAGGGGAAAACATGATGCTAAATTCAGCATAACATTTATTCACGTATTAGACGACCCTGATTAGCAAGCCAAGTAGTAGGCTTCCTTACAGCGGTTTCAAACGTACTTAGTTTTTTGTTTTTTTTTTTTTTTTTTTTTTTTTTTGGTTCTTTTTTTCGGAGCTGGGGACCGAACCCAGGGCCTTGCGCTTCCTAGGTAAGCGCTCTACCACTGAGCTAAATCCCCAGCCCCGTACTTAGTTTTGATTGGTCATTCCCGTTTGCTCCACCCTGCCTTCTCCTTGTCCCTCCCACCCGCCGGTTCCTTCCTGCCACCTTCCCATCACGTATATCCGTTTACGCTGTCATTGAAAGCCTGTGTTTGTTCTCTACATGGGCGCTTTGCTAGCTTCCTGGGCCTTTATCCACATTCACTCCCACATAAATGCACTTTATATATAACATTATTCTTTAAATCCTGGCTTAGGGTTAATAAAATATATAAGTTTAAGGAAGGCATATTCATTATACAAAAAAAAAAAAAAAAAAAAAAAAACCAACCCACCTAGACTGTAGAAGAAAATGTATAATAAAATGTGAGACAAAGAGAAACTGAGTATATCTTATTCAAAATACTTAGTTCTGGAAGTACCACAGATTTAGAATTCCTCTTGATTTGGAAACCTTTTCATATGTAAACCACCTTAGGGATCTGAGTTCTGAATGTCTGAGTTCTGAGACAAATCCTTGATGTTTCATTTACTTACACATTTTAGCCCCACAGTAATGTGATACTACTGGTGCTGCTTTTGAGAAGAATCTCACGTAGCCCAGGCTAGCCTCGAGCTCACTATACAGTCAACGATGATTTTGAACTGACCCTTCTGCCCCTGCCTCCAGAGCGGTGAGACTTCAGGCGTGTGCCACCACACCCAGAGTAACAGTCATTCTCATGGCTCTGTTGTGATGGAGTCTTGTGATACTGGGTCCCATTATGATCTGCTCGTGACAGACGGTAGTGGTGTACCAACTTCAGGTTTGGAAGCATTAAACTGCTTCTGCCTTCCACAGGTTTAGTCCAAGGATTCCCTAAAGAGCAAAAGATATTTTTCTAGTTTTTAATCTCTGGGCTTACTATACCAAGGCGCGCTCTCTCTCTCTCTCTCTCTCTCTCTCTCTCTCTCTCTCTCTCTCTGTGTGTGTGTGTGTGTGTGTGTGTGTGTGTGTGTGTAAAATTACATCCTGGCTTCTTGTACCATTGTCTATATATTATGCTGCCTCCTGGATTACTATACCATTGAAAACCAACCAAGAATAAGAAAGGGAAACTCTCGGTAGAACCTCATTGTTTTGTGAATGCAAATGTTTACGAAGTCAAGAACAGGCACAATACCCCAGGGGCAGCTGCTCCATGTTCTTCTGGTCAGGAATTTGGTCTAGCACAGCTCAGGGGCAAAGAACATGGTCTGTGCTCGTGTCACAGTATGAGTGGGAAAGGTCAGTGACTGTCTGGTAGGAAGGCAGCCTTATGTAGCGAATGGCTCCTCTAATATCTTACAGTAGGCTGTGAAATCCCACAGAGCTCATTCAGTTTACAGGGCAAAGAATTGTTTCTTTGACCAGAAAGCTTGTGTGGCCTTGGAACGGTCACCGTTTTCTGAAGTAGTGATAGTTCGTGGGCCAAGTTTTCTAAATAGGGATTTTATGAACTCACTCTATTGCCAAATTTGATAGGATCTTTGTCTGCTTACATCCCAGAAATGCAATGTTTTTGTAGCTTTAACATCATGCTTGATAGATGACGGTTGCCCAGGCAATTTAGTTTTAATTGTAAAGTGATCTTATCTGCTGAAATTCTTAGGTGTATAAAGCCACTACATTCAATGAATTAGTGAATCCCCAAACTTAGCTTCCAGGGTGAATTCAGGTTTAGGTCCTTCCTGTAAACCTTGTATGTTGCCACATAATAGTAGCATAATAGTACATAAAGTGTGACTCAGTTTAAAGATTCCTCATTTAGTATATGTTGCAGATTCATTAATGTCAAAATTATGGGCAACAGTGTAACTCAGACCTGATTAGGCTATGGAGCATATGTATTTTTCTGTAGAAAGCACACCCCAGCCTTTCTGAGCTTAGAGACAGAAGACAGACCCCCCAGGACCTTGCTTGGGCACCTGGAAAATAGCAGCAAACTCCTCAGCTATGTGAAAAGCATAACATTTGACTTCCAAAGGGGCATTTGCATATGGTACCTAGGGTTGAAACTTTAAGTCACAGTGTGCGCTGAGCTGGGAATGTGTCTAACATGTGACTCTGATGTTCTATCCTCTGGAAGAATGGCCACAAAACTGCCCCAGGTAGAGATCTGGGAGTTGCACTGACATTTTGGTCAGAAGGTAAATTTACAAATATGAAATCTTACAAGTAATGGAGGTACTTGGGTTTTGATTTCTCCCCAAATACTTTTTCTCCACAAATGTATACTACAGAGCTTCTTCCCCACTGAACTAGTTTGAAATTTTAACTCCATTAAATGTAGGTGTTTCTAGTTTTTTTTTTTTTAAATGGGATAGAGATTACTTTGTGGCCAAGCGTTTCCACCTGGGCTGGCTTAGTCACTAAGATAATAGAGTGACTTATAGACAAACGAAACCTGCATATGATTTTTGCTAGTGAGATAAGTGTGACGAACTGTTACAGGATTCTCTCAGCACCCTTACACAGGCTTCAGAAGACTTGGAGGCCAGGGAGTGCGGAGGTCCTGGCCTACCATGGTTTTCCCTGGACAGTGGAATTGCTTCTTTTCAGTTCTGTTTAGGGAAGCATGGTTTCTTGAGTGTCTGTCTGTAATAATCGCTCTGCGATTTCTACTTCAAAAATCTTTTCTCCAGAGCCTTCTGACGCTGACCTTAGTCTCTGGTTCTTCAAATTAGCTCAAGGAGTGTGCTGTGAATCATGGTAGCTTCATTTTTCTCCAAACATACCACATCAGAAAGGGAATCTAATTCTTCTCTCCCAGGGTGGATTAAACTCAAATATAAGGGAATGGCCGTGCTACATATGTCCCACCTTGGCTGTCTATCTGGGGCCTGCCTCTATGCCTGGACTCCTGCAGTCAGACTCTCATGAGCTACACATGGGTCTAGCTGTCTGCCCAACTGAAGGCAACAGGGAGCAAGCATGGGACCAGTGGGAGCATGTGTAGAAGCCATTTCAAAGGGCACTCTTCAGTGCTGGCATTGAACTCTGGCTTGACTTTCACACACGAGGCAAGTGCTCCATCTGATCTCCAGTGGGCAGTGTGCTGCCGAGATAGAATGGGTAAGGAGCAGGGATGCTTCAGTAATCATGCATTCAGATAAACTAAAAGTCACGCTGACTGGAAACGCCCGGATTCACGGTTTCAGAAGTCGCCAAACCCCCTTTTGAGGTGCAGCATGGTCCTGTGTAGTTGGTGCCGTCTGTAACCTTGTGTTTTTCCACCCGTCCTCTCTCTTCTATGAAATAAGGACTCCGAGACTTCTTATATATGAATAAATGCCTGCACTAATAGCTTTGGTTTGTTCCCTGACTAGCTTATAACTTAATCACCCATTTATTCTATTCTAAGTCATGCCGCACGGCTTGTTACCTGATCCTCAGAATCATGACTCTGTCTCCATCACCTTTCCAGGGTAAATCACCCCTTTTTGCTTGTCTCTGTCCCAGCATCCCTCCCCATTTTTTCTCTGCCAGATATCCCACCTTCTAATCCTACACCAACTCCTTGGCCATAGTTTGTCTTTTTATTGACAGGTTAAGTTTCTACATCACTGTGCATCAAAGACTCCCTCTACAGTCCTATAGTGTCCTTACTGACTGAGTCTTTAGACATACAAAGATAGTTTCTTATCTATTTAGGGTGTTATAGTATCGACCTGAATTCCAAATTACGCTACAATATTGTAGATACTGTTATAGAATACAGAAAAGATCACCTTCCCCTCAGTTATTCATTGTTTAGTGTAAGAGTATTGATGTGTTGGAATTCAAGACAGCTAACGTCTTGACCTCGGTCCGGAATGCTCACAGTAGCTGTTTCGGTTGTGTGTTGGGTTTTCAGCATATAACCTAAGATAGCCACAAATATGAGTAATCTTCCGACTCCAAGTACTAGAAACTCCAGGCTTTAACTAGTTGAACCCAAAGGTTTATGGCACAGCAAACTGCTTATCCCATAACCAGGAAGCATGAGAGGAAGAGAGGAGAGGACCACACAATCCCCATCAGAGACATGCCCCAATGGTGCGACCACTAACGGCTCCACTGTCTCTTACAATGACACCATTAAAGACACGGCCTTTGGGAAATATTCAGCACCCAATAGAGCCAAGTAAGAAAGGCTACCATATAGAGAGATAAATTCCTTGGGATTGTAGTGGAAAAATGAAGTAACCGGACTATTCAGGAAAACATTACCCATCCCAAAGATACTTAAAGTAACACTTGACAGGCAAATGAGAGTTTCTCAGGTGGAGGAGAAGAGTTATAGTAGGTGGGATGTACCCCAACCTCAGAACACAGCCTGGTGTCTGCTCTGTTCAGTCAGCCGTTGATGGACCCTAAGTGTCAATTGCTTCTTTCTCTTAAAGATAGAATTTAGGAAAACAATAATGATTGACATTATCCAGGGTAGCAGTTAGTGGAGGCTGGGCTAATTCAGCTCTTGCCATGAGTTTAGCATATCAGGTAGCAGCATCGTAATAATGTGGCTCCTTTTAATATTAAGAGAGGCCTTTTGTTTTTATTTGGTTCGGGTAGGGTGGCGCAAATGAGTCGTGTGCTTTTTATTTTGAGGTGCAGCTTACAAACCCTAGCTGGCATCTTCTAACCTCTCTCCAACATGAATTTAAAGTGTCAAGTAAGAAGAACAAGAAAAAGCCAGCAGCTCAAGCAAAGTGCTGGTGTTGGGGCAAATCATCAAAAACCTGTGTCGGAAGGATGGCAACACCTGCTGGAGGTTTTTATGTGACAGAAGTGGAACTCAGGGGAAGAGCTGGCTTAGAAATTCTGGAACACGAAGGTCAAAGGTCACTGAAAGCTATTCAGGAGTAGTTTCCCATCTCTAGCCCCTCGTGGGTTTGACATCTTTATTGTGATGATGGCAGATGGGTGTCTTTTTTTGTGTGTGTATTTTAAGCATTTTATTGTATGAAACTTTGATTGTATGTACTCCAGAGTACGGTGTGATGTTTGGGTCACTCAGGTGTTTAGATTGTCTCATAATGAACAGGTTTTGATTAATGGTAAGTAAGTCAGTGTTGGCGATAGTTTGTACTGAGACCTGAAGCTTTGATATAAATGCTAGATTAACTATTCACATAAACACACAGAATGACCATAGATGTGACGTCTATGCATGCAGGTTGTAGAAGTGGTGTTAGTAGCTTAAACACCATGGCTTGTGGACACAACTTTCCGTCATGGCAAACAACTCTTCACATAAGAGTTTCTATACCATGCTAAATAGATGCTTCTCTCAGTTGGAGGAGCTTGGCACAGAAGAAAAGCAGGGGCTTTTAGACCTAAGTTTAGGTGTACCCAGCTAGTCTCAAAGCCTTCCTTCATAGCTATAAATTTAGCCCAGATTCTCTTCAAATAAATCTCTCTCTCTCTCTCTCTCTCTCTCTCTCTCTCTCTCTCTCTCTCTCTCTCTCTGTGTGTGCGTGTGTGTGTGTGTGTGTGTGTGTGTGTGTGTGCGCGCGCACTCGAACGCACGCATGGTGCGTGTACCAGTACGCCATAACCATCCATGTCTGTGGAAGCCAGAAGACAATCTTAGTGTGTTTCCTTGGGTACCATCCACTCTTTCTCTTTTGAGATGGAGTCTCTCACTGGCCCTTGAGCTTTCTGATTTAGCTTTGTTTTCTGGCCAGTAAATCTCAATGCTTGCTTGCTCGCTCTCGCTCCCCCCCGCCCCAGGATCACAAACATTTACCACTCTGCTTGGCTTTCCCCCCCAACTTGAATGCTTGGATCCAAACCAAGACTTCGTGCTTGTGCAGTAAACATTTTGCTGACTGATCTGTCTCCCCCACTGTACTCTGGGGGTGGGAGACTCCCAAGGGTTTAACGTATGCTCATCACAGACTCTGAGCCAGAGGAGAGCCTCAGTGTGCCGGTTTTTCTCTCCTCTTACCTCAGCCCTATGTACAGCTGCACATGACTCCTTCGCAAAGTCAGAGTGCACGTTTCTGCCACACAGCACATCTTTGTTGCACAAGCAGCAACATTATGTCAGCCTTGGCCTGTATGGCCCACCCACAGTGTGGCATCTATGCACTCTGAATACCGCCCATGCTGACAGTGCCTTCTTCTGTGCTTGGAGGGTCTGAAAGTCCTGGTGACATCTGAATATGTTACTTTGTTGTTTGGTTGTTTGGTTGGTTTTGCTGTGCTTGTAAAAGATATAGGCTTTGAATGGTGGTTGTGGGCCAAGAGTTTTTTAAAAGAGTAGCTTAAAATAGTCTAATCAGAAAAAGATAACAAAAGAAACAAGTAATCTCCCATAAGTACTTTCTTCCTTTACCCAACCTCTGGTCCTAGTTGGATGGTACAACTTGATTTTTTTGTTGCTATTCAACTCTGTAATTATATATTTCGCCACTAATTTCTTTATTCTTTAGATGACTTCAACAAAGGAGTTGTTCTATGGTTGCCTATACTTTAAAATAATTGGTCTGTCCTGCTCCTCTGTGATAACATCGGTTTCCTAGAATTGCTTTAGAGTTTATTTACTCCCCAGGTGGCATAATTCCATCACCACCACCACCACCCCACTGCGTGAGTTCCCGGGCTATTTTGTTCCTTCCAATTGGCAGCTTTACGGATAGTGTGATCTCCCTTAACTAGGATATGACTGGGTATCAAATATGGACACCTTGCTTGAGGCGTTGGCCAATTGCTTTTTATGCCCACGACTGTATGTTACATTGAAATTCTTAGGTCTTACAGTAAGAAGCCAAGCTAGAGTTTCAGCCCCTCGGTGCTCATTCTCTTCCGTGTCTCCTCGTTCTTCTGGAAGCTTCTCAGGCAATAGTAATGTCTTCCTGACCTCATTGGTGGGACAAAATATTTGACCAAACCAGGCACAAGGGAAAAAAAAAAAAACTTACTTTGACTCAGAGTCAGGGCTTCAAGTCCTTGATGTCATTGATTCCAGATGAGGCAGAACCTCATGTTGGCAGGAGCAACTGTGCTCACTTTGTGCCAGACAGGAAGCAGAGAGAGAGAGAGAGAGAGAGAGAGAGAGAGAGAGAGAGAGAGAGAGAGAGAGAGGAGGGGGAGGGGAGGGGGAGAGGGAGAGAAAGAGGGAGGAGAGGAGGGAGAGGGAAGAGAGAGAGAAAGGGAGAGGGGGAGGGGGAGGGAGAGGGAGAAGAAAGAGAGAGGGAGAAGAGAGAGAGAAGGGGAGAGGGGGAGGCAGAGGGGGAGGGGAGAGAGAGAAGAGAAAGAGGGAGGAGAGGAGGGAGAGGGAAGAGAGAGAGAAAGGGAGAGGAGGAGGGGGAGAGAGAGAGAGAGAGAGAGAGAGAGAGAGGATAAGATAATCTGAGAACCGAGCTTTAGTAACCTCTTCCTTCCACTAGGTTTCACTTCCCAAACTTTCTTATACCTCTCAAAATAGCATTGCTAACTGGGGACAAAGCCTTGCATGCACAAGCTTTTTGCAGATGCTATTTGTGCAAACCATATTGTCCCCAAACACTTTGTTGGAAGGAAACACGTTATGTTACATACAGGTATCTGTATTTTATATACAAAGACAATCTTTTTTTTTCTTTTTAATGATGCCCTCCATGTTGTGAGATCGATTTGAGCTTAACGTCCAGAAGGGTCGTCAAATGCCCAATGCCAACTGAAGGAGAGATTTATTCAGTATGGAGATGTTGGTCGATGGCTGAGTCATATAAACTCCAGTAAGCTCTTCGCCAGCCTCAAGTCTTGGAGAAAACGGAGAGCCCACTACAAGACGGTCGTGAAGATCATTGGTCGTGTTATTCATTCAGATGGTTGTCTTTAAGCCAGTGTGGCCTGCTCCACACAGGACCTTTCTTTATTGCCTTTCCTAGCCACTAAACAGAAGTCCATGGCCAGTGGGTTCAAAACAAATCTTCTTTATGGCCATTTATGAATGGTTAGTTAAAAGCCCAGTGCCCCTGAGTGCTTTTGAACCTGATTTGCAGTTTTGTCACAGTGGTCTGAAATCCTCGGCAGTGTGAAGAGTTTTTACCACCTATAGTCCCTTTATCTTCCAAGGTGAGGTATTGATGTCGCCCTCTCTGGATCGATCAATACCAGCCTTGTTCTTCTCGCCTACCTTATGAATCCAAAGCAGAAATGGAAGAGCACACTGTGATATTGATGCACCGTGCGCATCAGCAAACGGTGATGCTCTGCTGTGAGCTGGGCAATAAGGAAACGGTGAGGAGGTGGCTCGGTCGGTCAAACACAGAGCTCGGTCGCTCCCCAGACGCCAAATGGAAAATAAAAGTTGTCTGTGGCCGAGCACAGATGTAACTAGCTTAGGCAGGCAGATGCGAAAATGGGTGGATCCTTGGGGCTAGTTTAATGAGAGAGAAAAGAATTGACAAAATGAGAAGAGAGTGAGAATGGCAGCTGAGGCTATTTTCTTGCTCTCCCGGTGAACGTGCACACCTGGGCATGGGAGAGCAAGTGTCAGTACCTGCACACATACACGAGTGCACACACACCACACACACACACACACACACACACACACACACACACATGTTAAAACACGGGCTCTTTTTAGTCGAATTGTGTTGCTACTGTTCACCTATTTACCCGACTTAGTGTAGTTTGCAGGGAGGGTGCTTACAGCCTCCCTGGAAATTGTCCCTGATCTGGGACCTAAATCTTGATCAGAAGCTATGACAGCCCGAGGGAAGAGCAGAGGACCAAAGCACAGAGCGATTAAAGAGACTGCAGAGCTGCTGTGCTGCTGGGGTGGCTTGCTGACCTGGGAACTGCCAGCCTGGAGAAGTGTGGGGAGGAGGTGGGAGCTTTTAGCAGCTTCTCTGTGCAGCTGGAGCTCAGCTGCTCCTGCCTTGAACTGTGGCAGGGGAGGGGAAGGGAGGGCGGGCATCTGTGGGGAGAAGGTGGCAGCCCTAGTCCAGGCCAGAGGACTGATCCCTTTCTATTGTGAGACCTCCCCCCACCCCTGGGGTGAGTCACCTTCTGGAGGCTGGTGAGAACCTGATTGTGGAGGCTCAGGGAAAGCCCACGTGGAGCCTGGAGCCTCGGCAATTATATAAATGGAAAGTTGAAAAGAGAAAAAAAAAAGATGCACAGGGTTTGTAAAGATGGTTACATTGTAGCTGAGAAAATTCTTGGCTGAGAAAATGTGAGGAGTGCTATGTGCTGTGGAGATGCTATGTGCTGTGGAAGATTTTGTTTTTCTCTTGGTAGACAGAGTCAGAAGGGGCCAGGCCCCGCCCCTTGCTTTGAAAAAAAAAAAAGAAAGAAACACAAATAGAAAAAAGATGTCAATGAAGTAGTCAAAAGAAGGAAAGGAAAATAGGGATTTCAATGTGTTGAATGGCTTCCTAAATTTTTTGAGGGGATAAAAAGGTTTGGAATTGAGACTCTTAGCCTAAAACTTTGAGTCTGCCAACTGAAAATGGCAAAAATACATCTTACAGGAAAGGAAACCCTATACTTTAGGGACAGAGAAGGCCAAAGAAGGGCCCTTGTGCCTTCCTCAGGAAAGCCAACACCAGTCTGTTTCCTCTGCATGGGACTAGCCATGAAAATCTCTATTTACCTAATGCCTTGACAGGAGATTAGAGCACATGATTAAACAGTATTTCTGTCAGGCTTTGCCACTCTATTTCATTTTTTATTGTTTGGTAACCAGAGGTAGGCATATTTAGTAGGAACGATGACACAGGAAAGAACCTATCGGAAGCTAGAAGGAAGAGTGTTGACAACCGTGGACTGGATTGGACTAATGTGTTTATTTCACCTTTTAAATTCTGCTTGCTATACTTACCAATTGATGTTGGTGGCAGTGTATTTTACTGGCTTTTATTTCATTTGGTATTTTTGCCATTGTTTTTAGTTTCCTTATTCCTTTTGCCTCTGCCCATAAACTCCTACCATATGATCCTCTGCTCAAGTGCTAAGAGCTGAGCTTCAGGGACTGGGCTCTCTGAAGCCTTGAGCCCCTCTTCCCCCAAACTCCTTCCTCGCCTAAGTCATTTCTGTCAAGTATTTGGTCAAAGGGATGAGAAAGTTAAAAATACTTACTACAGGGATTACTTACAGCAGAAAATGAAATCAGACTGCCTATAGTTTACAGAGAGAAGTTGTGGGAAGTGAGGCAAAGACAATCATAGAAATGTAAGTCAAGAAGCCCTGGGCGCCATGGCGGTCTTTTGTGAGTGACCCTTGCTACTTCCTCTTGGTGACACAAACAGTTCCTCCTCATTGCCCAGTGGAAGCACAGATATTACATGATGCGTGAATGGCGACAGAGTTTTTCCTTTTCTAGATCTGAGGGCTTGCTCACCTGTGGGGCTAACCCAACCATGTGAAGGATCTTTTAGTACGTTCCTGCTCTGGAAGGAGACTCCTTCCACTGTGCAGTGCTCATTGGCCAGAAGTAGGCTGACTAGCTAACAGGATCCCCCTTGCCTGGACTGAGATTACAAGCCACACCTGACCCTTTAAAGATGTCATTTCTGGTCTTCGTGTTAGCGTGGCAAGCACTTTATGACTGAGCTATCTTTCCAATACTGGTTGGTTATTTCTGAGATCGTTCAGACTTAGAAGCAGATATTGGTACTCTTTTACTTAATAAAACTTGGGACACATGAGAGAATGCATTTCAATGAACCTGTGATAGGCAGTATCTTCAGTCTTTCCAATTTACATGAGCATTTTGGATTTGCAGAATCCTTTCATGACTCCGAACCGCTTACCCTTCAGTTGCCTACAAAAGCAGTTTGCAGATTCTGCCCTCCCTGGCTCTTTACTGACCCCCTGGGAGATAAATGGGAAGGCGTAGCATAAGCCTCATTTCACAGCAGCAGTAGCTCTTTAGCAAAGAAGGCAAGTTTTCAATCCCCAGATCTCTGGATTCTTTTTTTTTTTTTTTTTTTTGGTTCTTTTTTTTTGGAGCTGGGGACCGAACCCAGGGCCTTGCGCTTCCTAGGTAAGCGCCCTACCACTGAGCTAAATCCCCAGCCCCAGATCTCTGGATTCTTAATCGAGGTCTCAGGCAACCTCCTATCTGTTGGACACGAGTTCCTCTCTTCTCTCCATGACCTGGGACGACATCAGTATCTTCTGTTGAAAATCTAACTCGGTGCTGAGAACATTTCACAAGCCAACACAGGACGTTCTTACCCCCTCCCGCCTCCTTTTCACTCATGTCTCTTTGTTCTTTCTTTCAACAATTCCTCTGCCAACCATCGTGGAGACCATTGAAAAATAAACAGGGGTGGATGGTGAGGGTGGAGAGTGGGGGTTGGGGGACAGTACTAGACCCTCTGGAACTGGAGTTACAGATGGTTGTAAGTCACTGGGTGGGTACTTTAAACTAAACTTGGGTCCTTTAAGATGGCTCTTAAACACAGAGTCATCTGTCTGGTCCCCTTCCAAGGTATAGTTTTGCAGAAAGGTGTCATAGCCTCGTTGATATGGAATAACAATGCTTTATGCTAAGCACACACACTAACACAATGCATATGCACACACACAAGCATATGTCCCCCACACACACACTCACACACCTCCTGTTGGAGAAGGTGGCAAATAGACCACAAGGTAGAATACCCTGAGTCACTCCTGGCAGCAAGGCACCCATTCTAAACCTATAGCTTTGTGCGAATGGAAAATTCACTTCTACTGCACATGAGTCCCCCACCCAAAAGAATGAGCATTGCACAGCTAGCAGAGGCTATCATAATTATAGAGCAGAGCTTTAAAGTGTGTGTGTGTGTGTGTGTATGTGTGTGTGTGTGCATGTGTGTTTGTGTGTGTGTGTGTATACACAATGCTTGTTGTGGAAGCAAGAGGACCCAAGGACCTGGATTTGCTTCCCAGAACACAGGTAAAAGAGCTGGGAGCAGGGAGCAGCACTGTGTACCTGTAACCTCGGCACTGGGCAGGGTGCTTAGCATAAGGCTCTCTATCCAGGTAACCTAACCAAATCGGTAAGTTCCAAATAAATGTGAGAGGCTCCCACAAAATACAAGGCTGATGGCATCTTAAGGAAGGACAACTGAAGTTAACCTCTGACACACATACACCCACACATGTATCTCCCTCTCTTCTCTCCTTTCCTCTCTGTCTCTGTCTCTGTCTCTCTCTCTCTCTCTCATACACACACACACACACACACACACACACACACACACACACACACACACACAAAACCAAGAGGCACTTGAGAATTCCAAGAGCACAGGAGAGCTGTCTTTTATCCCAGCACTTGGGAGGCAGATCTCTGTGAGAATTTGAAGTCACCTTAAACTACATAGCTAGTACTAGGCCAGCCAGGACTCCACAGTGAGACCCTGTTTTTAAACAGACAAACAAACGAATATCCAACAGCAACAGGAATTTCCAGCCACAATCCTTGAGCTTCCTTGGGTGGTTGATGATGGACAGGCTAAACCTGCTCCTAACGAGACTGAGTAAAACTGGATTTACAAAGACATTCCCACCCCCAAGAGTTCCTGATATTAATGTTGGTGTCTGCTAAAGCTTACTGTTTAGAGAACCAGAGAAAGAGTTTATAAATAACACTGTATGCCACCCAAAAAGCTATCTAATGTCATCCTGATATCTTAGTGCTCAGAAACAGAGAAAACCCCTCCAGAAATCGGGACCACCAGCACCCCACAAGTAGTTGCTAAGGTATCTGTAAAGACACTGTGTGTTGTATAGATTTCTGTTGTGTTTGACATTTGATCACTCATAGTGGAAATATCCATCAACCATTCACACTGGAAAATACAGCTTTTTGTGGATATTGCTTGTGTATTGTATGATAAAATCAAAATCTGTCTCCTACCCAACCTTCCAGATAAAGTTTCTGTCAGGAGAGTCCTTCCTCTCTCCCTCAGCCTCGCTGCTTCCCATAAATCTCAGGTAATAAAGTCTCTGGTCTTGCAATTCCAGGAGCAGTTTCTGACTGGAAACCACACAGGGAGAAACTTCCTCAGAGAACGTGGTGCCCATTTTTTAAGACCCAGATAATTACAGAACATAAGCTTGGTGACTGGAATAGAGGCGCCACCTACAGGGAGATTGGGGAAATACACTGAGAGATGCTCAGTCCAAGCCAGCTTTGCAGGATGGAAATTTAGAGTGAAAAAGAAGCCCAGACCCAACGTGACAGAGACAAAAGGGTCAGGTAGGATCCCCTGCAGACATCAGAAAACAGCACCAGTACAAGAGCTCAGGCCTTCCTGTTGGCCTGGAGTTTCCCTAATGATTTACGTTGTGATTCCATTTACATAGTTGTCTCTGTTTGCAGACCCTTAAATGTACCGCCGGGTGCTGGCTGCTTTCTGCTAACTGCCAAATGAGGTTACCTCAGAAGGAAATGGCATGAGGAGTATTCTCTGATGGTGTAGGTCACTATGCTGCCGGTTCATAGTGCAGGGAAGGATGCTGATGACCCCCACGGATACAAGTCTGTGTTCTTTCTAGTAGATCTCTGCCCCAACCCCATTCATTCCCAGTGTGATGTCAGAGCTAGTCCAGAACGAAGGGACCACTGATGGTGAGGACCACCTGAGAGTTTATTTGATATGCAATGAAAAAATAATAACTTGGCCCAAAATAAAATTGTATAAAACTCTATTCGTCACTTCCCATAAGAGTGACTTGGTTTTCTTGGGTAGACCGAAATTTATGTATCTGTCTCCTTTGCCATTAGATCGAGTCCCGTTGAAGATTTTTTTGTATAGAAAGGATGTTTCTCTGAGCTTGGTTTAATGCCCAAGCCTACTTATTGATTTTTGCACTTTCTCTACCCATCTATTAAATGTCCGTGATCCTGTAGGAGCAAGGAAGTGTAGTAAATAACAGAGATGCTTTTAAGAATTTTATGAAGAAGTCTAGAGCCTTCCTAAGGACAATGTCAAGGACTGCCTGAAGCTCCTAGAGGAGAGAGGGTCTGAAGTGTTCTGGAAGCTGCGTTCTGCAGGGGTCATCATGGCACGTTCACAGGCGTTAAGCTGTAGAGTTGAGAGTCCCTAAAGCCAAGCAGAGAGCAGGTACCAGGACAGGCGCATACAGCAAGGCCATATAGAGCCAGCCTCTAAAACAGAGGTTCCCAACCTGGGGATCGCGACCCCTTTTGGGGCTGCATATCAGATAGTTACACCACAATTCATAACAGCACCAAATTACAGTTATGGAATAGCAATGAAAGTAATTTTATGGTTGGGGGTCACCACAACGTGAGGAACTTTATTAAAGGTTTGCGGCATGAGGAAGGTTGAGAGCCACTGCTGTAGCGGCGCCATAGAAAGACACACAGGGACACAGTGAGCATCTTAGTTTCATCTGCCACAGCAAAACGTCTGACCATAGCCAATGCCTGAAATGGCAAGCATTAACTTCATATCATTCCGGAGAAGTCCACGATCGGAGCGCTTGTTGATCAGCTTCTGAGGAAGCCTGTTCTTCTAGTTCTGTGCTGTCAGATGCTGGGCTCAGAGAGTTCTAGTGTCTCTCCTCACAAAGGACGATAATCCCATCCTGCCCTTCACTATCAAAGATCATCTAACCCAAAGGTCCCATCTCCTAATAGCATCACTTCAGGGGGTGGGGTTTCCCAATAGGCATATTCAGTCCATTAGAGGGGGGAAGACTGTGATTCACATGTTGGAACTTACACACACACACATACGCCCCCTACTGTCGAAGAAGTGAATGAAGGGAAACGCCCTGCATGATGAATCTGGCACCTTTCCAGCCAGAGACCACTCTGCAAAGGAAGCTGCACAGACACATAGAAGCAGCCTTGCGGTCATTGGTAGCCATGTTGTCTTATTCCCACTCTGGACTGGTCTTCTATAAGTGTCTGTGTTAGGAAGTCAAACGGCACCAGCCAATGGTGGTGCACACCTGTAATCCCAACATCCAGGAGGCAGAGGCAGGCTGATCTCTGAGTTTAAAGCCAGCCTGGACTACAGAGTAAGTTCCAGAACAGAACGAGTTACACAGAGAAACCCAGTGTTGACAGCCCCCCCCCCCCCAAAAAAAAGAAGTCATGTGGCAGAGGCTCATGGAGGACACCTAGATTCGATTTAGGTCTTATCTGACATTCAGGTTTCCTTTGCCTTGTGGCCTGTCACTCACTGGCTTTCACAGGGAGGACAATCGATGAAGGTCCACGTGCTGCGTGCTGGCCACAGCAGATCTCGGCTTGGGATTCCAGTGAAAAGCCACAGAGTAAATGCAGATGCTGGTCAATGTTTGCCAAGATTTAAATAGTGAGAGCAGAGGAAAGAAAGGGTGGCCATGCTGCCCCCGTGCTTGTCAGCCATGTCTGGGCTGCAGACGCTCATGAGGATGAAGATTGGGGAAGGAGCGCATGGTCACATATAAAGCCCCACCCCCATGGAGTGGCCGCTACCTAAATGGGTTCCCCCAATAATAGCCCAACAGCTAAACCTAGGCCAACTTCCCAACGTACTCAGCCTGGATCTTTTTATAGGAAAAGAATCCCATTCATCAACAGGCAGAATGTCGGGTTGATTTCACTATTTCATAACAAAATATGTAATTGTCAAGTGGACTAACGTCTGCTAAGTACTAGTGTTTTCCTTTAGGCAGAATTATTTAAAAGGGTAAACGGTCATCAGAAGTGCCTGGGTGGATGGTCAGACGCAAAAGTGGAAGCAGGGAGGTGCATACTTTCTGGTGTCACCCTGCTCTGACAGGATCGGGATTACTTCCTTGTCATGGGTATGCTGCCGCCAGCGTTCGAGGTCATGGACAGTGGACGGGGACTCTGGCTTCCCTGCCATTGGTGGGAGCACTTCTAACCCTCTCAGTGATTGTCTGCCCCCCTTGCTGGCTCACCCCACTCTCACCCCTCCCTGTTCCCACTGGCTGTCTCTCGCATATGGATCTGAGTGACTTCTAAAGCAAGCACCACCACCATGCGGAATTCAAGCAGTGATCATGTTCACACACGTCTGTCCCAGAAGGCTTCAAATCTGTTAGCATTCTAGTATATAAAATTCAGATATAAAATAGATGTAGACTTCTCTAATTATTCTTGGCCTTCGGGTCATGGTTTTTGATGAAATATTTCTCACATTCTATACTGTCTGTCCGTCCATCTGTCCATCCATCCATCATCTATTTACTTACTTACGAGGCACAGTCTCATATAGTCCAGGCTGACTCCAAATTCACCGTGCAGTAGAGGCCTTGATCTCCTGCTCCTCTGCCTCTGGTTCCCGGTGACAATGTTGTGATTAACAGACCCACACCAGCACACTCTCCTGCTTTTTATTCTTCAGTGGGTAAACCAAAATGGTGACCTAGGTGGACTCGTTAGCAGCTACTCACTTGGCTACGTTCCGCTCTGTGTAAGAATCCCCTTCTTGTCTCATCTCAGGTGCATAAAGTACATAGTGACAATTTGGAATTTCTATTTCTTTAAAAGAAAGAAAGAAAGAAACAGAAATGTTATAAGAACATGTTTTGGTTTTAATCCCAGGTGTGGGATATGGGGCTGCTTCGGAACTGACCGCTGCAGCTGACTGATTTGCCTCATGCTCTAGCAGAGGCGTGGTTTTGCCGGCAGCAGGTAGTCTCTGTGATGGAGTGATGTTTGGAATTCTGGGAAATTTTTCAGAGAGTATATAAATGCTAGAGCCCTGCTAGGTGGGTGGGTGGTTGTTGGCAGTTGTGCTCAAAGAAGAAACAGAAGGGAAGAAATTACATTCTGGGATCCCTCTCACTCCTTCATCTTTCTTTCTCGCCTACCTAGTGATGGGGGTGAAACTTGGGGAGTAAAGGGTGGGAAAAGGAAGAACCCACAAAGTAGCAAAGAACAGCTACACTAGTATTCTTTACCAGATTACTTCTGTGGTATTACTTTTATAGATAAATAATAATAATAATAATAATAATAAGCATGTTCCCCAAATATTCAAATAGTGAAATAATTGCCACTTGCTGATTTGATGCTGCTGACCACAATACAAAGCTCTAATAGTTTATGCGCACTAACTTTCCTTCTTTCTCTCTTTCTTTCTTTCTTTCTTTCTTTCTTTCTCTTTCTCTTTCTTTCTTTCTTTCTTTCTTTCTTTCTTTCTTTGCCTGCAAAGGGCAATTCCATTATATATAATCTACTGTAGGAGACTGTTTTTAAGTTAATGTACAAAAGTTAGTAGTATTTATTCCTTAGAGTGGATTATCCTTGGATTTGGGGAGTAACGTTTTGTTTATTTAAATACAGGCAGTAGAGATTGCATTGAATGTCTGTGATGTGTCAGGCCCTGTGCCGAGTGTATATCTGTTTCCAGGTTCCAGTAGGTTTCATGGTAGACATCTTGACCTTGGGCAATACAAATCACGCTTCTGCGGTCATTTTCTCTTCCCATTAGAAGTGGGTTTCTTAACCTGGCACTATTGACAAGTTGGGTGGATATCCTTGTTTCTGTTTAGGGGTGTCCTGTCGACTGTAGGATGCAGACTATCCTTGGCTTTTTCTACCTGCAGATGCCAGCCTCTAATTTCCAGATAAGGAATTGTCCCCGGGCACTGCCATATGTCCCTAGATGAGGGAGCACTGCTGTGCATTACACCTGCCAAGTTTCTGAAATTTGCTAGAAAAATTGGCAGCGGGCCTGCGTACTTACTTCTGAGTATTTTACCTTGAGGCAGTTTATTACCAGCAACTGGAAACTGTGCATGGAGAGAAAGGGCTGTGGGCAGGATATCGCAGGTTGCTCCTGACAGCAAGTATGTCACTTGTACAAGGGTCAAGGCAGATATAAGGATTACATCTCTTTGACTACAAGGACTCCAGTGTTTTGCCTATGAGTCCCCAACTGCCTTTGCCCATGGATCACCTCTCATTGTGAAGACTATACCCATATGATACGATATTAGCCACTATCCCCCTCTCTGTGGTAAAAGACCTGAAAGGAGCAACTTAAGGCAGGAAGGATTTATTTTCTCATACAGTCGGAGAGGTTTAGTCTAACCTAATGGGGAAGCTGTAGGACAGTTCAAAGTAACAAGAAGAATATGTCTAGAGCACCTCATAACATGGGACCCCTGGACGAGACATAAACCTGTGGTCCTGCCCCTAGAGTCTTGTCTACCTGCTAGGTCTTATGTCCAAAAGGTTCCATAACTTCACAAAGATGGGGACCAAGCATTCACACACGTGAACAGAAGGACACTTCACATTTAAACCATCACAGTTGTCAACAGTTGAACTTGAGCAGGGGGATGGGTAGACAATATTCCTGGGGTTGCCTGAGTGGTTTTCTGGAGTTGACCTGGCATCTCATTGCATTAGACACTTAGAATAGTGTGCGCTATGCCTGAGACCAGGTTAACCCCAAGGCTCCTGCCACCAACCACAGCTCTGCTTCTGAGACTGTCACCTGAGCAAAGCCAGCAAAGAAAAGGGTGGATTGGTAAGGTTCTCTCTCATCTGGACACCGTCGCTCATGTATCTGGTCACCTCAGTCGTTGTTCTGGTTTGCCTTCTGTTGCTGCGAGAAACCACTCTGACTGAAAGTAGCCGAAACGGTTTATTTGGTGTTTAGGGGACAGACCAGGGAAGCCAAGGCAAGAACTCAGAGAAAGAACTGAAGCAGGGGCCATGGAGGAAACTTGCTAGCTGACTTGTTACCTAGTGCGTACTTAACTAGGTTTTTTGTTTTGTTTTAGAAATGTGGGAGTTTTTTTGTTTCCATTTTCCCCATTTATTAAAAATAGTATCTTTTCTCATACATTATAGCCTGAATAGTTTCCCCTCTCTCCTCTCCTCCCAGCTCCTCCTCATTCCCCTTCCCTCCCAGATCCTTTCTATCCCTCTATCTTCCCTCCCTCCCTTTCTATCTCTCATTAGAAAAGAACAGGCTTCTAAGAGATAACAGCAAAACACAACACAATAAAATATAATGAGACGAAACAAAAACCATCGCATCAAAGCTGGACAAGGCAGGCAAACACACGGAAAAGAGCCCCAAGAGAAGACACAAGACTCAGAGACGCACTTGTTCACGCATTCCGGATGCCCATAAAAACACCGAACTAAAGCTACAATATATACACAGAGGACATAGTACGGACCCGTGAGGGCCCTGTGCATCCTGCTTTAGTCTCTGTGAGTTCTTATGAGCTTTGCCTTTTCATTCTTCCTACCTCCTCTTTCATGGGTTGCCCTGAACTCTGTGGGGAGGAATGTGATGGAAACATCTCATTTAGAGCTGTGTGTACAAGGTCAGTAAGGGTCAGTCTATCTGTCTCTGTCTCTCTATCTCTCTGTCTCAGTCTCTCTCTCGCTCTCTCATCTTCAGCAGGAGGAGCTTCTCTAACAATGGCAGAATAAGGCACTGATCTATGAGGTTTCTGTTTTGTTTTGGCTTGGTTTGGCTTGGGTAGTTTTGTTTGTTTGTTTGTTGGAGACAAGGTTTCTCTGTGTAGCCCTGGCTATCCTGGAACTCACTTTGTAGATCAGGCTATCCTTGAATTCATGTAACTCTGCCTACTTCTGCCTCCCAAGTGCTGAGACTAGAGACATACACCACAACGCCTGGCAGCAATTTTAAGAAATCATATACATAGCCCAACTTCACATCTTAAGGATGGCACTACCCACAGGGCTGCACTCTGCTACATCAATGAACAATTAAGAAAATGCTTCGAGGACATGGCTCAAGGCCAATCTGGTTGAGACAACTCTTCATCAGTGGTTCGCTGTTCCCAGGTGACTCCAGGTTGTGTCAAGTTGATAGCCAAGGCTAACTGTGCTAGGCATGCTACATATTCCCCACACTGTGATGCTTCCTCATTATAAACATATTTATCCATATTAAAATCAGAATGCAATTGGTTTATAAGCACTCCAGTGACAGTGCATTTCATCACTTTCTAATATTACTTGTGGTTTTACCAGAGGAGACAAAATGTCCTTTTCCTAAGAGGAGTCTTTGTATTGGGTTCTTAGGCAGTTTGAAAAATTACAGCTTGATCTCTAACATTTACACCAACGTTTCCGGTACATTCTTACAGCCGAGTTCCGCTCTAACAGTTAACTACAAAGAAAATAATGGAGAGACTTTAACGGCTTGCTCTTCACAGTTCCCAGTGAAATTGGTGTAATTAGGCTTTCGTGAGGGATCTGGCTTTTCCTCATTAAAAAAAGAAATTGCGCTCAACTGGGGGCTGAGCAAGTTGAGAGAGAGAGAGGGAGAGAGAGAGAGAGAGAGAGAGAGAGAGAGGGAGGAGAGAAACGATGACAAAGGTTATTGTTGGCACCAGGAAGCACCTCAGACTCAAGGCAACTGTCTGCAGGTTTCATTTGATGTTGTTAGTTTTTAGATACAAGGTTTCGCCTTTTTTTTTTTTTTTTTTTTTTTTTGGTTCTTTTTTTCGGAGCTGGGGACCGAACCTCGCTTTTTTTATCTGGCTTGGAGCTCACTCTGTAGACCAGACTGGCTTGAACTCACAGAGATCCACCTGCCACTGCCTCCCGAGTGCTGGGACTAAGGCATGGACCACTGTGCCGGGCTTGGTCTACTGCAGTTTTGAAGTAATCTATTTCCTGGTGGTTGTATCATATGAAGTCTCCTCCGTGAGGAAAAAACTGAAAAGATCTACTGCAGAGAAAGGAAAGTCAACATTTGTAAAAGCAGACATTATAGAGCAATCAGCAGCAATCCCTGGGCAGTGTTGTAGAGCTGACTGCACGGGGGCATTGAAACCAAATTATTTTAATGGGCTTCAGTAGCTGAGGTTTTCTGGGAAACCCTACTATCAAAACGGAAGCATGACTGAGCTCATGAAACCTATGAAACCTCTCAGGGAGCCATTAGTTCACATGATTTTAGTTAATTTTTAGTTTTATTATCTATTAGATTTTTTTTCCCCACTGCATGTGATACTTGACCTTCAGGTCAAGTTCAAAGCCATAACCTCTTACCACCCACAGAGTGTTTATTTGTGTTCTTTTTCAGAACAGGGAAAATACCCCCAGTATTTCTCCTGAGGGTACGCACTCTTAATCTTGTCTAAACATTCATTTTTGACATTTGTACAACACAGGAGAGCTTTTTCTTAAATTCCCAGTAAATGGTGTTTGAGTTTTTAATACAACATGAGAATGGTGTGTGTGTGTGTGTGTGTGTGTGTGTGTGTTTGTGTGTTTATGTGTGTCTGTGTGTGCTTGTGTATCTCTGTGTGTATGTGTCTGTATCTGTGTGTGTTTGTGTGTGTCTGTGTGTGTCTGTCTGTGTGTGTTTGTGTGTATCGCTGTGTTTGTGTGTGTGTGTTTATGTGTGTCTGTGTGTTTGTGTATGTATATGTGTTTGTCTGTGTCTCTGTGTGTGTTTATGTGTGTCTGTGTGTGTTTGTGTGTCTGTGTGTGTTTGTGTGTCTGTGTGTGTATGTCTGTGTGTGTTTGTGTGTATCGGTGTGTTTTTGTGTGTGCGTGTATTTGTCTGTGTGTGTTTATGTGTGTCTGTGTGTGTATGTGTGCTTGTCTCTGTGTGTGTGTGTGTGTGTGTGTGTGTGTGTGTGTGTGTGTGCAGATATGCACCTGGATTCATCTATGCTAGTACATGTGGAGCCCAGAGTCTGCCTTTGGGATGTCTTTTCAATGGATTCTCCACCTTATTTTTTTCTTTTTTGCAATAAGGTCTCCTTGAACCTGGAGCTTGCCGTTTTGGCTAAGACGCAATGGCCAGCAAGCCCTTGGGATCCCCTGGCACTGACTGGGGTTACAGTTACACACCACCATGTCTGGTTGTTTTTTTGTTTTTGTTTTTTGTCATGGATGCTGGGAATCAAACTCAGGTCTGGTCTCCAAACTCACCACTACGTTGTCTAATGCCTTTTTGCTGAAGTAACGGTGCCCATAGGTGCAAAGCTTATACCTAAGAGAGGGATTTTAATTACCAGACACTCAAGCCACCAGATGGCTCCCTCTAGTTTTTAACTCTGCACTTAGGGGAGATACATTACCTTGCCTGAAAATCCAGCTTGAGTGCATTTGGAGGGACACACTGGAGTCACGGCTGAGTGGGTCTTCTGGTTTAGACTAAACTGAGAAGTGTCGAGTTATTACTTGGAGTGTCGTCTCTTTGATTAATGATGTAAGAACCTCGGGGTGGTTTCTACACCTGAGTCGTGACTTGATTTCAATGGCTGTGTAATTTATTGTTTTAAAGCCGAAATGACCCATCTCTTGATCCTTCTTCCCTATGCCTCTTTTCTGAGTGCACAGAACCTTAGGAGTTTCATTTTCAGATCTCACCCTTCCCAAGAACACAGAACAGACAGAGCAAGTCCTCACCGACTTCATGTTATCTCTTCAGGTTGCCTTTCTTTCTCCATTGTCCTCTTGGGCATAGTCACATTTGCAAAACACCTCAGAGAGATTCATTTGATTTCATCAGAAGCAAATAGAGGTGCAGTGAAAGCACGGTGGGGGTTTGATCCCACAGATTCTCTGACCAGACTGTGTCCAGCATCCTTTGTTTCATAAATGCACCCCAAAAGGTCTTACCAGGCACCCCATCATACTACTGAAGAACGGGGAGACATTCACCTGATTTTGCTCTGACCAAGAATGAGCCAACAGAAAGGAAGCAGGCTGGATGGAGTTGGCCTGCAATGGTTGCCCTCGATGATTTTAGGGTTGTATCCTCTCTGTACTGACCTCTCCCACCTCCTGGCAACAAACACTTGATCATCTTCTTCCTTTAAGGAGCAGGCTTTCTGCTTTCTTGTTCGATTTGTTTTCTGGTGTCAGGGAACAAACTGAGTCCACTGAGCTTAATCCCTGACCCTAATTTAATTTAACTTAATTTAGGAAAGTATCCTGCTAAGTCGTGCAGGTTGGTCTTGAACTTAAGATTCTCTGCCTCAGACTCTTTAGTGGTGGAAATTACTGACACGCCTATATGCGCCTGAGAGGCCAAACCTACTCCATCTTGGGACTGAACTTCATTTAAAAACCTGAAAACTTGACCAGCAGCTAAACCCAAGTATCAGGAAGGACCCCACAGCTTGTCCTTGGCCATAGTCACTCCCTAGCTACTTCCTAGCAACAGTCAATCAAAGATTAGTCTGATTGTTTCAGATGTACTTTCAGACCGTCTGTGATTATTCATGGACTTGCCTCAGAACACCTACCTGTCATCTTACAATAGTTATTCATAGATAGATAGATAGATAGATAGATAGATAGATAGATAGATAGATAGATAGAGATATAAATAGATAGATATAGATATAGATAGATAGATGATAGATAGATATAGATATAGATAGATGTAGAGATAAAGATAGAGATAGATGTTTTTAATTTTACTTTTATAGATACTTTATTTGCTGTTTTTTATTGGATTTTTTTATTTACATTTCAAATGTTACCCCCTTTCCTGGTTTCCGATCCATAAGCACCTTTTCCCAACCCCCCTCCCCTTCTTCTATAAGGGTGTTCCCCCATCCATCCACCCACCCCTTCCTGCCTCCTGGCACTAACATTCCCCTACAATGGGGCATCAAGCCTTGGCAGGACCAAGGGCTTCTCCTCCCATTGATGTCTAACAAGGCCATCCTCTGCTACATATGCAGTTGGAGCCATGAGTCTGTCCATGTGGACTCTTTGGGTAGTGGTTTAGTCCCTGGGAGCTCTGGTTGGTTGGTATTGTTGATCTTATGGGGTTACAAACCCCTTTAACTCCTTCAATCCTTTCTCTAACTCCTCCATTGGGAACCCTGTTCTCAGTTCAGTGATTGACTGTGATCATCCGCCTCTGTATTTGTCATGCTCTGGCAGAGCCTCTCAGGAGACAGCTATATCAGGCTTCTGTCAGCATGTACTTCTTAGCATCAGCAATATTATCTGGGTTTGGTGACTGTATGTATATGGGCTGGATCCCCAGTGGGGCAGGCTCTGAATGGCCATTCCATCAGTCTCTGCTCCAAACTTTGTCTCCTCCTTTGAATACTTTTGTTCCCCCTTCTAAGAAGGACTGAAGCATCTGCACTTTGGTCGTCCTTCTTCTTGAGCTTCATGTGGTCTGTGAATTGTTCTTGGGTAATTTGAGCTTTTGGACTAATATCCACTTATCAGTGAGTGCATACCATGTGTGTTCTTTTGTGACTGGGTTACCTCACTCAGGATGATATTTTCCAGTTCCATCCATTTGCCTTGAATTTCATGAAGTCATTGTTTCTGATAGCTGAGTAGTACCCCATTGTGTAGATGTATCACATCTTCTGTATCCATTCCTCTGTTGAAGGGCATCTGGGTTCTTTCCAGCCTCTGGCTATTATAAATAAGGCTGCTATGAACATTTGCCAGGAAGGACACCCCCTCCCTTGTTCCCATTTCCTATAAAACCTTGTCCCAATGAGAATTGGGTGCTGCTTCACCAAATCGTCCTGAGGGTCTGCAGTGAGTTACTCTAGGAGTGACTAGAGTTTGTAATAAAGAGACCCCAATGTGATTACATCAGAGTCAGCTCCTGGTTGGTTCTTTGGGCTCTCAAACAAGACAGAACACATCCAGTGAGTGTTTTTATTTAGCAATTCTCTTCTGCAGTTAGCCCTAGCGGGGAACCTACGGACACATCTCTGACAGCTCTGAGACAATAACTGCTTAATCCAGCTCTTGGGTTCCCGTAGACTAGAAGCACAGCTGAGGGATTAGCATGGGCTATGCTGTGAGGCATAACAGAGATCAAGTTTATCATGTACAGAGAGTCATCTCAGTTATGGATCCTGGCTTTAAGATATTCTGATCACTGGGTATGATGGAAAAAGAGCCATCACTTTGCAATCCTAACTAGCTCTCAGGGGTCGAAGAGGCTGCCAGTTGAAAAGCCATCTCCTGACAGTGAGACTTTGGAGAATGCTTCTAATGTTCATCTTTCCTCATCTGCTAGGAGCCAGGCCTTTGGGAATGACTATCAGAGTGGTGCTGCATCAACCGGTTACCCCTTGACCCAAACGTGGTTTATTGAGACACCCCCCTTGTATCCAGGCTGAGCTTTAATACTCTATATAGCTGAGTATAACTCGAGCTTCTGATTCTCTTGTCTCTGGGATTACCCATGCACCACCTTGCTTGTCTTAGGTAGTACAAGAATTCAAACCTGAGGCTTTATGAATGTTAGCCAAGCATTCTACCAACCCAACTCCATCTCTAACTTTGAAAATGTTCTAAATGATTTGCCACATCCATGTACCATAAGCCAGCTTGATAAGTTAGAGCCTATTACTGGAGACACCACACGCTTTGGATCCAGGATAGAGAAATTGGGTTAGAAACAATCTGGAAGCTTCTTCCCTGTCGGCCATTGCATTCATGGCGGCAGAAGGTGCTAGGTAGGATGCTGAGGGATAAAAAGTTCTCAGCAGCCCTACCTAGCAGTCTGGTGCTGACTGGCAATGCACGCTGTGCTCACTGATGGAGTAGTGGTATACTGGCTTATAGAGCAACCCAGTTCTTTCTGATCGGATCTGCAGCCCACTCCACAGGACTAGATACCCGACACTGTAAACTTGGTCACAACTTACGCCTTTGGATGCTACTTTTATCCTTGATCAGAGAAGTCTCTTTAAGCAGAGGGTAGTGGTTAATTCAGAGGCTCAGATCTGGTCAAAGTGCTGATAATACATGACTATCAACCCCTCAGTCCTAAATGGAACATCTGTAACATCCCTGTCCTTCAAGACGCAGAGGACATCGTGGAAGAGGGCTAGCAAGATTATTAGAGCTGGAATGAGTGCTGCAAAATGCCAACTTCTGGATATGGAGGGGCCATTGCATTCATGAAGACACAGCAGTGGACAAGACCTGAAAACACACAGGTGGAGAGTGGAGACAGGATTAGTAGTAGAGAGACTTTGGTGGGGAAGGAGGGAGTTATTGAGAGTAGGGGTGTGACAGACTAGTAGGGGAGGAATGGTATCAAAATGAATTGTATGTGTGTATAACACTGAAAGTTCCTTTTAATTGCAAAAGGGAAGGCAATCTGACTCATCTGTGGAACTCATAGCATCAGTAAGAGAAGAGGCAAGTGTTAGGACATCATGTAGAATACATTTGTCCAGGTTTTGTTTCTTTGTGTACATCTAGAGATGACTAACATGCTTATCAAGACATGGACCATTAACAGTCAGAGGAACCAATGTTTGGTATTGGGTACAGAAAGACATGTTGAATGACCCGGTAAGCTGATACATTGTGACTGGAGGAAACTGACACATTGTGACTAGTCTTCACCAAGACCCTTCAAGGCATTCCTATCTTCTTTCAATCCAGCCAGTGCTCCAGGGTCAGGAGACCTAGAGGTGATATCTCAGAGACAACAACTGGACACATCTCTAATTTCAACTCCAGCAAACAGGGTTCCATGGGCACAGCCAATGGTTGGCACAAAGCCCTGTTTGCCTTCACAAAGATTTAACATGGAAATAGGAGCCTTTCTGGCCATTTGGGGTTTCTAGTTTTGTTTTGTTTTTGTTTTTGAGGAGGAAGCCACTGCAATGAGATGTTCCTTTTTTGCGAACAGCCCTAAAAGAATCAACAAAGATTTGTATCCACGGCCTTTAAGTTTCCCATACAGGGGGTTGCTCTTGGCAGGTCTGCTGAGACATGTATTAGGCCAATTCCTGCCCTTCGGGCTTTGCAGCCTAAGAGTTAATTGGGAGCGAAAGACAAGCGAGAACCAAGTGAGGAGTTCTGATAAACAGACCATGGGACACCTGGCTGCTGGTACTGATTCATTCCCTCTGTGCAGGCTTTGACCAGGCTGATGAGGGCTGTTGAAGAGAGGGCACACAACTCAATGGGCTTTCTGTCTCGAGGCAAGAAAAAGATCTATGTAGCAGGACTGAGGATACACCTGAGTTGCTAGGGCACTTGCCTGGTGTGCATGAAGCCCTGGGTTTGGTGCCCAGCACCATGGAAACTGGGCCTGGTTTTTAACTATATTAACTGTTTCCTGTTTCAAGGGTACTCCTAAGTCACACAAGTACAAGAAGGCTATTTTAAAAATATGTCGCACACACTTTCAGTATCAGAAGTGCACTCAGAACGGTGTCTGCTGCACAGGCCTTCCAACTCTGTCCCGGAGTAACTGGGGCTATCAGAATGGAACTCATGGTCAGATGCTCGTATATTGGCTATCAATGATCTTCCACAATGAGTGGGTTTCATCCTGTGTTTTCATTAAATTCACTGTTCATCTGATGGATACAGGAAGCATTTGAAAATTTCAAAGTAAAAATAAACACTTTTTTTTTCTCCTCTGCCCACACATTCTAAACACATTGAAAAGTGATTCTTAGAGCAGAGTTTTTCAATACTCAGTGTGTAGGCACACAGCATATAATAAACCATTCGTGAAGAATTTTAAATTAGCCTATACACTGGAATAGATGGCTTTTTAATGGTGTGAAGGGAATACTATAGTCAGAGAGAGAGAACTGGTCCAGTGATTTTTAATGTTTTAACAATTAATTTCTTTTCTGTGTATTGCTGTTTTGTCTGCTTGTTCCTATGCCCATGAGCAGGCCTCATGCCCTCAGAGGTCAGAAGAAGCTATCTGATCCCTGGAAGCTAGAGTTACAGATAGTTGTGACCACCATGTGGCTACTGGGAATGGAACCCAGATTCTTTGGAAGAACAGTTAGTGTTCTGAACTGGTGAGCCATCTCTCCAACCACGCACAATGTGTCAAGTTTAATTAAATCTAATTCTGCCACAAAATTAAGGGAGACACCCTTCCTCTCCAAATAATCATTGCATAAACCACAGCTAGAACATGTTGGTAGTATCCTTTTCATGATTTTTATATCATTGCAAAATGGAAATATGGAGACAAAAGTGATTTCCGAGAGAGAGAGAGAGAGAGAGAGAGAGAGAGAGAGAGAGAGAGGAGATTTTCACTCACCCCCCCCCCCAGATTCTCAGGCACCTTACCAATTCATTCTCTCTCTCTCTCTCTCTCTCTCTCTCTCTCTCTCTCTCTGTGTGTGTGTGTGTGTGTCTGTCTGTCTGTCTGTCTATCTGTCTGTCTATAGGGGTAGGTGGGGAAGGAGATGAGGTCATGTGGAGGTCAGAGGTCAACTATGGTATCTTCTTCAATCCCTTTCCAGAATACCTTGTGAGACAAAAGAGGTACTGGGAAGAAGATGGAAACTTTGGGAGGCCGGGCCTAGTGGAAGGAAATTAGGCCACCAGGAGAATTCACTTAATGTGGACATAAGGCTCTGAGCTGCTAGAAGAAGACACTTGAAGATGAATGTGTCAGTAAGGATATCCTAATATATTGCACAGGACGTAGCCAAAAGAATCCTGCAACTTAAACGGCTCCTTCCTAGCAAAACCATCAGCGAAACACACAGCCCACAAAACAAGAGGAAACGTTTGGTGCTCTATTTCACACAGGCAGCTGATATCTAGAGTATATAAAACCTGTAAGAGTCAAACATTGCCTCCCCACCCCAGAAACAAAAAACCTGCCAATCAGAAAGGCAAAAGGCCAATGGGATCTGGAACTGCAGTCACAGATCGATGTGACCCACCATGTAGGTGCTGGGAACAAAGCCCATGTCCTCTGCAAGAGCAACAAGTACTCGTAACCAGTGAGCCATCTTTCCAGCCCTCAATAAATAGTTTGAAAAGTTTCCAGCATCCTTGGCAATCAGAAAAACCCAAATTAGAACTACTTTGGGATTCTCAACTCAGGCAAGTTCCAGCGAGACCGAGTGTATGCTGGTCCAGCTTTCCCCCTCCCACTTCTTGCCTCCTGGCTTTTATAAGATACACAGGTTTCCTTCACCATGACTCACTGGACCACCACAGGCCCAAACAATGGGGCCAAATGACCATGAACCAAAACCTTTGAAGCCATTGGCCTAAGCCAACCTGTCTTTAAAATTGACTATCTCAGACATTTTGTCACAGCAACCAAAGGCGACTGACACTTGGCGTTTGGACAAATAAAGCAAAAATAAGGCTAGTTTTAATGTGGTTCGACTACAGATTAGAGTTTTGAAAGACTCAACTAATTCCCTTTTAGTCAGAATGTCAGCAAGTTATTTGGATCTGTGAGGGTAAAGCAGATACCCCCCCAATACAATAGCTTTTAAATGTGTGTGTGTGTGTGTGTGAGAATGTGTGTGTGTGAGAGAGAGAGGGAATGTGTGTGTGTGAGAGAGAGAGAATGTGTGTGTGTGTGTGTGAGAGAGAGAGTGTGTGTGAGTGAGAGAGAGAGAGAATGTGAGTGTGAGAGAGAGAATGTGTGTATGTGTGTGAGAGAGAGAGAGAATGTGTGTGTGTGAGAGAGAATGTGTGTGAGAGTGAGAGAGAGAGAATGTGTGTGTGTGAGAGAGAGAGAATGTGTGTGTGTGAGAGAGAGAGAGAGAATGTGTGTGTGTGAGAGAGAGAATGTGTGTGTGAGAGAGAAAGAGAGAGAATGTGTGTGTGAGAGAGAGAATGTGTATGTGTGTGTGAGAGAGAGAGAATGTGTGAGTGTGTGTGTGAGAGAGAATGTGTGTGTGTGTGTGTGTGTGTGTGAGAGAGAGAGAGAGAGAGAGAGAGAGAGAGAGAGAATGTGTGTGTGTGTGAGAGAGGGGTTGGGAGGGAGAGGGAGAGGGCTGTCTCCTTTCCCTGTGGGACTGGGAGGCTAAGGTCGCCATACTTAAACAATAAGTGCTTTGCCTGTTAAGCCATCTTGCTGGCCCACTAATACAGTTTTTAAATTTTGAAGTTTTTTACATTTATTTTTTCACGGATATGAATGTTTTGCCTGTATGTATTTATGTGTACCACGTGTGTTCCTGATGCCCTAAAAGCTCAGAAGAGGGCACCATATCCCCTTGCACTTCAGTTACTAATGGCTACAAGCCATCATGGGAGTGCTGCCAGTTGACTCTCGATGCTCCACCAAAGCAACAAGAACTCTCAACTGCTGAGCTCTCTCTCCAGTGGCCCCCTTCCCCTGAAGCATCTTAACAGCCAGTTTCAGTTGACACTTCTACTGACAACATGTGGGCACCTGAGCCCTGTGCGTTTGAGTCACAGCAGTGCTGGGGCAGAAACCCATAGCTTCGTCATGTCCGGTAAGCACCCTACCAACCAAGCCACATCCCCAGCCGCTGCCTCACCGTGTTTTACAGAACAGGTGTAACCATTATTGAGGAGACGTCCAGAGACACAAGTGCCACACACCTGAGTGTCTTGGGTGCACCAGAGGTCTAACGTGGCTGTAAGCAGGTCCACCGCAGCACGCCGAGGCAGAGAGGTGAAGCTCACTCGTCTTTCAACCCGACCGTGTAATGAGGGTGGACTGTGGGTCGTCTGTGTAAGAGGAGGTTGTGAGCCAGCAGCTTTTCCAGATGCTGAGTGTTTCAGATGGATCACAGCTGCGTAACCTGGAAAGTGTGTCAAGTGGCTCCCTGTGTGTGTGTGTGTGTGTGTGTGTGTGTGTGTGTGTGAGAGAGAGAGAGAGAGAGAGAGAGAGAGAGAGAGAGAGAGAGAGAGCGCTCCTACAGAGCTGTGACTCTGGACTCACCGCTTGCTGAAGTGTTCCCTTATTTCCTTGCCTCCAAAACATGGTAGCATCCATTGGCTTTCATATAGATTTCCAGCAATTCTCCATGCACTTCTTGCTACCCGCTTGGTATTAATAACTTGCAGAGACATCCCGGCTGCTCTGGGAGGCCCAGTTAGGTACATGTGCAGAAATATCACAGCCAGAAGGACTGGTGCACGTACAAGTGTTTGGGTCGGTTATGGTTTCTCTCTATTAGCAGAACCCTTGTGCGAGGGTAATTAGCCACTGTAGAGCTGTAATTGTGAGTTGGCCTCAGAGCAGTGTTTTAAGTGGCCTGGCATAAGCCACGGTGGGAAGCAGAGGTTGGAAAGTGCAACTTGTTAGAAGTGGCTCGGGATCAAATTATCTGCATAATAAGAATGAGCCAGAGATCTCACTATTAAAACCGTGATAAGAAGATGCCTTCTCGGCATGGGCGACTGCCTTGGATGAGGGCGGTGGCTTGCTTGGTCTGTCCTTTAGGTTGTCTCTCACTGTGCTAGACTATTTTCACAGAGCAAAACTGCACACACCCCAAAAGATGTTTCCTATATTCAGTGTGTGTGTATGTAAGTTGCTCCTTGTATTCGGCTGGCCCGTGTGTGTGTGTGTGTGTGTGTGTGTGTGTGTGTGTGTGTGTGTGTGAAGTTGCTGCTTGCATTTGATTGTGTGTGCCTTTACTAACTCTTGGGCATCTGGGAAAGATCTGAAAGAGATCTCAATATTGGAGGTGATTGTTTCCAGTCATTACATCAAAAATGAAAACCACTGTAGATCCCTCAAGAAGGGAGAGTGTCTAAAAAGTACTGTGCCAAGAAGTAATTGATATTACCCTCTTTGACTTGTAGGGGTGTTAATATTTGAACCCCCTCCATTCTGTGTGCCTCCTGTCTTTGTGGTTGGGAATAAGGGTGTCCCAGTAACGGGGCTCGGGAGCAGGGATCACAACAGTTCTGTATATAGTTTGCATTCACCAAATCTTTAGTTTTAAAAAAAATTGTGTGTGTGTGTGTGTGTGTGTGTGTGTGTGTGTAGTGTATATACATATGTGCATGTGTGGGTAAGTGGAGGTCAAAGGAGGGCACTGACTCTCCTGTTTTATCATATCCTACCTTATTCCTTTGAGACCTGGTGAGATCTCTCTCTCTCTCTCTCTCTCTCTCTCTCTCTCTCTCAACTTGGAGCAAAAACCCTGGTGATCCTCCTGTCTCTGCCCCATATTGCTAGTATCACAGGCATGTGCGTGCTCATACATGTTTTTTCCATGGGTGCTGGGGACTTCAGTCCAGTCCTCACACTAATTCAGCAAGCAGTCCTATCTGCTGAGCCATTTTTCCACCCCATATTCAGCAAATCTTGACTGGATATATGCCAGGGGCCAGGGTCGACTATAAACTGTTCATCACAAAATCTCTGCCTTTCTGGGAGAGATGCAAGGGAGGCTACAACAATGATCAAACATAATAAATTAACCCCATGGCATATTAGAAGATGCTGCATAGCAGAGGAAAGAGGTGAAGTGGTTGTAGCAGGAGGGGTAGCCAGGCAATCCTCCATGAGTGACTGACAGGCAAGCAGACCAAGGAGCAAACAGAATCCAGTTAAGTGAGTGTTTGGTGCGGCGAGATGGATGTTGTGCTGTAGGCAAGGGCAACAGTAACTGAGAATTGACGGACACAAGATGGGGTGTGGCTGGTGGGCCCAAGGACCAGCAAGGAAGCCGTGTGATTGGTGGAAAATGAAATGGTGTATGAAGGGAAGGGGAGTGGCTCTGGGAAGGACGTGGGAAAGCGAGGGGAATAAAATCAAAATATGTTCTATGAAATTCTCAAAGAATTAATGCAAACACTATTACTTTTTTAAACGAGAGGAGAGAGCAGAGAAGTGGCTCACAAGCCAACCAGGAGAATGAGGTCAAGATAGGGAAGGGAATAAACTCTAGTGTACATGAAGATTGGTTTTGGAAAGATCAAGCATTGTCATGACAAGAAAGAGCGAGCGATGGACTGCAGGTGCTTCAGTCGGTGGGGTCAGGGGAAGCTGGTCGTTTCATTTGTCTGGATGAAGGTGAATTGCTAGGTTTCTGCTGAGAATCTTGGGAAATGCTGACTGCAGGAGAGAAGTCGTGATACTGTTTTCAGCAGGAGTTGGAAAGTAAATGGACCCAAGAGGTGGAACGTGGTAGCCAGGTGGCCTCAAGGGTCAGCATGTTTAGGAATGTCAAGCCAGGCATGATGGCGTACACCTGTCATCCTGGCTACTAGTGAGGCTAAGGCAAGACGATCCTGAAGGGCTGGAGAGATGGCTCAGTGGTTAAGAGCACTGACTGCTCATCCAGAGGTCCTGAGTTCAAATCCCAGCAACCACATGGTGGCTCACAACCATCTATGATGGGCTCTGATGCCCTCTTCTGGTGTGACTGAAGACAGCAATAGTGTACTTACATATAACGAAAAAAAATCTTTAAGAAAAAGATCACTGAAGCCCACAAAGATGAGACCAGTCTGAGTGACTCAGTGAGACCCTACCTCAAATATGTAAACTGAAGCCACTCAGCAAAACCAGGTGCCTTTCTTCTCAGTGTTAAATGACACAGAACAGAGCTTAGAATTAACCAAAATCAATCATAGCTTTTTCAAGTAAGGAAGACAGGGGAAGTTAGAGCATATGGCAAGCATTAACTGTAATGATTGGCTGGGAGATTTTAGCCAGGTCTTTGTGCAAGAGATTTAAGCAAGATCAAGAGGACACTGTAAAGAGAAATAGGAAAGATAGGTTGCAGATCTCAGTTGGGGTTGGGGGATTATTGATAGCTAAGGACTAAAGGTCCTTAGGAATATTGAAGGAAGGGACGGCAGGAAGGTACCTGGATGGGTCACAGTTACTGGTGATGACAAGGGGTATGACAAGGAGCCTTAACGGATGAGAGAGGGTGAGGGGTAAACCACAGAAGGACCTCCAGTCAAGGACCTGAGTCCAAGCATGCACAGGATCATCACCATGTATGCAGAATGTGCAGGAGGAGGGAGTTTGGAATCATAAATGTGCAACATCAAAGGGGTTGAGGTGGGGTGGGATGGCAGCATCAGGCAGGTCCTCTTGATCTTATGATTGACAGGTAGCAGATCCCATTTCAGCGGACCTCATTTCAGACCTTTACCTTGACACTTACATCTGACAAGTCACCACCTCCTGC
The DNA here is from genome assembly GCF_021556685.1 of Rattus norvegicus. Classification (NCBI taxonomy): domain Eukaryota; kingdom Metazoa; phylum Chordata; class Mammalia; order Rodentia; family Muridae; genus Rattus; species Rattus norvegicus. The sequence continues at coordinate 79,728,731 of NC_141550.1, forward strand.
ACTCTAGCTCGTCCCCTGTTGAATGGTGCTGGTAATAGTTTTCACTGAGTGCTGGGGAGGAACAAGGAGCCAGAAGTGATGCATACAAAAATGCCAACCTTAGCTCTGAGAGTACAGTAATCACTTGAAGTGCCAGTGTGTGTGTGCGTGTGTGTGTGCATGTGCATGTGTGTGTGCATGTGTGTGTGCATGTGCGTGTGCATGTGTGTGTGCATGTATGCATGTGTGTGCATGTGTGTGCATGTATGCATGTGTGTGCATGTGTGTGCATGTATGCATGTGTGTGTGCCTGTGTCTGTGTGTGTGCATTGTATGCATGTGTATGTGCATGTATGTGTGTGTGCGTGTGTGTGCGTGTGTGCATGTGTGTGTGCATGTGTGTGTTCATGTGTGTGCATGTGTGTGTCTGTGTGTCTGTGTGTGTGTGTCTTAGATGTGCTTTGTCTCTTGGTGTCTCCTGCCTGTGGGTATGTGCCTAGGTATAAGAGGTAGTGCCTTTTTAGAGGTTATAGCTTTTAGATAAGGCTCTCCTACACACCCCAGAGTGCCTACCAGCAAACACATGTGTTCGTGGTCTCAGTAATGCTTCACTAGATGCCACCTGTGGAATGGAGACAATCTAAGCATTTGCCTACCTTGTGGGGCCTAGAAGAATCTGATATTATTGGCTGTGGAGACACATGCCTGCGATCACAGTTCTTGGGAGACAGAGGCGAGAGAACCTCGAGTTTGAGGCCAACCTGAGCAATAGAAGCCCAGTTTCTGGGAGGCAAACCCAGGAAAATGGATCAAGCAGCGTCTGCCTCACGATTGCGAGGACCTGTGTTTTGATCCCTGGCTGGGTATGGTAGCACATATTAGCAGTCCCCACAATGGAGACCTGGGAGCAGCTAGATCCCTGGAACCTTCTGGTCAGACACCCTACCTAGGTCAATGGACTCCAGGCCCCGTGTCTCAAAATCAGTGATAGAGGATGCTATTGGGTGCCAACATATGACGTCTACAGGCATGCAACCAACTCCTCCATACATGCTCACACGGCCACATGAACATATGTGTGTGCATGCATGCACATATGAGCACACCACACACACACACACACACACACACACACACACACACACACCACCCAACACACACGTCCGTGATAACAACACATTATATTAAAAATGATAAGTAATGACTGGTGCTTTCTCTGTGGTTGTTTTTTATGTCCTATCATTTGGTGCCCTGAAGGCCCTGTGACATATGTGCAGGGACTTGCTTCTCATGCCTGGGTACCAAACAAGAAAGCATTTTACCCAGATTCAGGGACGAAGACAAACAATGTACTTCCTCCTCTTGGCAGCCTGCCATTTAGTTCGGTGATGGGGCTGGCAGAGACCTGTCTCCCTCGAAGGGACTGGTCGCTGTTAGCCATTTGGTGGCACCAGGTCCTTCTGAACAATTTGGTTGTGGCCACTGAACTCTAATGCCTTTCTATGACCCTATCGGGTAACAGGCTAGGCTGTGAGCCTTTTTGCTTGGCTGACTCTAATCCCCACGATTAATGTATCAGCACGACCGGCATCTTTCTCTTGAAGAAGGAAATTAAAAAGCTGTACCCTTCGATGTCCCTCCTCGCTCTCAAGCCGTCCATGGCTGTGGGGTTGATAGGCAGGCTGCAGTGGGAGAAGAAGGCTAAGCTGATTTTGATTGAAATTCCACGGTGGGCACCTTGAGGAATTTCACAGCCCGGTGACTCTGGGTACCCAGTGTTGGATCTCGCTGAGATGCAGTACACTGGCTAGGAGCGTATGTGGAGGCCAATCAGGTGTGGAATCCGATCCTGGAACATCCCCACTTTGCTTCTAGAGATTTCATCACTGTGCCAGATGCCAGGGCTTTCATGGAGCCTCTGCTTCAACAAATAGCCTATGAGTTTGTTCCTACGAGAACTGTGTGCCTTTCTCATCCCCCTGTCCTCCCCCAATCCCTCTGTTAGAGCCCAATCTCGCTCTCGGCTGGTCCGCTGCCATCACCATCCCATAGTCCCCACCAAGCTCCTACCCCGCCACCCAAAGAGGAGAACCAGAAAAGCCCATGCTACACACACGTAGCCTTCACCCAGGAGACTCTGGGTTTTGAACTATTGAAAAGAGAAACGCCATAGTTGTTAAGCCAGAAAATTTATCTGTTCATATATCCGCCAAGTTCTAGCAATGACCCTGCTCACTGACTTTTAAGCAAATGTGCACTTGGAAGCACAAAAGCCACTTGTGCTGTTTCAAGTTTTTCTGGTACTTGCTAAGGAAGGATCTGAATTAAAAAAAAATTAAGTATAAAACCCAGCAAAGAACACATGAGAATTAATAGGAAAACCAACTTCACCTGCTTGCATGTAAGCGCCAGTTGAATTCACTGTACCCGTGTTACCCATTACTGGGCTTCCTCTCTGAGCCTCTTCTCCTTCCCTGTCTTGCTTCTCTTGGGGAACAATACCTCTATTCTTCCCTTTGCTGCCCACGCCAGAGCAGTCTGTTTTTCTCTAGTGCTCTGCCACAGAACTCTATCCCTAGCCTGTCTCTCCTTGTTCCCACCTATGCTCTCTGCTTTCTGGCCTCTCTGTACATTGGTTCATTAACTGCTCCCAGAGAAAAAGTCACTTCAGAGCCTCATGTTGCTCTGAATTCTGCTCATGATTGATTGTGACTCAAGAGAGCAGCACAGCTGTAACAAACTCCGAAAGGGACATCTGCTGGCAGGCCTGTGCTCGCAGAGCCTGTGTCACAAGGGTGCTGGGCATTCACACAAATCCAGCTGTCAAGTGTTCTTATGCCACCCCACTGCCCCGACCACACACACACACACACACACACATACACACACACACACACACACATACACACACGCACATACACACATACACATATACACACACACACATACACATACACACATACATACAAACACACACACACATGTACACACACATACATATACACACATACATACAAACACACGCACACATGCACACACACATGCATACATACGCACGTGCACACACATACCCACACACACATACTCACACACACGCACACGCACACACACACACATACACACACGTACACACATACATACAAACACACACACACGCGCGTGCGCGCGCACACACACACACACATCTTGCGTTAAAAGTGGGCAGAATGCTCCCTACAGCTTTCTCCTTCCCTCTCAGTTGTTCCTGCCTTCAGCTAGTCTTGACTCGTCTTTCAGGAGTTTGGGATGGCAAGCTCCTGATATCTTCCATGATTCTATTACCTTCCCTCTGATCCGTTGTTTGTCCGTCTGTTTGTTTCCCATCAGAATAGTCATCAACACAGAGGCAGACATGATTGGCGATTGGTGATGTACTCAGGCACAGAGCCCTTCCCAACCACATGGCTGTCCCTGTCTACCAATATCTCTAGACTGTTACCCCTCACCCAATCATCCCTCTCCTTAGACCCCTGAACCTGGAGCTTGCTAATCTCAGCTGCTGAGTCCTGGCTCCCATTTCTGGAATCTCTCCTGACGCCTTGCCTGTCACACAACTCTTCACAGGTGCTTTGACGCGTCCTGCGTCTGTTTGTGGCATTCTATATTTCCACTGCTTATCCAGTGGGAGACAGTTATTGACACTGGTGACTTGTTACCAAGTCCTACATTCTCCAGCTCTTATACTTAAAGGGGACGCTGAGTATAATTACAAATAAATAAAAAAGACTCTTGGGACACCTATAATTCATTTTAGCGCCTGATGTCTCCCAGTGATGTCAGCCTCTAGTGCACACAAATCCATGTGTCCCCACACCCCATGCCGGAGTACACTGGCTCACACATATGCACTTCACATGCACACACATAGGCACACCACCCACAAGACACATGTAATAAATAAACAAATAAAAAATGGAGAGGAGAAATGCAAAGTGTTAATTGTATGGGCCTCCTGGGGGTAGTATTTGGGGGGGTCACATCTTAAAGCTGTTTTGTGTTAATGTCTGCGTTGTACACAGCGAACGCTTCTCATTTGTGGTCAGACCATTTTAAAGCCTCTTAACGGAAGGAATATCACAAGCTATTCACTTAATCACATCTTACTAAACAACCAACCGTCTTTCCTGTGACCTTGTTGCTTCAGGCTACTCCCAGACCAATGACAGCTGCCCATACGAACCAAGTGAAATTCATATTCATATGAGTGTTCTTGAAAAATGAATTATGGTGACAGTATCCATGAAAGGTGGCAATATCTATGACTAGTAAGTTTCCCAGCTTATAAAAACATCATGATAGCCAAGATAAGAGGTAATTTAACCCTGTGGTTTGGAGCATAATTTCTGTGCTTCCCCTAGGGCTTGCTGACCTGCCAACTTAGCCTAAATGATGCTTTCCAAGCCAGTGAGAGATCCTGCCTCAAAACCCCAAGATGGGGGCATCTGAGGAATGACAGACAAAGCTGTCTCCAGGCCTCCTCAAACACGCTCACACGTATACATGTGCACACACACACACACACACAAATACACACAAAATAATAAAAAATAATGGTCATTCACATATCCCTCTGCCCATCCCCCCTGTGTACTATAAATCTCCTGGATGAGTTATAAAAGTCAATGCAACAATCAATAAGTAAATCATTTGTCGTTCCACGAGTAACAAGGGTCAAGTTTCTGTCCCTTCAGTACAGATGTGACCTGTGTGCTCTCTGAATAGTTTTGATTGAAGTTCAGTAGAATCCAGGGAAACGCTTCTCAGATGGCTGACCACAAATGTCTGCTTTGTGGAGGTCTCATATTAAGAGCGGAAGACAAGGTCAAAGGCTAGGAGATAGATCGGTAAGGGCAGATAGGCTGGAGTGTTGAAGTCAGGTCAGTTCAGGAGATGCCGAGAGACTCGGCAGGGAACAAGGAGGCAGGCCAATAGGGTTCTCCAACAAATGCCAAGAGTCCAGGAGCTGGAAGGTAGGACCTCTTCTGAGACAGTGATTTAGTTTTACATAACACAGCATACTTCACAGCACTGGGCACTGACTTGAGTCTAGTGTAATAAAATCAATAATTTATGGCTCTCTAGTCGAGACGCCTGCATTCACTTAATGGACCACTGGGAGTTAGTAATGGTGAGATACCAGGGATTTCTAATAAAATTTGATTTTTTTTTTCACAGCAGGACAATTTCAGACAGTCAGTAGCTCCTGGACTTGTCAGAGGCTCCAGCTCTTCTAGGTCCTCCTTTAGATGTGACAGAGTGGATAGGCTGCTGTGTTTTCGAATGCTCTTGTATCAATGACTTTAAGTACTGAGCTTGCTGAAATCTCATTATCCTCCAGCCTGCAGGCTGTCTGGTGGAGGGTACAATTGCATTAGGTGTAGGAAATGAATGCACTCTAAATTCAAGTGTGGGTGAAGACTGTTGGCATCTCTTGGCCTCTCGGATTCCCGGTGCTCTTGCACAAGCCTTGTATATCTCTCTTCATGCTTAACAGAAAATGAGTGTTCTTAGAACTCTGACAGATGGCAGGTTGAGTGTACATCTCCATTCAAAGAACCCATTCAAACAGACATGTAAATAACTCTGTGTGTGTGTGTGTGTGTGTATGTGTGTGTGTGTATTCACATGTGTGTCACAGCTTAAGCTTACCTTTCATTACTCAGGAGTCATCTACATTATGTTTTGAGACAGAGTCTCTTCTGGGACCCAGGACTCGATGACTAGATGAGGCCAGCTGACTGGCAAGCCTCTGGGATCCTTCTGTCTCCATGTCTCCCGGTTTGGGGATTCCAAGCACGAATGACAACACCTGGCTTTTTGCATAAATGCTAGTGATTGCAGTCAGAACCTTGTGTGCTTGTGTGACAAATACTTTACTAAGGAAGCCGTTACCTAAGTCTAGGTAAATAGTTCTTGCCGTTCTTATAATAGAACTTGGCAGTGCCTTCAAATGCTGAGACAGGAGGCTGACTTCTAGGTTCTGGGGTCAGGAAGGCCTTCCTCTCACCCCATCTTACTCAGCCTTCATACAACACATGTAAGTTTGACTAGAGTCCATGAAACACCAAATCTTATTTTTTTCCCTCCAGAGTTTGTAACATTTCTACTGAAGGAATTTTTTTTTTGGTTTTCTTATTTCTGATTCTCAAGACTGTTTAGCATTTTCAAGCTGAGGATGAGTGTCTAATAAGCTTCTGCCTCAGGTCAGTTTCCATAGAAACAGCCTCTACATCAGAGATGTGGGTCCAGGTGAGTTTCAGAACCTCCAGATCTGGCAAGTAGAGAAGGAAGCAGGACAGGAAGGGAGTGGGATGGGGGTAAGTTATAAAGCTGTCCCAGCAAAGCCCTCACCTTCTATGGAGTCTCTAGAGCTGAGGTGACCCTTAACAGCTTTCTCCTACAGGGAGCAAGGAAGGAGGAGGGGTGCACACATCCCCTCGTGCTATAGGTGTGGGTTGTCTCGGGGAAGGGAAGTGTGACCTTGGGCAAGGGAGCTTTTGTGCTATAAAAAGTCCCTTCAAAAGAAAAGGACACAGCTAAGAGCAGCCAGCTGCCAACACTCCCAATGCCTAGAGTGTCACTTTGGGATGAACAATGTAATACTCACCAAAGTCCTCGCTCTGACCACCTCCCTCCGTGCTTAACTCACAACCCAACTTTTGCTACCATTTCTCCCCTCTCTCAAACCCCTGCTTTAGTGGGTTTTTTTTGTTTTTCTTTGTGTGTGTGTGTGTATGTGTGTATTTGTGTGTGTGTCTGCATTTGTATGTGAATGCATATATATGCATTTGTGTGTGTGTGTGTGTTCCTATGTGTACATGTGTGCATGAATGTATGGAGTCCAGAGGACAGCCTTGGATCTTCTCTACATCCCTTCATCCTTTTGTTTGAGACAGAGTTTGTCATTGGTCTGGAATCTTGCCAAATGGGCTAAGCTAGCTGAAGAATAAAACTCCAAGAAAGGGTTTCCTGTCTCTACCCCCTTCCCACCATTGCAAAGATTACAAGCAAATATTATACCTGTCTTTTCATGGTGGTTCTTGGATATGAATTGAGGTCCTTATACTTGTGAGCAAGCGCATTCCCCAGTACAACGTGATCAAGGTATAAATTTTATATAGCATAAAATTTGCTCATTTTGAGTGTGGCATTTGATGGTCTTTAGTAAATTTACTATTGTCAAAGCCACCACACTAATTCAGTGTTAGAACATTTGCAACACGTAAGTAGTGTACAACTTTAGAAGAAAACATTTTGAAGTAAAATGTTTTAATGAGATTTCAGTACCAGGGACTTAAGTTCTTTAAAAAAAAAAAAAAGGATCAATCGACAGGCATAATATGAGTGGGCATGGTTCTTTTTAACAGTTACCTGGGGTCTCAGAAGACCCTAGGAGATGTGGCTAATGGACAGACCAGGAAAAGTAGCTGCATCTCCCTTTGTTGGGTGGCCCATTCCCAGAGGTCACCTAAGAAGGCTGTGTCTGACAAAGTCCCTGTGCTGTATAAATCTTCTACTTTATTTCCCAATGGGAGACACCCTGTTAGAGGTGGGGTGTGCTCAGTAAGTACAAGTGACAGGCAGTGAGAGAAAGAATGACTGCAACAGGAGAGGACACCTGTCTGTGTCAGCAGCAAGGCAAGGAGGAGACACAGAGAAGACGGGGTGAGAAATAGACAGGAAATGTCTTCATGTATTAAATACCAACACTGCAACCTAGGCTATTTCTAAGGCATGTATAGGATTGCTCCTTCAGTGACATATTCACTGTTCTGGGAACGAGAAAGAAGGTTTGGAAAAAGAGCAGCGGGCATGTTTTCTGAAAGTTTATGGTGCACTCATAAAATTCACACCATAAAACTTACCTTTGCTTTATTTATTTTAAATTTATTTTTTATCTTATTCAATGTGCACTGGTGTTTTCGCCTGCATGTACACGTGTGTGAGGGTACTAGATTCCATGGAACTGGGCTTACAGACATATAGGTGCTGGGACTTGAACCTGGGTCCCCTGGAAGAACAGTTAGTGCTCTTAACCACAGAGCCATCTCACCAGTCCCTAAACTCACTCTTTAAGACGTGCAATATGTCGTTTTTCAGGATGTTCACGAAGCTTTGCAGCTGTTCTCACTAATTCCAGGATGTCTATACTCCCACCAAACACACACACACACACACACACACACACACACACACACACACACACACACTTCAGTTCTGTATTCACCTTTACACACTCTCTCTTGCCCAGGCCAAACACTAGTCTGCTCTCTCACCTGGAGCCTGTTTTGCTCATGTCATTTGAAGGGAATCCTACCGTGTATGGGTTTTGTGTTCTTGACATGCTTGTGATAGAGTCACACATGTCAGTACTCTGCTCTTTTTTATGAGTGACTAGTCTTTGGATGTACTATGTGTATATGTCACAATTTCTCCATGATCCACTGATGGACCTTTGGGTTTATTTCCATGTTTTTGGTTATGAAAAATAAGTGTCATAGATAGATACAGGAGTTTTTACATGAAGGTGTCTTCAGGTCTCACTTAGGAATACAGTGCTGGGTCATCCTCTGTGTTCTAGGTTTGTAAGGAACTGCAAGCTACTTTGTGGAGTAGCTTCATATTCCAGTCAGATGTTTGTCCTGGTGATAAAGTCCTCAAGTGAATCAGTTAAGAAGAGGAATAGTTTATTTAGGGCCACAGTTTAGGTGACCATTATTAGTAGATCTTGGGGACCCTAGAGGAGATATTTGTCATTGTGCAACATTAAACTGATGTATGACATAAACATGCCGTGATCTTCTTGATAATTTAAAATGTGTAGACTTCTCACTACTCACTCACTCATGCTATGTCTTTTTCATTCTGTAATGCATGTGAAGGGTAAACATGTGGGTGCCAGGAAGCAAAGGATGTGAAACCCACCGGTGAGAATTATTCTTGTCCACAGCAGGTTATAGAACACATAAGCAATGTGTTTTCCAAGCTGCCTATCCCACAGCCATGAGCGACCCTTCCGTTCTTCTGTAAGATGGCGACTATTCGAGCTGAGGAGATAGAACCTGGTAGTCTTAATTCTAACAGAGCACATGTGACTGCAAAGACTCTGTGTGTGTGTGTGTGTGTGTGTGTGTGTGTGTGTGTGTGTGTGTGTGTGCAACACATATCTATACAGTTACAAGGGGGAGGCTTTCAAGGAGTTAATCTGTCCACAAAAAAAGAAGAAAGAAAAGGGAGGAAAAAAAAAACCCTCGACAGTAATCTGACATGCCTTAAACTGCTCTCGTTGTATGAGGTTTGCCTGTCAAGTTCGCCCCACCCTGTCTGTGTGGATGGATTGGATCATGACCTTGCCGACCAGTCATTCACACCCTGGGGAGGACGGTGGGCAATCACCTTCCCCCCACACACTGCTCCACATCACTAATCTGCCCACTAGCACATCATCTAAATGTATTTTTGACATGGCGTTTTAGAGGAATGACTTTGAAAGTATGCTAAAGGCTTCTGTCATCTGGCTGCTTTCAACTGTGACCTCCTATTGTGCAGTGGAACCCTAAGCCGTGCTCGGGCTCCCTTTACAAAGCCAGATAGAAGCCATTTAGTGGAGGTGGACTCGGGACTCTAGAACATTCTTTCAGGGTGTGAACGGCTTGCCTCTAAACAAAGGAGACAAAAGGTAGAGAGGTATAATACTCAGACTAGCTCAAACTCCAGAGGCTGAGAGAATTTTAATGAATGAGTGGTTGGTTGGATAAATAAGCAGCTGAGGTGGAAATTTCAAGAAGAGTGGCTCAGCAGTCAGTGTGCTAATGGACATCGGTTACAGAGTGTTTCTGTTATGAGCTCCCTAGTGTGTGTGTTGAGGTTTACATGGCTATGTAAGACTGTCCAGCTAGACCCAACTCTTAATTTTGTATAACTTGTGTGTGTGTGTGTGTGTGTGTGTGTGTGTGTGTGTGTGAGAGAGAGAGAGAGAGAGAGAGAGAGAGAGAGAGAGAGAGAGAGAAAGTGTGTGATGTCAACATCAGGGATCTTCCTTTATCAACCTTTATCTTATTTTTGAGACACAGTTCTCACTGAACCTGGAAGTCACTGACTGAATTCCCGGCCACTGAATTTATTGGTCCCTGAGTAGCAAACACGAAGCTTCCTTTCTCTTTGTGCCATTAACCAACTGGCCGCAGAGATGAGGCAGTAGCAAGTGAGGTAAACATGACGTCCCACCCCACCCCCACCAGCCCCATGGAATTCCCTGTATGGGATGCAGCAGGACCAGGAAAGGAAGACAAATGGGCATGCTGGCGACTACAGCAGGCAAGTGCTATTCAAAAGTAGAGTGCTAAGAGAGAATGAAGCAGAGGACCTAATGCTGCCTGTCCATCAGGAAAGACTCTTCTGAAGCTGTGGCTTCGAAGCTGGGATCTTAAGTAATAAGTGAAGTCAAACAGCTAAAAATGTGCAGGGGATTGAGGTGTCTCAACAGGGAAAGGACTTGCCACCCCGCCTGGTGACCTGAGTTCAGTCCCTGGGAAGCACATGGTACAAGGAGAGAACCAGCTCCCACAAACTGTCCTCTGACCTCACATGAGTGCTGTGGCGTGAATATGCATGTACACGCAGTAAATGAACAAACAAACAAACAAACAGTTCATTTCCTATGCAGAGGTTCAATAGATACACAGAATCTGCCCCAGCTGTTGGCCGAGCGATAGACAGGCAACCTTTGAGCTGTCTTTGCTCTTTTCAAAGCTAGGTTAAACCTCAACTTTGCTTATGTAAATGTATGTGTCCTCTCTCATATGAAGGGAAAGATGTGCCGTAGAGGTCCACGTTAGCTAAGCAGCATCAAAGGAAATGCAAGCACCCATAGTTCGGTCTAATTAAGACAATGAGTAATGAGACTGAAGTGCATCCTTCAGGTGTAACACAAAACTGAGGTTATCACTCTTCTTCAGACTCTGAATCTCAAAGCGTACATGAATTGTGTGTTCTCCACCAGTTTTGGAACACCTTTCCCCAAGATGGCCATGGTGAGCTCCCGGCCACCTGGCAGTCCTCCACATGGGAGCTGTTGATTTTTACAGACTCTGTAGCCAGGGCCTCTCCCAAGACTCATTCCAGGGCCTATTTTTATTCAGTTTAGCTACTAAAGGAATGTAAATTTTCTACCATACTACAGAAAGTATGATAAAATTATAATTGTGCATCTGTGATGGCCAGTCTTTATTGTCAACCTGACCTGATTGAGAGTCACTTAGAGATAATATGGCTCACCTCTGCGTATATCTGTGAGGATGATTCCAGACATTAAGTGAGGGGGAAAGATCCTCTCAGGACATAGGTGGACCCGTTAGGCTGAGGGATGGAATAAAAAGAGAGAAGGAAAAAAAACTGATGAGACTTAAACATTCCCATTTCTGCTTCCTTGTCTGCTGAGGTGTGAGCAAGGTACTCCTCAGCCACTATAGAGCCACCCATTACCACACCTTCCTCTCCATTGTGGACTGTGTCCTTTCAAACTGGGAGCCAAAATAAATCTTTCCGCCCTTAAATAACTTTGTGTCAGGCATTTGGTCACACTGGGGAGAAACGTAGTTAATACTTCTGCCAAATAAAATTTTCCTAATTGGAACTAATTGCAGAAAGGCTGATGTGTGATTGTCAAAGAGCTAATTATGAAAATTTTCCAGTCTCATACTTAATACGTTCAACACCATCTGTTGTCACAAAGCTCATGCTGAATGAGTTTATCCAGGTCAGTTGTCATCTGGGGCTAATAAGAACTTCATTAACCTGTAGCATCCTAGGCAACGTGCCACACTGGGTTAATAGGTTTCCCACCCTCACTTGCGAGTCCTCATATATGTAGAAAAAGACCTGTCACTGCAGAATCAAAGAACTCAATTATAAGGCCACATAGAAAGGCAGAAACACACACAAGTTTTCATCCTAATGCTTCAATATGCTAAAATCCCAAGTCATCTGTAGGAGAAAGAAAAGTGGGGACGTCCTCTGCCGTAAAGAACAAGCAGCCCTTGTGTTATCCTGCCTTGGTGGTAACTCTTGTTCTTTTAAACTCCCTCCACAAGGATGCCTTGACAGAATTTCACTAAGACAAAGGAGAGAAGAATCTTTTCCCATTGTCTAACTTATTTTTAAAGCGTGTAGAATTACTCCTTTTATAGAAGAAAAAACGAGTCTCAGATATTTCAGTCCTGTGTGCCCTTCTTTGAATTTTCAGGACTTATCCAGTGCCAAGGTGTAGGAAGCATTGTATATTCCAGTGATTCTTGGCATGCTGTCCTGAGCCCTGACTTTGTTCAGTTCTCTTCCTTCCTCATATTCATCTTTTAGTAGTATCGGTCAGGGTTGACCAGATGTCCTTATTGACTTCCATGACTTTTGTCCTTTGTTTCTTACCTATTTGTCTAGTCCTTGGTTAGCTCCTTCTTGGCCAACCCAGCACTGGCTGTAAGTCCCCCCCTTTCTCTAACCTACCCTCTCTTGGTAGAGGATAACACCTGCTCCTTGGCGTGACCCTCTAAAATGTAAACTATAACGAGTACTGTACTCCCCATTTCTCTATCTAGTAGGCATTTCAGTTGTGCATATCCTATCCAGGGTTCTAAATCTGCACTATCCAACATGAGACTCTTAACACTAAATTTAGATAAAACTAGAAAGTTATTTCTTCAGTTAACTAGCCACGTGTTGCTAGTGGCTATAATATTGGACAATAGCGAAAATGAGTATTTCCATAATTAGAAAATTCTGTTTTCCACCATCTTAGATAACTTTATTCTTCCAAAGCTATAGTTTTATCAGGGTCCTTAGATTAGCTAGGGCTTTCTAAGGAAAAGAAAAACAACAGGTAGTGATTGGTTGGTTGCTTGGTTAGCACAGGTTCATCTATGCCACACAATCTGCCATCTGCAAAGCAGAGAGCCAGGAAAGGCAGTGACATAATTCCATCCACACACAAAGGCAGTGATATATAGATGCATGTCTAAAGATGGAGGAAAACAAATATTTTAGCTTTAGCCATCAGGCAAGAGGCAAAAGAAGTAAATTTTTCTTTCCCCCATGTCTTATTCTATTCAAACTCTCAGAAGATTTTATGCTACCCATTCATGTTGGGGAGGGCTGCCTACTTCACTAACTCCGCCAATTTAAGTAGCAATTTCTTTCAGAAATGCCCTCAAAAGCATACTTAGAAACTGTGGGTAACCAGAAACCTCAGAACCCAATAACTCAGTCAAACTAGCAAATAAAATCAACTGTTGCGACTCCCATTTCAAAGAGCAGTGTCACCACCTACCCAGTCCTGAAGACAAAAACCAGAGATGTTCTGGAATATTCTAGCTTCATCTGTGAACCCACTTTACCTCCAAAACATGGCCCACCTCTGTCCAGTGGACTCTTATGTTCTTCAGGGAAATACCAACTCCTCCTTAGTCCTCCCTTATCTACCTGCTTCTGCTTTTACTTGTATGACCCGTCTCCAGCAGCAACCAGAGTGAATGGGGCACAGTAAATGTGTGAGATCAAAATGCACTCTATGAAACTCCCAAAGAACTAATAAAAACATGTTTATTCTTTTGAAAATACTCTGTTTAGATATGTACCCTCTTTTTCATTAGATTATTTGTTTCCTTTATTGATTTCTTGATATGTTTTAGATATTAGCCCTCCATTGGATGTATAGTTGGTAAAAAAAAAAAAAAAAAAGAATATTTTCCTAGTTTGTAGCCTGATACTTTATCCAAACGACAGTGTCCTTCATCTTACAGAAGGTTTTCAGTTTCATGTAGTCCCATTTATTATTTGCTGTTCTTTCGTGTGTGCACTACATCTCTGTTCTCCTCTTGGTTACTGGAGATCAAACCTACAGCCTTACATAGGCTAAATAATCATTCCACTGCTGATTCCATTGTCATCTTTTTATACGGTTACTAGTAACTAGTATGAACTGTCTTTCCGTAGTTCACTTTTTCAAAGACCTTGTCTCCAACTGGTGCCACTGAGGTACTCTGGAGAACTAAGATTTCAATATGTACAATTTAGGGTAGAGATACAGTTCAGCCCCGTGGCATGAGATATAAAGACAAAATAAGCCAGAATCCAAATATAATGGTACACAGCGGGTTAAACTTTTCTGGTCTATTAGATGGAAAGGCATTTGTTTGTGTTTTGAAAATCTCTGAACAGATTGAAGCTCCACAGAGATTGTGAAATAGAATTCTAAGAATAAATTGTTTTTGAAATTATTGACGTAGGATTTGACAAAGAAGAAGGTACTGGTGGCAAAGGTAGGGGTGCAATAAGGCCTCGATCTCACTGAAGTGGGGGAGGGAGTCCCCCAGTAGCAGGTTGTGTGGGGACCAGAGTTCTGTGCAGGAATGGGGACAATGGGCAATAGGATGGGAGAGGGAAGGGCTACCCTGACTGACAGAGGGAAGTTGCAGGCAAGGCTGGGTTGAGACTTGATTGCTGAAAAGGTGGAGAAGGGAAACATGGCCTCTTTCTTGCCGGTGGTAAAAATTACCCTCGTCTGTCCTCTGGGTTCTCCACTGAAAAATGCTTTGTTGATAAAGTCTCTTAATCGTGACTTGTATGGTTCAAGAAGACCTTCACACACACACACACACACACACACACACACACACACACACACACACACACACACACACACACACACACACACACACACACACCACCCCCAGCACTAAATATAAAGAGAACACTCTGTTCTCAGAAAACATGTTTCTAGCCCTGACTGAAGTGGAAGACCACATTGCTCTTGTACTGTGCCAGTATGTCTTCCTCCTGTGCAGTCTCTGCCTCATATAGGACAGTTTTATGCAACGTCTTGTGACAACCTATTGTACCTGCAGCGTGGCACTCTTTAGTCTTCTTCTTGTTAGTCAATCACACCTAACAAACGGTCTTTGGTAGATTAGTGGAGCCCATTCCCCAGCCATCACCATGGGCACTTCCTCTGGTGAATGTGTGGGTGGTAGTCTTAGAAGGTGTGTTAGTTCACTTTCTTAATACTGTCACCAAATTCCTGACAACAAACAACAGAAGCGGAGAGAGGATTTTGGCTTATAGTTCAGGGCAGCAGTTCTCAAACTTCTTAATGCTGAGACCCTTAATACCTTTCCTCATGTCATGGTGGCCCCCAACTATAAAATTATCTCATTTCTACTTCCTAACTAATCTTGCCACTGTTATGAATTACAATATAAATTTCTGACACACTCGATATAAGCACAGGTTGAGAACGGCTGGTTTAATAGGATACAACCCATCATAGTAGAGAGAGTATGGCAGGAGGAACATGAAGTGGTTGGCCACATTGAGTCCATAGTCAGGGAAGGAAGACAGCCCAGGAAGTGTAACACTAAGGTCACCATTCCTCACTGGAGGAATCACTTCCTCTGGTGAGGTGCCAAAGCAGTTAGGAACCAAGTGTACAAATGTGTAAGCTGTTGTCAGGCTGTAACAGTTTTACATACAATTTTACATAATAATAAGTATCACAGTTTAAGGTGACAGAACACTGTCTTTTAAAATCAGGTGGTGGGGGCTAAGGAAGCAGCTGAGCAAACATTGTACTTCCTGTGCAAGCTTTAGGACTCATGTTGTACCCAGAATTGGGTGAGTGAGATGGGTGGATCTCAGGGTCTCACTGGCTAGCCAGTCTAAGCAAATCAGTGAGCACAAGGTTCAGTGAGAGAGCCTATCTCAAAAGAAAGGTGGAGCCTGATTGAGGGAGACACTCAACATTGATCTCTAATCTCCATACATACACACATTGGCCTCCACATACCAATTCAAGTGCACATGCATGTGTGCACACACAATAGAGGGAAGGGGAAGGGAGAGAGAATCAGGTGGATTAGTCAAGTACATGAAAACAATAGGGTTTGCACAGTACTATAATTCAGTACTTTGTCCTGACAAAGTTGAATGGTACAGTAGTCTACAATAGGGCAATCCAAGCCTAAAAGTTTTCTCAGTATGGTAACTTTTGAAATGATATCATGCCTTTTGGTAATTATTTTTCCCATTCACGGGGATTTACATGGTTTTAAAGTTTTACAAATAAACCAAAATTGTACTGAGATTATGACATCAAAGTAGTTCACATTTGCGTATTTAAATTGGCACACACATGTTATGATAGCATGTTCAAAGGCAAAGAGAATGAGACTGAGCGATGGAGTTGAATGCTGCTCTAGAGGACATCAGAACTGGACTCCAGGAAAGAGTCTAGAGATCTGTCTTGTTTCCTTGGTGTTTGATAGTTTATCTTCCTATGTTCATATTCCCTAGGTTGAACCTCCTCTTCCACGGCTATTTCTGTAAGGTGACCTTCCAAAGCTCACTGAAAATTAATACTCATTATGATATTAAGATTCTAACTATGTAAAATCTTTAAGAAATGATTAGGAGGTCAGACATAAAGCTCAATAGAAAAGTACTTGCCTTGTAAGCATGAAGACCTGCGTTTGATCCCTGACACTCATATAGGAAAAGCTCCCAAGTGAGAAAGTGCTTTAGTTTGGGTTTTATCGCTGTGAGGAGACACCATGACCAAGACAACTCTTAGAAAGGACAACATTTAATTGGTGCTGGCTTACAGTTTCAGAAGTTTAGTCCATTATCATCACGGCAGGAAGCATGGCAGCATCCAGGAAGACATGGTGCTGGAGGAAAGTTCTACTTCTTGTTCCAAAGGCAGCCAGGAGGAAACTGTCTTCTGCAGGCAGCCAGGGGGAGGGTCCCTTCTGTACTGGGTAGAGCTTGAACACTAGGAGACCTCAAAGCCCACCTACATATTGACACACTTCCTACAATAAGGCCACACCCACACCAACAAGGCCACTCCTATTCCAACAAGGCCACACCTCCTAAGGGTGCCAGTTCCCATGGGCCAAGCATATTCAAACCACCACAGAAAGTATGTACCTGTAATGGTAATGTTGAAAAGGTGACTACAAAATTCTCCCTGAGGTTAACTGCCAAGACTAGATAACTGACATTGACCTCTGACCTCCACATGCATACATGGGGCACACACATACTGGTGTGTGCACACACATGCGTATATAAACACAGAGGTGCTTAGGGCTCTGCTCTCATATATGAATAAGTCTGTAGAATGAATGAGGGAATGAATGAATGAATGACTAGTGGATTCTTTCCAGTTTACTATAAAATCTGTTTTGGCTGGATCTCCTTTTGTATTCATTTGAGACTCCATGCCTATATAACTGCAGACTCTGCCAGCAAGAAGCCCATCACTAGAAATGGGCCCTTGACCTTGGACCAGAAGCATAGCCAAGATAAAATTCACCTTTATAACTCACCTAATCTATACTATGCTAGTAGCAATAGAAGACAAAGACACCATTAATTCATTGGATTGCATAATCCATAAGTAGTGTTCTCCTCCCTTTCCCAAAATCTCCTGACACCTCACCCCATCCTAATTTCATTCTGATATTTTAACAGGGAACTTTAAACCTCTCGCTGCAGAGGCTTCCCATAGACGAGTATTGCCAAGAAGGTCTCCCCACCTAACAGACCACACAGGTCAGCCTGCCTAAGGGTGAGACCCGTGTCTTGCCCTGAGTAAGCTCTTTGTTGATTCTGAAAGTGTTACTTCTCATACCGGCTTCACAAATGGTTTCAAGAATAAGCAGTCTTTCTCAATGTCGGGAAATATATTTTCTCACAGCCCTGGGGGGAAATGGCTGAGGGCTGAAAGTGTAGGTTAATTCTACTGGGAGTTCTCTTCTTGGCCTGTGGTTCCTCTGTAGCAGATAAGACAAAGATCTCCTTATAAGGATCTAATTCCATCATGGAGCCACCACCTATGACCTAAGGAGGTCCCAAAGGTATCCTCCAAATGCTATCACTTTAAGACAGCTTCCAAGCAGGAATTAGGAGATGTATTCATTTCTTAACAGTGAGCTTTGCAAATGCATGCCTCTTGAGATTTTTTTTGAAAGAATAAAGTGATTTGCAAATTTAAGATTTCTTTTTAAATTAATATTGTTACTTTTTTTTCTGTCAAGTTTCTAAACATTTCCCAGGAGCCCTGGTTTCTAAGGAAACCAAATTCTTCTTGAGCAATGTTCAGAAGTAGAACTCTGATGCAATCTGAAGTTTAAGAAGTAGAATCTTAAATGTGCAGATAGCGAGGCCCGTGGCAGCTCATACCATCCATAGAAGCTCATGCTTTCACTGCACTCCTACCCCATGGCAATTCACACATTTTCATCTTACAGAATCCATTAAGACCTTAAGTATCCCACGGTAGAAAAAAAGACCTTCTAAGAGTAGGAAGCAGGCACATGAGGTACAAGGGATGCTCTGTCAGAATGTGGGAGGGGTCAGGGTGTGGGAGGGGTCAGGATGTGGGAGAGGTCAGGATATGGGAGGGGTCGGGATGTGGGAAGGGTCAGGGTATGGGAGGGGTCGGGATGTGGGAGGAGTCGGGATGTGGGAGGGGTCAGGATTGTCGTCCTCCAGCATCTGCAGAGAAGAGGTGGTAACAGGCTAGCCAGGGATGGGAGAGCATCTTTGGAAGATGGATTGACACTAAGGGATAAGAATGGTCTTACTCCTCTGTAGCTGATGCTACTCAGCTATGGCCAAGTGCATAAATCCACTGATGAGCAGTGGGCAGCCAGGAGAAGAGGACTAAGTGCTGAAAATACCTGCAGGGCATCCACGCT